>NC_042963.1:20073673-20383673 GCF_901001165.1 Salmo trutta | reverse complement strand
AAAGTGCCCCTATTAGACTTGTTAAAATAGATTTTTATTGCCTGAGACTAATGAAGAACCACAACCTTCAGAAATCAGATATTACTTTTAATAAAACAACCTTGGTGTTTTATTTCTAGACCTTAATAAGACAACGTCTAAGGAGAGGATTCTATACAGCATCAACTCTCTTTGGCTGATATTACATGGCACATTAAATAACCACAACAACAAAAAACTGTCCTAATTTCACCTATAAACACCAGTCATTAAATAAATCATTACTATCAAGAAAAACAATGTGAAGAAAACTCAAAGAAAAATAAAGCTTTGTTCTACAGATTGAGCAGGTGCTAGTTTTACATTAGTGCAGTTGAGAGCTTGAAATAGAATACAGACTACTACATACCAACTGCAAATACAATGACATTCACGTTCTCTTCAGAATCCATAGAAACGTTTTGGTTTTACAATTTGGAGAATTACTGTACAAGAAAACCATTGTTTTTGTTAAAAACGATTCAATGCATACCTTCCATCTAAAAAGCTGATTTTCATCCATAAATACATATTCAATTCAACTTTATTTATCCCCACTGGGACAATACAGATGCCCAAATAATATGTATTACACCATTTGATACACAATCGTTTAAATTAACATTGAAAACATAACTTTGGCAAGACAGCAGAAATGTTCAAAATAGTTTGAGGACCCAATCCAGTATAGACTGAGGAAGCCTAAAGGTATAGCCATTTCCTCTGGAGTGGTTAACCCTTGAAATACTGTAAAAAAGATATTTACCACAGACTTTTATGTAAGGCGTTGAGACACGTGTATTGTTTATGTTTTTGGTATGTTTGAGATAAGGATATGAAATATATTTCACATGGGACTCAAACATAAAACCAATTATGTATATAAAATATGGAGTTGTGTATTCTTTTGTGACAAAATGCTGTGTAGACATGATAGGAAACATACACTGAGTATACCAGAAAGAAACACCTTCCTAATATTGAGTTACGCACCCTCTGAACGGCACACACACACAATCCATGTCTCAAATGTCTCAAGGCTTACAAATCCTTTTTTGACCTGTTTGCTCCCATTCATCTACACTGATTAAAGTGGATTTAAGTGACATCAATAATGGATCATAGCTTTCACCTGGATTCACCTGGTCAGTCTGTCATAGAAAGAGCAGGTGCTCTTAATGTTTTGTATACTCAGTGTACAGTATTCCTGTTGTATCGTATTGTACCCTCCCCCCCAAAATCACGTAAAGTACAGCCACCCCAAAACAGAATATAAAAAGAGGGACACACAACAAAACTGAGAAAGCAGTCCATATTTGATCAACTGGCTCAACTATACCTGTATGCCAATAATTATGTCTGCCATGACTGGTGTAGAATATTCTGTACCTGCCTCCCGTCTCTGAGAAAGGAGGTACTCCTGCAGAGACAGAGTTTGTGTGTGTGTGTGTGTGTGTGTGTGTGTGTGTATGAATATATATATGGTTCCATATAGAATAGGATATGGATGAAGCAAGGAAAAACAGCTAGTGTCTCCCATTGTCTCTGTTCAGCAACCACATCAGCAGGCAGTCTGAATCAAGGACAGACAGATGGGCTGTAGGGATGCATCCAGCCTCAGGCCGGTCTATACCCTGCCGAGGACACTGGCCATAGGCTCCCCTGGCTGTCGCTCAAATGGGGCAGTGTTGGTTGGACAGACAATCCGCCTGAGGGTTTTGGTTTGTTTTTGTCCACAAAATAGGACGAACGGTCCTCAGGGTCCAGCACTGTATGTGACTGTGATTACTAACAATAGTTTGAAGGCACTCATAGGTTGACGGGCACAGTGTCGATGGATGGATAAACAATGGCTGCCTCTGAAGGTCCAGGTGTTGGCTTGTCCTGCGGTTCCTCTGTGGGATCCGGTGAGGGGGTTGCGGACTACTCACTGAAGCTGAAGTGTATGGCTGGTTTTGATGGGTTCACTGAGGTGGGGGAGGAGGGCCCTGCACTGGACACTGTGCTGGGGGGGCCACTGCTTACTGCGCACACACAATGAAAAGAGAAAGAGACCCACACAAACATAAATAGGGCAAATATTAGGTGAAAGTAATTGAGTTGTGATTGAAATTGGGGAAATTAGAATATCAGTCACACAGCTATTGGGCATAGTCCTGGGTGAAACTCAACTATTGGTGTTTAATCTGTTTCGCCTCCATCTCTCTCCATCCAACCACATACAAATACACTACATGACCAAAAGTATGTGGACACCTGCTCGTCAAACATCTCATTCCAAAAACATGGGCATTAATATGGAGATGGTCCCCCCTTTGCTATAACAGCCTCCACTCTTCTGGGAAGGCTTTCCACTAGATGTTGGAACATTGCTGCGGAGACTTGCTTCCATTCAGCCACAAGAGCATTAGTGAGGCTCGGCACTGACGTTGGACGATTAGGCCTGGCTCAAAGTCGGCGTTCCAATTCATCCAAAAGGAGTTTGATAGGGTTGAGGTCAGGGCTCTGTGCAGGCCAGTCAAGTTCTTCCACACAGATCTCAACAAACCATTTCTGTATTGACCTCGCTTTGTGCACAGTGGCATTGCCATGCTGAAAGGGACTTCCCCAAACTGTTGCCACAAAGTTCTAGAATGTCATTGTATGCTGTAGTGTTAGGATTTCCCTTCACTATTATTCCTATTACACTATTATTCCTCCACCAAACTTCACAGATGGCACTATGCATTCGGTCAGCTAGCGTTCTCCTGGCATCCGCCAAACCCAGATTCGTCCGTTGGACTGCCAGATGGTAAAACGTAATTCATCACTCCAGAGGACGCGTTTCTACTGCTCCAGAGTCCAATAGAGGCGAGCTTTACACCACTCCAGCCGACGCTTGGCATTGCGCATGGTGATCTTTGGCTTGTGTGCTGCGGCTGCTCAGTCATGGAAACCCATTTCATGAAGCTCCCGACTAAAAGTTATTGTGCTGACGTTGCATCCAAGGGGCAGTTTGGAACTCGGTAGTGAGTGTTGCAACCGAGGACAGACAAACTGACCACTCTGCGGTCCCGGTCTGTGAGCTCGTGTGGTCTACCATTTCGCGGCTGAGCCAATGTTGCGCCTAGACGTTTTCCACTTCACAATAACGGCACTTACAGCTGACCAGGGCAGCTCCAGCAGGTTGGTTAGCTTTAGCTACCTGCAGATTCATACTACAGCTATGACAATGTTTGTATTGGTTAGTAGTAGTATGTGTTGGGATTATCCCAGTTCATTGTTTAGCTAGCTACATGACCCAACAAGTTAGCCAGGGGTGATTACTGTCATCTCTTGTATTTCATGAATATGTGTACAATTGTCTACACAATAGTGACCCATCCACTTTATTTTACCTTCATTTAACTAGGCAAGTCAGTTAAGAACAAATTCTTATTTTCAATGACGGCCTAGGAAGAATGACAGATTTTTTTTTTTTACCTTGTCAGCTCGGGGATTCGATCTTGCAACCTTTCGGTTACTAGTCCAACACTCTAACCAATAGGCTACCTGCCGCCCCACTTAGCTAGATGTGGCCGGGGGTTATAGAATTTACTTCACATGACCCATCAATTTAGACAAGTATGTCAGGTAAGCGTCATCTAATAATGATAAAATATTTTATCTGGACACTTTGTTGTTGATATTGCTACTATGCAAGTAACCATTGCAGTATATTGTTTACACCTTCTGTATCCTGTGCATGTGACAAATCAACTTTGTATTTTATTTGACATTGTGTTTACCAGAGACTGTAATGTGAAGAACATGACCTGCACCAAAGTCAGATTAGGATATAGGCCAAGGACTAGATAAAGTGTATTTTTACCTGGAGTTATTCGTTATTGTAGGCTACTACTTTCACCACTTTTAGTCTTGAAATCATTGGTTGTTTACTACACTACCTTACTCACTCTGTTTAGCACATGGCCTCACGTGTGAATCCTTAAAGAGATGGGTGGGGCTAAGACTTAAGATGGTGTGAACGATGCTGAATGGTTGTAGACAAAGATAAATGTTTTGGTACACCTACTGGACAGTTCAAGGGCCATTTTCTCAAAAGTAAGTTACAAGTTTATCAACTTTCAAAGCATAATTACTTTCCCATTGTTCTTCAACTGTAGTGTATGATATACCATTTTCTAGCTCTGAGTCTCTACTTTTATCCAATGTAAAAAAACACAATTTTATAATTTTGCTACATAAGACCGAATCGAGGTGGTCATCACATATTTCAAATTCTCTCTCATTGACAGACGGACGAGTGTCATCATGACATGCAGCACTTTGGGGTGGACACCCACTTGTCTCAATCAATGAGAGAAGACTGTACATAGACAAGATGGCGGAATATACATTGTTGGATTACTTCATGGAGCCAAAAATCGATTTAATTGAATAACAGAGAATGTTCTAAATTCAAACAAACCCCTTGCAATTAGACATGGAAGTTTAGAAGATGTGTTGTCTTCCAAGTTGAGAATTGAGGAAGTATTGCCAATTAAAAGGTTGTTCTGAAAATCTCTATGCTACGTTTAACATTACCTACCTAGTAACACCTATCAGCCAGCTGGAACAATAATAATGGTCCAACTAGGCAATATTTTGAATAGCTACTTCTGTACTTAATTCAGTTGCACTTACTATTGGGAAAATAAACAATGTCACGCCACCTCAAATGAAAACAAAACTGTTATTCATCTAAGCGACACTTCTAACATCCAGCATGTTTTCTACTCCTCCTCCACACCATAATAGACATTAAATGGGTTATGAGGAGAAAGAGAGACAGAAAGCAGCTCACAGCAGCTGTTGAAGCAATCCTAAAATACTGGTAAAGGGCCAAATGAATCACCATGTAGCCCACTGGAGGCACAACGAGTGGGAAGGGAGGGAAGGGGGGGGGGGGGGGGGCACCGACAACAACGGACCCCAGTGGCGAATCGGAGACGGCTCGGGCTAAACTAAGTGGTGTTATTATGCCGAGTCCTACTTTACTGAAGTCATAATTGATCGCGCCTCTCCTCTTGGCGATGAAAGACAAAAACACAAGGTTCTCATTTAGTTTGACAGTTTAAGGCCCAGCAAAGCAGGCTTTTTAAATCTCATGAAGTGGGAAAAAAAAACTCTCTCTGGTTATGGGTGCTGGTTAGGCTGTTAGCCCGTGTCATGATCATTAGGCAGTAATAGGCAACAAACGGAAGAAAACAGACTGAAAACGGGGAGGTACTAATGGGATTTATTATGTTTTAAAAACATTTTCTATCGCATGCCCTATTGAACACAACCCTCCTCTAGGACAATGTAAGTGTGGCTAAGACTAAGCATTGCTATTGTGGTGTTGGGTCCTAAAACAATCCACCATACTGCTTACACCAATCTGGGTAAGGGCTCGGGGTGGTGGTCGGACGGACACGGAAGAACACGGAGGTCAGTATACTCACAGCATAGTGGGTGGGTGGGGGGCCGAACAGGAGTTTCTGAGGAGGAGAGGGCCTTTGGTGGGGGGTAGGTGTGTGCCTGGCCATACCCCTGGCTTGACGTGTCGAATAAGACAGAGAGAGCTGGAGGGAAGCGATAAATGTTATTTATATAAGATGTACACTACTAAACATTACATTAGGAGACCTACAGGGGATATGTATTATATGCCACTGAGAAAGAAAGTGATGACTCGGACACAAAATATACACTACATGACCAAAAGTATGTGGACACCTGCTCAGCAAACATCTCATTCCAAAATCATGGGCATTAATATGGAGAAGTTCCCCCCCAGGTCAGTCAAGTTCTTCCACACCAATCTTGACAAACCATTTCTGTATGTACCAGGCTTTGTCATGCTGAAACAGGAAAGGGCCTTCCCCAAACTGTTGCCACAAGTTGGAAGCACAGAATTGTCTAGAATGTCATTGTATGCTGTAGCGTTAAGATTTCCCTTCACTGGAACTAAGGTGCCTAGCCCAAATCAGGATAAACAGCCACAGACCATTATTCCTCCTCCACCAAACTTTACAGTTGGCACTATGCATTGGGGCAGGTAGCGTTCTCCTGGCATCCGCCAAACCCAGATTCGTCCATAGGACCGCCAGATGGTAAAGCGTGATTCCAGAGTCCAAAGGCGGACAGTTTTACATCACTCCAGTTGACGCTTGGCATTGCGCATGGTGATCTTAGTCTTGGCCATAGAATCCCATTTCATGAAGCTCCCGACGAATAGTTCTTGTGATGACATTGCTTCCAGAGACAGTTTGGAACTCGGTTGTGAGTGTTGCAACCGAGGACGGTTTTAAGCACTTCAGCAATAGGCGGTTCCGTTCTGTGAGCTTGTGTGGCCTACCAACTCGTGGCGGAGATGTCGTTGCTTCTAGACGTTTCCTCTTCACAATAACAGCACTTACAGTTGACCGGGGCAGCTCTAGCAGGGCAGACATTTGACGAACTGACTTGTTGGAAAGGTAGCACGTCTATGGCGATTGCATGACTACGTGCTCAATTTGATCCAACTGTCATCAACGGGTGTGGCTGAAATAGTTGAATCCACTCATTTGAAGGGGTGTCCACATACTTTTGTATTTATAGTGTATGTATTTGTTAGCTTGTTCCCAGATCTGTTTGTAACTGTCTTGCCAACTCTTATGGTCATTATCACGCCAATGACCATAGGAGTTTGCATGACAGCACAAACAGAACGTGGATCAGGTCTGTAGTGTGCAAGCTAGGCATGTTGCTTCTGGAAAGCGCCAAATACCTACCTTGACTATAATACCTACCTTTCATGGTCTTAGCGTGGGCATCGCTGCTGTCCTCACACACAGCATTGAGGAACTCGTCCACCTGCTTGAGGGACAGCGAGTTGTGCAGCGTCTCCAGTGGGTAGATAGAGGGCACCATGGAGCAGCCCTCAAAGCCTGCAGCAGAGAGGAGACACACAGTTGCACCACCCCTCCATCTGATCAAGGAGAAGTGGTGATACAGTAATACAGCATGTAGCCCCTTCCCCAATGGCCCGGGCCACCATTTCTGGTAATTAAACCATCTGACATCAATGTGACGTCACTTGATGGAGAAAGGTAGACATGGGCGTCCTGCAGTGCACCGTGCGAGGACCATGCCAAAATCCAGCCAAGTCATTCACACTAAAGTAGCAAGCCATAGAGACTCAACTAAAGACCTGTTTTGCATTGCGAACGGTGTACAAGTCCTGCGCCGAGGCCTAGTGTTGTGTGACAACAGCCTTCGCCTTCACACACACACACACACACACACACACACACACACACACACACACACACACACGGCCTGTGCGGCCATTCAATCCTTTGACATACATTGCAGCCCAAAAGAACACCACGATGGAAGCGATATCACCACACAAACACAAGGAATGGATGAGTTCAAGCAACGCATCATCCATCCATTTCCCAGAATACATGCAGTCAGCCTTGCATTTCTCCCAGAACTGTCCAACCTGTTGTACATTAAATCCCAACAGTACTTTTAAATGATCCGCACAAACAGCTTCGACGGTCTGCATTCTAGTCTTCCGCTGATATGTTAATCTTCCCCTACAGACTGACAGTTTAATTGAGATTAATCAACGTGTTAATGTGATTTCTCAAGAGATAAGCCACAAATAACCAGTCAACTTAGTCAGGATGGACTGCCACCAACCCCAACGATCACACTGTGGCAAAGCTTTACTGGAACTTTTGAGTTTGTTGAGCTTCAGCCATAAGCAGTTCCAACATCATCATTAAATCTGGGCAAGCCAAGGTCAGAGTAGAACATGAGGGTTTGCCTGCCAAAGTCTCCGAAGGACAACGCTAAAGAATATCGACCCTGACTTCTGTGGAAAAAGCCTGTACCCATCTACGAAAAGGTCCTAGGGATCCTGTTAAAACATGTTCTAAGACAACAACAAAAACTTCCAGCTCAGAGTAGGTTTTAGGATGTTAAGACACTGCTCAGAAACTGAGCCAGGTGTAAAATCAATTCATAAAAGTTCTCAGCTGGTAATTACAATAGTTTGATGTACCGCAAATGAAAAATTGTGATTGCTGACAATGTTGAAAATATGGGGAATAACCAATCGCAGAGGCATCGCCAGTTGTGAACTCTATAGCATGCTTCACACAAAATTTACATTTCAGTCACTTAGCAGACGCTCTTATCCAGAGAGACTTACAGGAGCAATTAGAGATAAGTGCCTTGCTAAAGGGCACTGACAGATTTTTCACAATGAACGTGACTGTAAAACGTTTGACATATTTTTAGTTTGACACAATCACTTTGCCTACTCTTAATTCTTCCCTAATATATTGGCATGGATAACATTTCTTTTTAAACCAATTCTGATGGTTGTTTAAAGCAGAATTTTGATAGATTTACTGTTATATCAACCAGCTCGTCACTCCTGTTTAAAAAGTCTAAATCGCTTGGGCACAGTAGGCATCAAGTCACTTGCATTAAACATTTTGAAGGGTCTATCATTTTCATCTAACACAATCAAAGTTAACATGGATGCCTTCAAAGCTAATTTTTTAACAATGTGATATTGCGCTCCAAAGGGACAACTTGAAATAATAAAAATAAGTGATTATTTATTAGCCTAATGGTTATGAGTTATAAGTATTTAGGCATATCATGTGAAATAGTCTTTGTGAAATAATTGTCAAAAGCCCAAGTCAGAAGTTTACATACACTAAGTTGACTGTGCCTTTAAACAACTGGGAAAATTCCAGAAAATGAAGTCATGGCTTTAGAAGCTTCTGATAGGCTAATTGACATAATTTAAGTCAATTGGAGGTGTACCTGTGGATGTATTTCAAGGACTACCTTCAAACGCAGTGCCTCTTTGCTTGACATCATGGGAAAATCTAAAGAAATCAGCCAAGACCTCTGAAAAATTGTACACCTCCACAAGTCTGGTTCATCCTTGGGAGCAATTTCCAAACTCCTGAAGGTACCACGTTCATCTGTACAAACAATAGTACGCAAGTATAAACACCATGGGACTACGCAGCCGTCATACCGCTCTGGAAGGAGACGCATTCTGTCTCCTAGAGATGAACGTACTTTGGTGCGAAAAGTGCAAATCAATCAGCTGATATCTCAAAGTGCTGTACAGAAACCCAGCCTAAAACCCCAAACAGCAAGCAATGCAGGTGTAGAAGCACGGTGGCTAGGAAAAACTCCCTCGAAAGGCCAAAACCTAGGAAGAAACCAGGCTATGAGGGGTGGCCAGTCCTCTTCTGGCTGTGCCGGGTGGAGATTATAACAGAACATGGCCAAGATGTTCAAATGTTCATAAATGACCAGCATGGTCAAATAATAATAATCACAGTAGTTGTCGAGGGTGCAACAAGTCAGCACCTCAGGAGTAAGTGTCAGATGGCTTTTCATAGCGGATCATAAGAAAAGAAACGAAGAATATGCCTTTTTTCTATAATCAAGACACCTGCCGTTAACTGTTAACTGGTTAGGCCAGCTAATGGAGGTCTCCCAAATATCTGTCAACTAGGTAGTACTCGTATGACTAAAGACACATATATAGCTATTATTTTTACCCTTAAGAGTAGGAGTAAAAGGCTCTATTTCTCAGCACTTGCGACCATTTTCCCACTCTGAGACGCTTCGTGGATATGGCCCCTGATCTATAGCTCCCTTTGCCTTTCCCCTCTCTCTCTCTGCTTGCCTCGGTCTGTCTAGCTCCGTCGTTTCTTCTCCCAGTCTTTCCACCTCTAGTTCCCCCTCTTTGTGCTGCAGCCTTTCCCTTCCATATGGATATCAAATTCAGCTCACATACCAGATGCAGTGAGAGGAGACTGAATCTACACTGCACCATTCATTCACTTACCTGTGAGACATCGTGGAAGTGCACACAACATAGAACTACACACTACATAGAACTACACTATATATTCCAAAGTATGTGGACACCACTTCAAGATAGTGGATTTGGCTATTTTCAGCCACACCCGTTGCTGACAGGTGTATAAAATCGAGCACACAGTCATGCAAACTCCATAGACAAACATTGGCAGTAGAATGGCTGGTACTGAAGAGCTCAGTGACTTTCAACCATCATAGGATGCTACCTTTCCAACAAGTCAGTTCGTAAAACTTCTGCCCTGCTAGAGCTGCCCCGGTCAACTGTAAGTGCGGTTATTGTGAAGTGGACACGTCTAGGAGCAACAACGGCTCAGCCGCAAAGTGGTAGGCCACACAAACTCACAGAATGGGAACGCGGAGTGCTGAAACACGTAGCGAGTTCCAAACTGCCTCTGGAAGCAACGTCAGCACAAGAATTGTTTGTCGAGCGCGTCATGAAATGGGTTTCATGGTTGAGCAACCGCACACAAGCCTAACATCACCATGCACAATGCCAGCATCTTGGCAGTCCTACGGGCGAATCTATGTTTGGCGGATGCCAGTAGAACGCTACCTGCCCGAATGCATAGTGCCAACTGTGAAGTTCGGTGGAGGAGGAATAATGGTCTGGTGCTGTTTTTCATGGTTCGGGCTAGACCCTTTAGTTCAAGTGAAGGGAAATCTTAACGCTACAGCATACAATGACATTGTAGACAATTTTGTGGCAACAGTCTGGGGAAGGCCTTTTCCTTTTTCCACATGACAATGCCCCCGTGCACAAAGCGAGTTCCATACAGAAATGGTTTGTCGAGATTGGTGGGGAAGAACTTGACTGGCCTGTAGAGAGCCCTGACCTCAAACCCATCAAACTAATTTGGGATGAATTGGAACACTGACTGCACTAATGCACTTGTAGCTGAATGGAAGCAAGTCCCTGCAGAAATGTTCCAACATCTAGTAGAAAGCCTTCCCAGAAGAGTGGCGGCTGTTATAGCAGAAAAGGGGGGACCGATGCCATATTAACGCCCATGATTTTGGAATGAGATGTTCTACAAGCAGGTGTCCACATACTTTTGGTCATGTAGTGTATTTGTGCAGTCGTTGTTTGTCCTTGCATAAGCTCAAGCAATACATTACAGGCAGGGTTGGGGAGTAACAGATTTGTAATCCCTTACATGTAATCCTTTACATGTAAGGGAT
Organism: Salmo trutta; assembly: GCF_901001165.1. Lineage (NCBI taxonomy): Eukaryota > Metazoa > Chordata > Actinopteri > Salmoniformes > Salmonidae > Salmo > Salmo trutta. The sequence goes on along the minus strand of NC_042963.1, from coordinate 20,372,561 downwards.
TACAAAAAACGGTAACTGTAATCCTTCACAAGCAAAATTATTGTAATCAGATTAGATACTTTTTAAAAACTAGATGATTACTTTTAAATTCAGAAAGGAAAAAAAAAAAAACATTTGGCACTCCTGTTTTCTCAATGACATTCTAAATCAGCATTGGGAAAAAAGGCACAAGTTTAAGTTTGTTCCACCTGATCAAGTCTGGCCAGAAGTCAAAGACCACTATGATGACGCACCAAATGGGTTTGATGGATTGCAGGAATAGGCTTTTGTAGGCTACAGTCCAAGCTATGTCTTCCAATGGTACGACTGCTGTCAGCATCCAAATATTATCCAACTTGAATAAACGCTTGAAGGTAAGGATGAGAGCAGTGGTGTAGTCTACGGCGATACGGATATCACTTATTCTTTTTTATCTACATAGCGCATTGATGTGAATCCCACTGATGCGCTCTCATTTAGCTATTTGCGCCTTACGGATTGTGGTTGTTGCGGATGAATGATCACAAATCCAAATGTGTATTTGAACCCAATAATGGTTGAATTCAAGAAGTTTATGCTGCTTATCAATCATTGTTTTTGAAACCAGTGGACAGCCAGTGAAAAATGTGCTCGTAACAGCTGCACAGTGCGGTCCCAGCCTATGGAATAAAAGTGGGGCATTTATTGCTCTATTTAATTAATGATGATACAAATGTAATCCATAGGTCTAATGGACATGTTTTCAAACTCGCACACTTTTGATAGACTTTAAAAGGGACATTCTGTAGTTGCTACATCCCTTTTTGGACACACACACACACACACAACACACACCTGCAAGTTCCCAGACATTTCTGGAGGGGAATGGCCCTAGCCCTCACCCTCCGATCCAACAGGTCGCAGACATGCTCAATGGGATTGAGATCAGGGCTCTTCGCTGGCTATGGCAGAACATAGACATTCCTGTCTTGCAGGAAATCACGCACCGATCAAGCAATATGGCTGGTGGCATGCTGGAGGGTCATGTCAGGAAGGGTACCACATGAGGGAGGAGGATGTCTTCCCTGTAACGCACAGCATTGAGATTGCCTGCAATAACAACAAGCTCAGTCCAATGATGCTGACACACCGCCCCAGACCATGACGGACCCTCCACCTCCAAATCGATCCGCTCCAGAGTACAGGTCTCGGCGTAACGCTCATTCCTTCGATAAACGCGAATCTGACCATCACCCCTGGTGAGACAAAACCGCGACTCGTCAGTGAAGAGCACTTTTTTCCCCAGTCCTGTCTGGTCCAGCAACGGTGGGTTTGTGCCCATAGGCGACGTTGTTGCCGGTGATGTCTGGTGAGGACCTGCATTACAACAGGCCTACAAGCCCTCAGTCCAGCCTATTGCGGACAGTCTGAGCACTGATGGAGGGATTGTGCGTTCCTGGTGTAACTCTGGCAGTTGTTGCCATCCTGTACCTGTCCCACAGGTGTGATGTTCGGATGTACCGATCCTGTGCAGGTGTTGTTACACGTGATCTGCCACTGCGAGGACAATCAGCTGTCCGTTCTGTCTCCCTGTAGCGCTGTCTTAGGCGTCTCACAGTACGGACATTGCAATTTCTTGCCCTGGCCACATCTGCAGTCCTCATGCCTCCTTGCAGCATGCCTAAGGCACGTTCACGCAGATGAGCAGGGACCCTGGGCATCTTTCTTTTGGTGTTATTCAGAGTCAGTAGAAAAGCCTCTTTAGTGTCCTAAATTTTCATAACTGTGACCTTAATTGCCTACCGTCTGTAAGCTGTCAGTGTCTTAACGACTGTTCCACAGGTGCATGTTAATTAATTGTTTATGGTTCATTGAACAAGCATGGGAAACAGTATTTAAACCCTTTACAATGAAGATCTGTTTAGTTACTTGGATTTTTATGAATTATCTTTGAAAGACAGGGTCCTGAAAAAGGGTTTATACTTCCATTGATTCTTCAAACATATCTTTATAAACACCTCATGAGTTCAACTGTCACACTCCATGAGAACCCAAGTATAAGCTTGTTTTACTCCAATGTTGGGAAACATTGTAAATGTTAACTAACACTGTATAGCCTCATATCAAAATGATTGTTTTAACCATGTTATCATGGATGCTCAGTCCTTGCATCTACTGCTCTGTCTATTAATCTGAGAGTGACTACATTTCTCCAGGCACATCCATCCCTCAGCTTTTCACCAAAACAGAGGCGGGGCAACCGTTTTATCTGTGGGTTTGCCCTTTAAAACAGTTAAACAATAGGCTTATAGCAAATGCAGCATATGGCATTCATTTCACACATGTAAATAGCACTTTTCAGTAGTGCTCAAAGCATGCCATTCCAAGAGCGCAGCATTTATTTTTCAACTCGAATCAATGAGCCCAATCAGTCATCCATGACAACAAAATCATAAACAGAGTAGGGCTGGCTAATAAGTCCTTAGTTTTGGGGTTATGCTCAGAGAAAACAATTTGGCTAATCTATACTTCCAAGTCCTATTCTTGAAGGGCAAAGGGAATAACATTTATTGGAACGACTGTAATTCTGATAAACTTTGGTTTTTAATGTAAAGATATAATTTAATCGTATTATATTTAGTAGAACGCAATGGGTTAGAGGAAGTCAAACATCCATATGGCAGCTACGTAAACTTTAACATCGACTTATCCTGCAATCGATGTGGTTCAATTGGTAACACACATTTTTATTTTCTTCTAACGCCTCTTAAGGGGGAAGTAATCTAAAAGTAACTGAATGTAATCAGACTACGCTACTGAGTTTGGGCAATCCAAAAGTTACGTTACTGATTACAATGTGGCAGGTAACTAGTAACTTAACAGATTACATTTCGAAAGTAACCTACCCAACCCTGGTTACAGGTCTTTCACTGATCCATGTTTTAACCATGTATGGTGGTTCTCTCAGTTAACATAAGACATTTTGGCAGCTGTATTTAGCTTTCAAAGGCCATCATTGCTTTTGCCTGCTAGCCAAACAAAAGACAACATCATTTGCTAGCTGACAACTCTCAAAGAATTCAAGTTCCCGACAGCTATAAAAATAGCTGGTTTGGCATCTTTAAACAATCCAGAGCACCTTTCAATAGCCTCGTATTATTTTGGGATTCTTTTGGTCTGACTTGACTTATTCAAAATGTTGTGTTACAGCCTGAATTCAAAATGTATTACAAATATTTTTCTCACCCATTTACACACAATACCCCATAATGAAAACATTTTGAAATATTGCCAAATTTATTGAAAATGAAATACAGAAATCTCATTTACCTAACATATTGCCCAAGGGGTGTGAATACTTGAAGAAGCACCTTTGGAGGTTATTAAAGCTTTGAGTCATTTTGGGTGTCTGTATCAGCTTTGCACATCTGAATTTGGGGATTTTCTCCCATTCTTCCTTGCAGATGTTCTCAAGCTATGTTAAGTTAGATGAGCAGCAGCGGTGAACAGCAATCTTCAAGTCTTTCCACAGATTTTCAAATGGTCCTTCTTGCCCGGACGGCTAGCTCTAGGAAGTCCGATATATATATATATGTATATTTTTAAATTTCCCAATGATGGAGACCACGGTGCTCTTGGAAACTTTCAACACTCTATAAATAGTTTTATACCCTTCCCCAGATAGAATTGTGATGAGGCATACATCTTGGAGCTCTACGTACTGTTCCTTCGACTTCATGGTATAGTTTCTGCTCTGACATGCACTGTCAACTGTGGGATCTTAAAAAGACAGTTGTGTTTCTTTCTAAATCATGTCCAAACAAATGAATTGGCCACAGGTGGACTCCAATCAAGTTGTAGTGAAATCAAGAAATTCCCCTTTCCCTTGTCTTTCCACTTGAGGTGTCATAGCAAAGGGTTGTGAATACTTATATAAATGAGATACGCATTTTATTTTCTTCAATACTTTTGTAAAAAACCTAAAACATGTTTTCACTTTATCATTATGGGGTATTGTGTGTAGACAGGTGAGAGAAAAAAAAACATTGTAATCCATTTTGAATTCAGGCTGTAACTACAAAATGTGGAATAAGTCAAGGGGTATGAATACTTTCTGAAGGCACTGTACGTTGCTTTCTGCAAGCATGGCCAACAGAACGTGTGTAACAATTGTAACGAAGGTGTAACATGGCAACCTCATATGTTGCTACCACTCAGTGTTCATATTCACTATCTACATAATGATGTTGAAACTTTGCCGTTTTGTTTCCTGGGTCACAAAATGCCATTTCTGAAGGCTTTTTTGTGTGGGTGGCACTTGGACTAGTGGTAGGGAGGAGGGAGATCAAAATAAAAGTTGGAGAGAAAACGTCAGGCTGACAATTCATGTGTGCCCAGTCAATTACATGTAAATGGGGTATCATTCTCTTCCAAGTCTCGCAAGAGAATAGTAATACAGTATGAAGTACTTCCTAAAATAACTCAAGTGATTTCCTGTACAGCTACAGAGCTCTGGGCTGATGTCTAATACTCTCAAGGGGGGATGCGTAGGCACAAAAGGGGGACATCAATTCATGCTCCAGAAACTCCCCTGAAATCGGTAGTTTACTGACAGACCACCGCTTAATTAGCTAATGACCTAGATATTCACCACAGACAGATCTTAAATTTTGTCAAAAGACCAACATATCATTAATGGATTCTCAAATGGTACCCAGTCAGGACCTCCCATAGTGCAGTGTCACCATCATTCCAATTAAGTATATCTGAAGCAGCAATCTTGACAGCCAGCAGTCCCAAAAGGACTGTACAATAGTTATTTGTGCCATTTCCCATTCATCCCCACCTGTTCATAGTGTTTGCTGTGTTCCCCCAACCTAGGGGGTAGCATGCAATGCACTTCACTCAGCAGCGGAAACCCTTTTAGAAGAAGAGGTTTGTCCATGGTCATTCAATATTAAAGCCATGTAGACTTGCCAACATGCAGAGGCAGTGCTGGTTGTCGTGCAGTTTCCAGAGCAGGGGCTGCACAGAATACGGCATCAGGTATAGCAGCCACTGTGCCTTAGGATTGCCTTTTCTTTTTCTGTCAAGCCTGATAAAAAGATCTCAAAATGAAATGAAAGCTGGCAAAAGATCCTTTTGGATGAAAAGCCTCAGCAGCAAAATGAGTAAGGGGTATCGATCCATCGATAGGAGAATGAACACTCCCTTTATAGTTGCCACTGCTGCATTTTCTGGCAGGCATGCAGATAGACAGAGCAAGAGACTGGTTAAGAGACAGACACGGAAGGAATAGGGCAACAAATTAGACTGATGCCATACTCAGACAGTGATACCGAGTTAGACAAAAAAAAAAACGAATGAAGATAGAAGAGACGGGGAAAAAAAAAAGTAGGGAGAGGGAAAAGCAAAACAACAAGCCTGCATTGGCAGCACCCCAGCACTGCATGAAGGGATGGAGGGGAGGACACGGGAGGTCTACAGAGGGCTGACCGTGGAGGCACTCGGGGAGGTCTTGGCCGGACACCAGCCAGTTCCTGAGGAGGCGCAGATGGTAGGGGCACTGGTGCAGGTGGTGGGCCATGGCCCTGTCCAGAGAGGGGCAACACAGGAGGGCCGGGTCAGTGACGAGCCCCTTCAGCAGCTGGGCTACAAGATGCTCGTCTAGGGGCTCTGAGGAAGAAGAGGCAGAGCGAGGAAGAGAGCACAGTGGAAGAGGAGCAAAAAAAAAAAAAAAAGGCTGTAGGTGGGCCAGCATGTGCATAATGCTAAAGGGGCAGGCACTCGTTTTCATTCAAAAGAAACAAGGCTACAGGTCCCAGGCTCATCCACTCAACTGACATATGGAGAAAGGAAACACAACTGTCCAGAGCTACAATTCTCACCATCTGATATTCACGGGGGTAATGCATATTCGAAGCCTAAAAATGGTAGAAATGCTTACAGGCATGTCAGTCATAACGCCTCTTTCCTCTCCACGAATTACCAGTAGTCACAATACTCCCCCCCAACACCACACCTGTCTTAGGAGTGTAGAAGATCAAAGGGCGATGCTTTCTTTCAAGAAAACACTGAACTACAAAACAAGGCATCAATGTTTTCATGTGTAATAAAAAAAAACGTCACTTTTATCTCAAAGGGGAATGGAGATCATAGAAAATGGGAACACATGCAAAGACCCTATGAGTGTAGTACCTATAATCGCCTCAGAAATACTGTAAAAAAATTGAACAGACGTAACGATATCTACCTGAGATAAAGATTAGCCCAATGTCAATCTCAAATAGTTCCTTTGATCTCATGCATCATTCATGGCAACACAGTATCGCGTGACTGTGGATGTCTAACTTAGATGTCTAACTTAGAGGTCAGAACAAAGGCAACAGGTGTTAATGGGCAGATGGAGTGGGTTGGTTACATGAATGAGGTCTGCTGAGCACTGTAGGTCGGATGAATAGAAGAATTACTGTGCTTCAGTAACGGGAAATCCCTGTTAGCGCCCGCTTAAAAACATAAAGAATCAGACCAAAGACAAAGAAAAGCCATTTATCCACCCCACCTCTCTTTAAGTACTGCCAGTTTATATAGCTTTATTCATATACTTCATACGTGACGCAGGTCCAGACCGTACTGTATCCAACCCACCTTTCTACATACTGCATGGGCTGCACTGTTTAGGGCCTCATATAAAAACACTGATCAACATAACCATCGCAGTGAGTACCAGCAGAAGTCCACGCAAATCTCTGTCAACACAGAAACCATGTGTGGAATGTCTCAATTACGGAGGCTATGCATAGTCCATCTGCTCCTTGTAGTCAGATGATTCCAAGCACTTGGATGACATACAATACTGCAATACTGCTATTCGGACTCAATACTGCTATGCCCCCCCGGATGGGCATTCTTGATAACAGAAGTTTTCGGTGATTAAGTGACGTGGACACATAAAGCAACACATATACGGCAATATCTCTTCCACAGAACGTTGTAATGTGAATGCCCTTTCTGTCAATCACCAAGTGGTACAGCCACGTTTGATCGCCAAAACATGAATTAAAATGAAAGGAATAGACTCAACCCTTTCCTCCATTACCCATCGTTGGATGCTATTATTCAGTATGTTTAGCACAAACTCCGTTTTCATTGGGTCAAACTGAAAGGTCTATCACGAGTCGAACAAGAGATTTGACAGTCATTTCATGAGTAAAAAGTAGTTTTTTTGAAGGCTATTCATTAGCTTTAAACACCGGTTATCCGAATCTAAAAGTAGACTTGAATGGTGTAGGGGCTAATCATCTCTCCAGAGAATGGGTTTGAATGAACAAATAGGAGCATGTGAGGATAAGTAATATGTATACACAGCAACACATGGCGATATATCAGAGGGGATATATTCCATATACAAATACTGAGTGTACGAAACATGCTCTTTCCATGACATAGACCGACCAGGTGAAAAGCTATGATCCCTTATTGACGTCACTTGTTAAATCCACTTCAATCGCAGTAGATGAAGGGGAAGAGACAGGTTAACAAAGGACTTTTTTAAGTGTTGAGACATGGATTGTGTATGTGTGCCATTTAGAAGGGTGAATGGGCAAGACAAAAGATTTAAGTGCCTTTGAACGGGGATATGGTAGTTGGTGCTTGAGGCCACCGGTTTGTGTCAAGAACCGCAACGCTGCTGGGTTTCACACTCAACAGTTTCCCGTGTGTATAAAGAATGGTCCATCACCCAAAGGACATCCAACCAACTTGACAACTGGGGAAAGCATCGGAGTCAACACAGGCCAGCATCCCTGTGGAACGCTTTCGACACCTTGTAGAGTCCATGCCCCGACAAACTGAGGCTGTTCGAGGGCAAAAGGGGGTGCAACTCAATATTAGGAAGAAGTTCCTAATGTTTTGTACACTCTGTGTATTTCCATCCTGTAGGAAAATGGTGGGTCAGAGAGACATATATTAACAGATAAATGCAGTGTAGAGGCCGGTAATCACAGACGTTGTTAAGAATGAACGTCAAAACCAAACAGATGGAGACAGGACGTCTTGTGAAGTAGAAACTCAGAGAAATGGAGATCTTGATATTATGATGTCATTACGCAGCCAATTTCAAACACAAATAGTTTCCCCAAAAGACATGCAAGATAAAAGGGAAACTAAGGAGTGGCGAGGTATACTTGAAAAAAAGGCAGACATACCGTTAGTCGGATGCCTGGCAAACGACACAGAAAATCTCTTTACTGCCGGCATAGAGAACAGCTCTGAGGAAATAAGAAGGGTAACTGGCGTTACTGGGGATACATGCTACCTGTACACATGCCTGTATCTAGTGTGAGTGCATATGTACCTACGTGTGTGTTTTCCTGACCCCCATGTGTCTTTAAACAAATACATTTTTTTATTTAACTAGGCAAGTCAGTTAAGAACAAATTCTTATTTACAATGACGGCCTACACCGGCCTACACCGGCCAAACCCTAACGACGCTGGGCCAATTGTGCGCCGCCCTATGGGACTCCCAATCACGGCCGGTTGTGATACAGCCTGGAATCAAACCAGGCTCTGTAGTGACGCCTCTAGCACCGAGATGCAGTGCCTTAGAATGCTGTGCCAATCGGGAGCCCAAGTAGGTCCCCTCTATAATGCTGCAGCTATGTACGGTATTGATGTGCCTGTGTGTGGTGAGTGATATGCAGCATGGGAAGGCAGCATGGAAGAAGGGGTAATGAAGGAACAATGGAGAATGTGGATGGGATGAAAAAGTGAATGATAACTCAATTGTGGTTGTTTTGAATGGAGACAGAGGACTGACATTTGGCACTGGTGAAGTGGGCATTTGCGGAAGTCACAAATAGCCTAAAATGTACTTAAATCTTCAATCTTTCTGGAACAGTCTTTTGAGTCTATTCTCTATAAAGAATATGCTACGATAAAATTATCTGGAAAGGAAACATCCAGTGATGGTAACTGAGATTTAACAACAACCTATATTAAAATAGTGTAACCATCTGGATTTGAGAGCTGTGACTGTAAACACAATCCTTGCTCATTTGTCCTTGCAACGTACCAGTGCCTTTGGCCAGCATTATATGAGTGAGTGAGTGAGTGAGTGAGTGAGAGAGAGACTGCAAAAACACACAAACACAGAGACAAAACCCCCATCACCAGAGAAAAGCCTTGGTGTTATTCTAAACCCCCCACATCTCTAGTCTCATACAAGCAAAAGATGTAACATGTTCAAGCATAATATTAAAGCGACCATTTCGTAAAGTAACCTAATATCAAGTATACGGTGAAAACAAAGTGCACAGTGACACCCATTGGACAAAACGGGCACTTCAATTCAATCCGCAGTGGAACAATCGTTCCTCTTCACATGCAGGTGGCAGGTCATTTGTTCTTCATATTACATACTGTACAGTTACTATCAGGGTGCTGGCTGATCTGACTCGATGACAAGAGGTAGGTGTCAGCTTTTGAATTAAGCCAGTCTTTGTGCGCCAACATTCCAAGCCATATGCCCTGATTAAAACATTTGCGAGAATCAGAGTTCAATTTATATGAGGCCCCCCTGGTGGCTATAATAATAGTCAACTCACCATTTCCCTCTATAGTGAGTCAGGAAATTGTGGTATGCAAGTGGGAATTATGCAAAGATGGATTAATGGATCTCAAGACAGATTAGAAAATTCCCTGTTGATTAACAAATCTTTTTACCCCCTAGTTATGACATGCACACTGATACAGAATATATACGATTGTATAGACGAGATTTACTTAGCAACCTAATCACACACCGGTTATGTCATTTAATCAAAGGCCATGTTGCTTTGATTAGGAGAAGCAGGATTACTGGTCATGAGTAACACATTTGATTGTGCGCAATCCAATACCAATCCATGCAATGTATAAAACCTACATTCTTAGCATATAATCACAATTGTGGTCACTGCTCATGCTGTTGGGGGGGGGGGGGGGGGGGGGGGGAGAAATCACTCAAGCAGAGGATTGTTCTAGAGGCAGAAGGATAGAGGGGGGAGAGGAGGGCTCTTGGATAATTTGGGTGATCAAATAACTTCTTGTCCACTAAGGTTGGGAAGGAGAGACAAGAGTGTTTGAGCAGGAACTAAAATGGCAGATATGGCGGACATTTGACATTTTGAAGTTTTTTTGTTTTTTTTACGGACACCATGTACGGCATTTTCAGCGGCCATGTGAAAAGACAGGAGTTAGATAGCGGTTGATAGAGACAGAGATGGATAGAGGAAGGGACGTACCATCTCCAAAAGGCAAACCGGGGGACAAGGGGGGTTTGCGGTGGTGGGTGCGGACGTAGTCCCGCAGGTTGGGGGCGCTAGAGGACACCCCCAGGACAGAGGCACTGAAGAGGCCCGAGCACAGGGACCCTGTTGTGGAAGAACCGCGAGGTGGGAGAGAGGAGGGGAATGGGGGATGGGGGGGTTAGTACTCATTGCACACCATGCTGTTCTTAATAAGAGCAGTTCAGAGTTGCTAAAGGGTGTGTGTGTGTGTGCGCCTGTGTGTGTTTATGAATAGAGTGGAGCACACAAACAGAGACCACTCCTAACACAGGGCCCCTAACCCCTCCTAAAAGAAAAATAGTTAAGGCCTCTCCTTAAGGTCTCCCGGGATAGGAGACTGCCTAAGGGCTTTACACTTATATCAACAACTGGTAGGACCACAGACAAAGGATGACATGGATTTAAGAAATAAGAGGGCTTTTTAGTGTGAATACAATGCAATACAATACGAGACTCATGAGAACCTAATATAACAAAGTAGTCAAGGACTGTGGGGACAGAAACATTGCTATTGTCACAAATAACATAGGTTTTCTATAACCATCTGTTCAATTCCTAAAGCAGTTGGCATAGAAATAGTCACAGCAGAATAAGAATGCGGCTTCATCTTTCCTTTATTCTGGTCTAAAGTGAGCTGTGCTGGAATCGATGGTTTGGTGGGATGCAGGGACAGCGACAACATTTGAATGGTCATTTCAAAACGGGTTGACATAATTGAACAAGCTTGGTGCATACAGTACGAGTATGGAAAAGCAGCGGAAAACACATGCACGAGTCAAACCAACCTCTCAGCCCAAGTTCACATCAATGAGAAAACATGTTTTTTTCCAGCCATTGTTTTTTTGATGCATCCATTGCACACTTTTATTTGTTTTATAAAGGCTTAGTAAGGTGTGAATATCACTATGTTAGAAAGTGGCCGGGGGTAACAAGCACCTCCAAATCCACGCACGGGGGACTAATTGTATCTGCGGTTATATTGAATCAACTTGTGGAAGATTCCTTGCTTCTCTTGACAGATTCATGTAAATAGAGACAGACTGGAATAGCATCCAGGGCCCAGACCCCCATATATAGAGCCCTATTGGCAGGAGAGGTCCTTGGTGGTGGGGCTCTAAGGCTACGTCCCAAATGGCCCCCTATTCCCTACATAGTCCAGTACTTTTGACCAGGCCCACGGTAGTGCACTCACTATAAAGGGAACAGGGGGGCCATTTGGGACACAGTCTAAGATGCATTCTCTCCACTGACTCTCCACTGACCTCTGGCCTACATAGTCTAAGCTTGGGAGCTTTGGCTGCTGGACCTACCTACCACCATGGAGTCACGGCAGCTATGCAGCCATCAGAAAGAGAGAGGAAGAAAAGGAGCGAGGGAGAGCGTGAGAAAGAGACAAACAGGGAGACAAAACAGACAGAACGAGAGAGAGAAAGGGAAAGAGAAAAGGTACAGAGAGAGAGAAAGGGGGGAGAGAGAACGAGAGGGCCGGAGAGAGAGCGAGAGAGCAACAGAACAAGAGACAGAGAACGAGAGAGCGAGCGAGACCCAGAGAGAGGTCATTCACATGACCCAAAGAGATTAGTGAGTGCTGATGACAGCGTTGCAGAAATATGACAGTGGCAGCAGTGGTTGGCAGAAACCAGATACCCACCTAGGCCAGTCGGTTTGATCTCAGGGGACTGGCGCGAGCAGGAGGGGAAGAGGCGGTAGGAGGCGCCCTTGGAGGAGGAGCCGGGGGAGGTCTCGGAGAGGACCTGGGTGGGGACAGGGAGACTGTCACAGTGCGACAGACCAAGACAGACAAACAGCTGACACTTAGACAGGTAGCGAAATAACCAAGCAGTCACTAATGGAGACATCAAATCAAATGTTATTAGTCACATGCGCCGAATACAACAGGTGTAGACCTTACAGTGAAACGCTTCCTTACGAGCCCCTAACCGACAGAGCAGTTTCAAAAAATACAAATAAGAAGAGATAAAAGTAACAAGTAATTAAAGAGGAGCAGTAAAAAATAACAATATATACAGGGGGATGCGCCGATACAGAGTCACTGTGCGGGGCACCGGTTAGTTAAGGTAGGATGTACAGTTGAAGTCGGATGTTTACATACACCTTAGCCAAATACATTTAAACTCAGTTTTTCACAATTCCTAACATTTTATCCTAGTAACAATTCCCTGTCTTAGGTCAGAATAATAGTAGAGAGAATTATTTATTTCAGCTTATTTATTTATTTTATCATATTCCCAGTGGGTCAGAAGTTTACATACTCAATTAGTATTTGGTAGCATTGCCTTTAAATTGTCTAACTTGGGTCAAACGTTTTGGGTAGCCTTCCAAAAGCTTCCAACAATAAGTTGGGTGAATTTTGGCCCATTCCTCCTGACAGAGCTGGTGTAACTGAGTCAGGTTTGTAGCCCACCTTGCTCGTACATGATTTTTCAGTTCTGCCCACACATTTTCTGTAGGATTGAGGTCAGGGCTTTGTGATGGCCACTCCAATACCTTGACTTTGTTGTCCTTAAGCCATTTTGACACAACTTTGGAAGTATGCTTGGGGTCATTGTCCATTTTTAAGACCCATTTGCAACCAAGTTTTAACTTCCTTGAGATGTTGCTTCAATATATCTATATAATTTTCCTTCCTCGTGATGCCATCTATTTTGTGAAGTGCACCAGTCCCTCCTGCAGCAAAGAGCCCCCACAACATGATGCTGCCACCCACGTCCTTTACGGTTGGGATGGTGTTCTTTGGCTTGCAAGCCTCCCCCTTTTTCCTCCAAACATAACAATGGTCATTATGGCCAAACAGTTCTATTTTTCTTTCATCAGACCAGAGGACAGTTCTCCAAAAAGTACAATCTTTGTCCCCATGTGCAGTTGCAAACTGTAGTCTGGCTTTTTTATGGCGGTTTTGGAGCAGTGGCTTCTTCCTTGCGGAGCGGCCTTTCAGGTTATGTCGCTATAGGACTCGTTTTACTGTGGATATAGATACTTTTGTACCTGTTTCATCCAGCGTCTTTACAAGGTCCTTTGCTCTTGTTCTGGGATTGATTTGCACTTTTCGCACCAAAGTACATTCATCTCTAGGAGACAGAAAGCATCTCCTTCCTGAGCGGTATTACGGTTGCGTGGTCCCATGGTGTTTATACTTGCGTACTATTGTTTGTACAGATGAACGTGGTACCTTCAGGCGTTTGGAAATTGCTCCCAAGGATGAACCAGACTTGCGGAGGTCTACAGTTTTTCGGCCGATTTCTTTTGATTTTCCCATGATGTCAAGCAAAGTGGCACTGAGTTTGAAGGTAGGCCTTGAAATACATCCACAGGTACACCTCCAATTGACTCAAATTATGTCAATTAGCATATCAGAAGCTTCTAAAGCCATGACATAATTTTCGGGAATTTTCCAAGCTGTTTAAAGGCACAGTCAACTTAATGTATGTAAACTTCTGACCCACTGGAATTGTGATACAGTGAATTATAAGTGAAATAATCTGTCTGTAAACAAGACATTTGTGGAGTGGTTGAAAAACGAGTTTTAATGACTCCAACCTAAGTGTATGTAAACTTCCTACTTCAACTGTACATGTAGGTAGAGTTAATTAAAGTGACTATGCATAGATGACAACAGGGTTTCTGGGATGATGGTGTTGATGTGAGCCATGACCAGCCTTTCGAAGCACTTCATGGATACAGACGTGAGTGCTACGGGTCAGTAGTCATTTAGGCAGGTTACCTTAGTGTTCTTGGGTACAGGCACTATGGTGGTCTGCTTAAAACATGTTGGTATTACAGACTCGGACAGGGAGAGGTTGAAAATGTCAGTGAAGACACTTGCTAGTTGGTCAGCGCATGCTCGCAGTACACGTCCTGGTAATCCGTCTGGCCCTGCAGCCTTGTGAATGTTGACCTGTCTAAAGGTCTTACTCACATCGGCTGCGGAGAGCGTGATCACACAGTCTTCCGGTACAACTGGTGCTCTCATGCATGATTCAGTGTTATTTGCCTCAAAGTGAGCATAGAAATAGTTTAGCTCGTCTGGTATGCTCGTGTCACTGGGCAGCTCTCGGCCGTGCTTCCCTTTGTAGTCTAATGGTTTGCAGGCCCTGCCACATTCGACGAGCGTCAGAGATGGTGTAGTACGACTCGATCTTAGTCCTGTACTGATGCTTTGCCTGTTTGATGGTTCGTCGGAGGGCATAGCGGGATTTCTTATAATCCTCCGGGTTAGAGTCCCGCTCCTTGATAGCGGAAGCTCTAGCCTTTAGCTCAGTGCGGATGTTGCCTGTAATCCATGGTTTCTGGTTGGGGTATGTACATACGGTCACTGTGGGGATGACGTCTTTGATGCATTTATTGATGAAGCCAATGACAGATCTGGTGTACTCCTCAATGCCATTGGAGGAATCCCAGAACACATTCCAGTCTGTGCTAGCAAAACAGTCCGGTAGCTTAGCATCTGCTTCATCTGACCACTTTTTTATTGATCTAGTCACTGGTGCTTCATGCTTTAATTTTTGCTTGTAAGCAGGAACCAGGAGGATGGAATTATGGTCAGATTTGCCAAATGGAGGGTGAGGGAGAGCTTTGTATGCATCTCTGTGTGTGGAGTAAAGGTGGTCCAGAGTTCTTTTCCCTCTGGTTGCACATTTAACATGTTGATAGAAATGAGGTAAAACTGGTCTTAATTCATTTGTAAAAACACAGACACATTACTTTACTAAGAATCTACTAATAGGGACGGGCTACAAAGAACGTTAAAATGCTATGTAGCCTGAGAAGCATTGGATTTCAGTAAAGTACTAGAAAATTAAAGTTTGTCTCTTTCTTCGTGGGTTTGGATTCAAACAGGCCTATCCCAGCAAAACAATATATGAACAGATGAAAGCTGTGCCTGGGTTGTGTTTATTCGTATTAACTCAAACAGGTAGGAACTACCTAGACTTATCCAATAAGAAACAAACATTTTTTATTTTCCATTTCAAACTGTTTTCCGTTTTGTGCACCAAAAGACACCACGCTAAACGTGGAATACACTAAATTTGGGACAGGGGACACAATAACTGATTTGGCCCTGATCAAGTACCTCCATGGAGCCAGTCTTGCGGTTACGGATCATGGGTGATCTTCTGATGCTGATTAGCTCAGAGAGAGGCAGGGCCCGGTCAGGCTCGTCCTGTGATAGGTCCTCCAGACTGCCTTGGTTGGTCTGCTTCTCCTGGTTCTGGATTGGATTAAAGAGACCGATGAGGGGGGCTGTGGACACACACAGACACACACACACACACCACACAGACCTCAGCGGAGGCAGGGCGGAAGCCAAAGCCCATAGGGACGTTGTCCTCGTCCTCACAGCTCTTCACCCCGGGACTGAAGTGGAGCTCCACGTGGAAACGCTCCTCTGAGCCAGGGTCCTGTTCAACACACACACACACACACAGAAACACAAAACATAAGCAATGATGCTATACTACAGAGGGAGTGAGTGGAAGACACACATACCAACAGGAAGGTACAGTAATAGTACCAGGTGTAGTAATACTTCAGGGACAGAGGGACAGAGAGGCCTAACTGACCTTGTTGTTATCTTCATACAACATGATGACTATCTGAGTCATGTAGTTGAGTTCAGAGACGGCACTGAGGTAATCCATGGCCTGTTTCCACTGCTGGTCCTTCACCTCCTGTCACACACACAAACACACTTGACATAACCAGAGAAAACTACAAAGTCTGCAATATTCATGACCTTGTCTAGTATCACAATTGGTACTTTAAGTGAACTATCCCTTTACAACAACTAACCTGGCCCCAGATCTGTTTGTGCCATCTTGACAACTCCTAAGCTATGATCATTGTCACTATTATAATGCCAACTAGATTTGGGACCAGGCTACTTTAACAACCCCCCTGCAGTGACAACGTACATCCAGTAGTCCGCCGTAGCGGAAGATGCTGAGCAGCGAGTGGACGTGGCTCTCGCTGGTGAAATAGAGGCGGGTCCGGACGTGACGCCCTGGAGACATGACCCCCCGCGAGTACCTGAACCACCAGAGGGAATGAAAGACAAAGGGTGATCACTTACGGGGGCTCTAGAGACACACCTCAATGGAGGGTTTACTGGATAGAAACTGAACCTGGGACAGTGGCTCACTCAGTGGTAGTGGTACATAGCCAGAACTGGACCTAGGAAAGTGGAACTCACTACTCAACACGGTGTTTTAAGAAATGCTCCTAGGGCGATCGCGGTTCAAATACTATTTATTGCAATTACTTTCACATACATTTTTAAGTAAGTATTTCATTAGAAAATACAAGTAGAATATTGGAATATATATTTGGAAATAAGTGTATTTTCAAATACAAATATTTAAATACTCCATGCATTTGAGCGCAGGTGTGTTTGGTCCTAGGGGTATTTGAAATGTATTTGGAAATAATTTTTAAATATTCAACTATCAAATAAAATTGTATTTATTCGTCACATTCGCCGAATACATACGGTGAAATGCTTACTTACAAGCCCTTAACCAACAATGCAGAGTAAGAAAATGTTAATTAAACTAAAGTAAAGAAAAGTAGCATAATAAATTAATAACCAGGATATATACAGGGAGTCGATGAGCGGGGGTACGTGTTAGTCGAGGACATTGAGGTCATATGTATATGTAGGTAGGGGTAAAGTGACTATGCATAGACAGAGTAGCAGCAGCGTAAAAAAGGGGTCCAATGCAAATAGTGCGGGTAGCCATTTGATTAACTGTTCTATTGACCTAGACTTGGTGCTCCGGTACGGCTTGCCTTGCGGTACCAGAGAGAAAAGTGTATGACTAGGGCCTTCTTCTGACACTGCCTGGTATAGAGGTCCTGGATGGCAGGAAGCTTGGCCCCAGTGATGGACTGGGCCGTATGCACTACCCTCTGTAGCGGATGCGAAGCAGTTGCCATACCAGGCGGTGATGCAACCAGTCAGGATGCTCTCGATGGTGCATCTGTAGAACTTTTTGAGGATCTGAGGGGGAATAGGCGTTGATGTGAACTCTTTACGACTGGCTTGGTGTGGTTGGACCACTACAGCCCTGTCGATGTGAATGCGGGCATGCTCGGCCTTCTTTTTCCTGTAGTCCACGATCGGCTCCTTTGTCTTCCTCACGTTGAGGGAGAAGTTTTTGTCCTGGCACCCCACTGCGAATTGGAGTGGGTCTATGTTTTATGGGATGATGGTGTTGTGAGCCATCGCCAGCCTTTCAAAGCACTTCATGGCTACAGACGTGAGTGAGGTCGGTAGTCATTTAGGCAGGTTACCATGGCATTCTTGGGCACAGGGACTATGGTGGTCTGCTTGAAACATGTAGGCATTACAGACTCGGTCTGGGAGAGGTTGAGCATTTCAGTTAGACACTTGCCAGTTGGTCAGCGCATGCTCGGAGTACACGTCCTGGTAATCCGTCTGGCCCTGCATCCTTGTGAATGTTGACCTGTTTAAAGGTCTTACTCCCATCGGCTACAGAGAGCCTAATCACACAATCTGGCTGGGATATGTACGGACGGTCACTGTGGGGACGGCGTCATCAATGCACTTATTGATGAAGCGGTGACTGATGTGGTATACTCCTCAATGCCATCGGAAGAATCCCAGAACATATTCCAGTCTGTGCAAGCAAAGCAGTCCTGTAGTTTAGCATCTGCGTCATCTGACCACTTGCGTATTGAGTGAGTCACTGGTGCTTCCTGCTTAAATTATTGCTTGTAAGCAGGAATCAGGAGGATAGAATTATGGTCAGATTTGCCAAATGGAGGGCGAGGGAGAGCTTTGTACGAGTCTCTGTGTGTGGAGTAAAGGTGGTCTAGTTTTTTTCCCTCTGGTTGCACATGTGACACGCTAGTAGAAATTAGGTAAAACAGATTTAAGTTTGCCTGCATTAGCCTCTTCTTCTGCCAGGCCTCTTCTGGGAAACATAAGATATTATAGTTTTTAATGTCCCATTGATAGGACAGTCTCAAACGGAGCTCATCCAGTTTATTCTCCAATGATTGCACACTGGCCAATAGGACGGATGGTAGAGGCGGATTACCCACTCGTAGACTAATTCTTACAAGGCACCCAGATATGCACCCCTTGTATCAGTGTCTCCTCTTCATTCGAATGACAGGGATTTAGGCCTGGTCCAGGAGCAGCAGTAAATCCTTTGCGTCCGACTAATTAAAAAAAATTTATTTGTAAAGCGGTAACACACCCATTATAACAGGGATCTAATAAGAACTCGGGCTCGGACAATGGACAAAGACAGTGTGGGACCAACTGCAGCACAGTGATGAGTATCTATAATAACAACTGATCCTAGATCAGTGGCAGTGAGCCTCAGACCGTGGTCACAGGTGGCACTGCAACTCACAGTGGGTGCAGCTTGTTGACGGCCTCGTCCTCGTGGGTCCTCTGCAGGTCTAGCTGGATCTTCTTCATCAAGGGCAGGCAGTAGGCCTGGGCAATGTCCATCTTTTCTGGCTTATTGATGCCATACTCCTGGAGAGAGAAACAGAAATATGCATTCTCAAAGGTATGTTTTAAGGAAATTATTTGGCCTTTAAATAAGCTTCGACTTAAAGATGTTACTTCGGTTGATCATTTTCTGACAGGTTCCTAAAACAGTAATTTCATAGCCAGGCTTACTGTACTTGAAGGGATAGCAGAGTAAGCTTAGTCGGCATTACGCATTTAAAAAAGGAAACGATAAGGAGTAAGAAAGAACCATCTTGAGCCATAATCATCCTCAGAGACTGAGGGGACGGGAGTCTAAAGTAACACGCTTGTCAAAAATCCTTCCCTCTGTGTGTGTTCACGTTTCTCTATCCAACCAGGAGCAAAGAAATGTTCAGAAGTCATGCTCCCCACTTAGGTCTAGACTAGGTCTAGACAACTGCCATAGTCCCCGTTTGCGCAGGTAAACGTGAACGTGTGGGTATTCGTCTTCCCCCCCTCACCTGAGGTATGACGATGTCGGCCAGGGCACGGGACAGCCTGAACAGCTCCAATGTGTCCTCCAGGCCCAGCATGGAGTTGTGCTGTGTGTCGTACTTCACACAGTCGTAGATGTCTGGGATCTTACTGATGTCGTAGCGGCCGCTCTTATTCCGGAAGTCCCTTTCCAGCTTGGACCAGCGTTGCAGCATCAGCTCCAGGGTCTCACTGTGGTACAGCTGCAGGTCTGGGAACAGGAAAGGACTTAGTTTACATTAAAAAAAAACAATCCCACCACCAAGGGGCACTCTGTACACTACGTTGACATCAGCAAACCGCTCGACCACATGACACCATACACGTGGTCTGCGGTTGTGAGGCCAGTTGGACGTACTGCAAAACTAGCTAAAACGATGTTGGAGGCGGCTTATGGTAGAGAGATGTACATTCAATTGTCTGGCAACAGCTCTGGTGGACATTCCTGCAGTCACCATGCCAATTCCACGCTCCCTCAAAACTTGAGACATCTGTGGAAAGGTGTTGTGTGACAAAACTGCACATTTTAGACTGGCCTTTTATTGTCCCCAGCACAAGGTGCACCTATGTAATGATCATGCTGTTAAATCATCTTCTTGATATGGCACAACTGTCAGGTGGATGGATTCTCTTGGCAAAGGAGAAATGCTCACTAACAGGGATAAACAAAGTTGTGCATAACATTTGAGAGAAATATGATTTTATATTTCTGGGATCTGATATTTCAGCTCATGAAACATGGGACCAACCCTTCACATGTATTGTTTATATTTCTGTTCAGTGTATATCACATTAGCAAAATGTAAACAAAACTGGAGACACCTAGTCATTTCTGGAGGTATATTTGACACGACGGCATTCCGATAGCTAGCAAAAGAGTGTAGGAGTGGTAGATAACTAACCGTCAATAACTTTAGCTAGCTAGCTAAGTAACTTCTCTATCTAATGGAGGTAAAACAATTAACTTATTTACAGTTGGCTAGTTAGCTACCGCACCGCTCTTTGGTAGCAAATGTAACAGTGAATTCAAACCTGGAAAGCTATCTCCACTAATGTTTACATTTTGACCTATTAGGAATGGGTCAAAAAGTCTTATATTGGACAATAACGTATTTCAATTCCATTCAATTCTAAGCAGGCTGGGCAGAGAACAGACCTGCAGATTTGGGGTCCTCGAGCCTTTTGCGGATCTGGGAGGTGAGTCTCTGGATGAGGGCGTAGACCTGGTCACACGTCCTCACTGGGTTCCCTATGATCTTCATGGAGTTGACCAGAGAGGGGCTGCCTGTAGGGGCCAGCTGCAGCACATAGTCACACGCTATTACAGTGGTACAAATCATGCAGAACTTAATGGAACTGTGCAATGCCAGTGTTGGTATCCATAACAGGTAGTGTTGAAATGTTATGTGAGACTCTGGAGATTGACAGCAATGGCATGATCAGTTGAAGGCGGTACAGTAAAGAATGGATAGGAAACAGGATGGTAGATTAAAAACAATCAAATTAAAAAAAAACACTAAGGACTGCTCAAGTTGATGGAATTGTCAATGGAGCCTCACATCAGTGTAAGAGTGTAACGGGTGACCATTTCGGTCATAGTTTACTTAACCTGTTGTGGTATAGGGGGCAGTATTTTCACGGCCGGATAAAAAAACGTACCCGATTTAATCTGGTTACTACTCCTGCCCAGAAACTAGAATATGCATATAATTAGTAGATTTGGATAGAAAACAATCTAAAGTTTCTAAAACTGTTTGAATGGTGTCTGTGAGTATAACAGAACTCATATGGCAGGCCAAAACCTGAGAAGATTCCATACAGGAAGTGCCCTGTCTGACAATTTGTTGTCCTTCTGTTGCATCTCTATCAAAAATACAGCATCTGTGCTGTAACGTGACATTTTCTAAGGCTTCCATTGTCTCTCTAAAGCCGCCAGAAAGTGGAATGGGGTGTCTGCTGTCTCTGGGCAAAGAACAGCAGCAGAATTTGTAAGTGGTCAGCCTGGGGACAGTGAGACTGGAGATGCGCGGTCATGAGACAACTCCATTTTTTTCTTTCAGCCTTTGAATGAATACAACGTTGCCCGGTTGGAATATTATCGCTATTTTACGAGAAAAATCGCATAAAAATTGATTTTAAACAGCGTTTGACATGCTTCTAAGTACGGTAATGGAATATTTTGAATTTTTTTGTCACGAAATGCACTCGCGCATCACCCTTCGGATAGTGACCTGAACGCACGAACAAAACGGAGCTATTTGAATATAACTATGGATTATTTGGAACCAAAACAACATTTGTTGTTGAAGTAGGAAGTCCTGGGAGTGCATTCTGACGAAGAACAGCAAAGGTAATCCAATTTTTCTAATAGTAATTCTGAGTTTAGTTTGTCCCAAACTTGGTGGGTGTCAAATTAGCTAGCCGTGATGGCCGAGCTATGTACTCAGAATATTGCAAAATGTGCTTTCGCCGAAAAGCTATTTTAAAATCGGACATAGCGATTGCATAAAGGAGTTCTGTATCTAGAATTCTTAAAATAATTGTTATGTATTTTGTCAACGTTTATCGTGAGTAATTTAGTAAATTCACCAGAAGTTTTCTAGTTCTGAACATCACATGCTAATGTAAAAAGCTGGTTTTTGATATAAATATGAACTTGATTGAACAAAACATGCATGTATTGTATAACATAATGTCCTAGGAGTGTCATCTGATGAAGATCATCAAAGGTTAGTGCTGCATTTAGCTGTGTTTTGGGTATTTGTGATGCATGCTAGTTGCTTGGAAATGGCTGTGTGTTTTTTTGTGTCTATGTACTCTCCTAACATAATGTAATGTTTTGCTTTCGCTGTAAAGCCTTTTGGAAATCGGACAACGTGGTTCGATTCAGGAGAAGTGCATCTATAAAATGGTGTAAAATAGTATATATTTGAATTATGACATTTTGTGGTTTTAAATTTGGCGCTCTGATTTGTCACTGGCTGTTGAATAGTGTGGGAAGATTTCGTCCCACCTCCCCTAGAGAGGTTAACAACAGCAGTTATAATACATTATTATGTAGTTACTGTATAATGTATTGAAATACTAGTCATGAGCATCTCATAATGATTCTTAGTTGAATGCATATTATTATTATTATTATAATATTGGCTCATTCATGCTTATTATAACTATTAAGCCATTACACCAGCAGCCTTTTTTTTAATTGAACCTTTATTTATTTAACTATGCAAGTCAGTTAACGAACAAATTGTTATTTTCAATGACAGCCTACACCCGGCCAAACCCGGACGACGCTGGTCCAACACTGAGATGCAATGCCTTAGCCCGGTGCGCCACTCGGGAACCCTGAGTTAAATGTTAACCATTTAAAAAAAAGGGCTTTCCAACAACGATTGGGTCAGTAGAAGTGGTCTCGATGAAGGAATCTACAGACTGTACCTTTTGGTAGTCTGCCTCAGTGAAGTCCTGGTCTTTCTGCATGATCTCATGGAGGCGTGCCTTCACCCTCTGCTGGCAGTCGGTCAGAGACTCACTGTCGCTGTCCAGCATGCCATTCATGTTGGCACTCTTCACCATCTGCACCAGGATGGGAGTCAGCTCCCCCTCCAGAGCCAGCAGACCCTACACAATAAGACAGCTATGAGATATACACGTGCACACACACGCGCGCGCACACGGAACAATATGTTCTGTTCACAGAAAGTGTTCATACATGCAAAGGGAGAGATGTATTGACACTGAACACAAACGAAAGGAACCAGGCTTACATATACAGTGAGCATGCATCACACACAGTACTGTAAACATACCTTCGCAAAAGCGGCAGCGGTCATCTGTACGCGGCCTTCGTCTGAAGCGTAGATCTTGAGGTCGTGGCGGTAGGTACTGTGTAAACGAAGCAGACCACAGCCAGGGAAACCGGCATAGTCCCCTACAGGGTCACACACACACACACACACACACACACACAGAGAAGAACATCAGGCTTACAGGACATCACAGAGGAAGGGAGAGCGAGAACAAAGGGTGCCTGCCAGAAGAGGCTGGTGAGAGAAGTTCTAGGAGGATGGGCTCATTGTAATGTCTGGAATGGAATTATTGGGAACGAGTCAAACATGTGGGTTCCATATGTTTGACCTGTTTGATACCGTTCCAATAATTCCATTCCAGACATTACAATGAGCCCGTCCTCTTATAGCTCCTCCCAACAGCACAGACTGTGTGTGCACAAAAACATATAGGTAGTATATATCTGCAGTTGATGAGGGAGGAAACAGTGTTATTTGGTGACAAAAAAAATTAAAAAATAAAATAAAACAAATATCGGTCAACTAGATTCTGTTCACCTGAAAAGGAAGGAAAGCAAGTCCTTCACATCTCATACCTGGGAAGAAAAATGGTTAAAAACACATGGAATGTGGTCGAAATCCTTAACTAAACAACTCAGTTATCATGCTCGTTTTCGTTTGGAAGTGAAACCGAAGCTAGGTTGCTGGCTTTTCTCAGACAAACAATTCCAACCCATGGAGAATTGCCAAGAGCATTGTTAGTATGAGATGATCCGCAATCCCTGAACGGCTTCAAAACCTGCCGAGTCATGAAACTGCGTTTGCAGATGACTAAACAACTTTGCGTCCTTGGATCGACGGATCACCTCAAAGGACCCTTTCACACAAACCTACAGCAAAAGACATATCGTTCCTATGATAAAACCCAAACCTCCCAAGGTTCCCAGGTTAGCCAGTGGAATGGGTGAGTAGTGTAATGAGGACGATGCAGTTTGAATGTATCCATTCGTGACAGTTAACAGCGGGAGCAAAGTCCAAACCCTTCTTACCAATAAGAGACTCGAAGCCAAGGCGCCTGCGGCTACCTTCTAGTATACAGTGCAAGAGGTAAGAAGACAAGAGCAGAATTAACAGAAAAATTACACTAGGAGACCGTACTCTAAACACTCCTTGTTTTTTTTGTGGTAATGTTCACCCATTTTTCTCCCCAATTTCGTGGTATCCAATTGGTGGTTAGTCTTGTCCCATCGCTGCAACTCCTGTACGAACTCGGGAGAGGCGAAGGTCGAGAGCCGTGCGTCTGACAAAACACAACCCCGCCAAGCCGCACTGCTTCTTGACACACTGCTCGCTTAACCCCGGAAGCCAGCCGCACCAATGTGTCGGAGGAAACGCCATACAGCTGGTGACCGAAGTCAGAGTGCATGGGCCCGGCCGCCACAAGGAGTCGCTAGAGCGCGATGGGACAAGGACATCCCAGCCGGCCAAACCCTCCCCTAACCCGGACGACGCTGTGCCAATTGTGCGCCGCCTCATAGGTCTCCCGGTCGCGGCCGGCTGCGACACAGCCCGGGATCAAACCCGGATCTGTAGTGAGGCCTCCAGCGATGCAGTGCCTTAGACCGCTGCGCCACTCGGGAGGCCCTGGTACAAAAAATATATATATATAAATAATTTTTAAAAAGCATAGCAAGAAGATGGAAAAAAATTATATTATATTTATATATATAAATAAATAAATACAAATCGGCCCGCCATATAGTCATCTAAAAATAAGTCACTTTCCACTTAGTTTGCTGGGCTTTGCTTGGAAGAGTAGTTTCATCATGCATGGTCTAGTGTAGGTAGTATAAACATTATTTAGAAAGCATACATGGGAAGGGAATGCCTAATGCAAATATAGTGATGTTACTACAGTACCTTGGGATTAGAACATTACAATAAACCTGGGTATGAAAATGACACTAGGCAGGAAGGGGAAAGTGGACCTCCCTTGTACATTTGGTGACAATTCAAAATACAAAAAATATATTTAAAAATCCTTATGTGTTAAACACAATCTGGACTCAAAGATTTTGCTTGACTAATGAATAAGACCTGGCAAATTCCATGTTGAATAATCCTGCAGTTTGTTTGTGCTTAGCGTTTCATTTTTGTTAGAAATTGAGTGTGATTAACAATCATCTTTACAAGACAGTGCATCTTCTAAAATGCCCATATGACATTTTCAGGAAGAGAGAAAGCAACAAGCTTTTATACAGAAAATCGGACTCTTCCACTGAACCTAAAACAAAACGTGTCAATGACACCCAGTATGTTAAGAACAATAACACGTGAGGTCATGGTAGAGAGCCTTTGGAGGTGAAATCAGAGTGTAAATGTCAAATGCAAAGAAAGGTGTGTCCACCAAGAACATGTTTGTCTTTGTTTGAGATTGGATCCCCCTTCAGCAATGAGAAAGGCAGGCAGAAGTGATGCTGGGACAAATCCTCACCAGATCAGAACGCATAATTTGAGACTTACAAATCTCCCATTGACCTCAATTCATGATTTACTAAAAACTGAGTTAAGCACATGGAGTTAGCCTTTGGGACATTGTGTAAAGTCCTGAGTTTTTCCTGACCTTGTGACTTCACAAAGAGAAATTAGGGGCTCTATAAATGTGTTACTGTATGTTGGGACAGATAGAATACGCAGAGACATTTTCTTATCAATCACTTTACAGCTTTATCGACATGTAATTCAACTGCTTTTTATAGCAGTAGTTGAATTGATTTACATTGAAAACAGAGGTGCTTTTGATTTCAAATTATTTGGGTTTGACTAAATTGTGCCCATACAAACTCCCATCTAGCCCTAGGTCTGTATATAGAAGTAGTATACAGTACAGTGTAGTGGTGAGGTGTGGTGTGTCCAGTAGTAGAGTACTGTACCTTGTCCTCCAGGGTACATGCAGCGGAAAGCCCTCCCCAGCTCCTCAGCCTGTACTCTGCCTGCTGGGGTCAGCTCCCCTCCCCACTTCAACACCAGCAGCAGAGACGGACCCTCCTTCGGACCTTCTGTACAACAATAATACACATGCACGCACACACACCTGCATTAGGTCCTGCAGTTAAATCACAAAAAAAGCAGAAAGGTCACGTGCATGTCAAAAGTACACTACATGACCAAAAGTATGTGGACACCTGCTCGTCAAACATCTCATTCCAAAATCATAGGCATTAATATGGAGTTGGGTCCACCTTTGCTGCTATAACAGCCTCCACTCTTCTGGGAAGGCTTTCCACTAGATGTTGGAACATTGCTGCGGGGACTTGCTTCCATTCAGCCGCAAGAGAATTAGTGAGGTCGGGCAATAATGTTGGGCAATTAGGCCTGGCTCGCAGTCAGCGATCCAATTCATCCCAAAGGTGTTCGATGGGGTTGAGGTCAGGGCTCTGTGCAGGCCAGTCAAGTTCTTCCCCACCGACCGAGAAAGCAGGACCTCAATTTGTGCACGGGGGCATTGTCATGCTAAAACAGGAAAGGTTCTTTCCCAAACTATTGCCACAAAGTTGGATGCACAGAATTGTCTAGAATGTCATTGCATGCCGTAGCGTTAATATTTCCCTTCACTGGAACTAAGCGGCCTAGCCCAAACCATGAAAAACAGACCCAGACCATTATTCCTCCTCCAAACTTTACAGTTGGCGCTATGCATTGGGGCAGGTAGCGTTCTCCTGGCATCTGCCAAACCCAGATAATTCCATTGGACAGCCAGATGGTGAAGCGCGATTCATCATAGAACGCGTTTCCATTGCTCCAGAGTCCAATGGCGGCTAGCTTTACATCACTCCAGCCGACGCTTGGCATTGCACATCTTAGGCTTGTGTGCGGCAGATCGGCCATGGAAACCCATTTCACGAAGCTCCAGATTAACAGTTATTGTGCTGACGTTGCTTCCAGAGGCAGTTTGTGAAGAAAAACTATTTTTACGAGCCTCAGTGGTCCTGTTCTGTGAGCTTGTACGGCTTACCACTTCACGACTGAGCCATTGTTGCTCCTAGACATTTCCACTTCCCAATAACAGCACTTAGTTGACTGGGGCAGCTCTAGCAGGGCAGAAATTTGACGAACTGACTTGTTGGAAAAGTGGCATCCTACTGGATCAAGGTGCAACGTTGAAATTCACTGAGCTCTTCAATAAGGCCATTCTACTGCCAATGTTTGTCTATGGAGATTGCGTGGGTGTGTGCTCGATTTTAAACACCTGTCAGCAACAGTTGTCTAATTTGCCATATCCACTCATTTGATGGGGTGTCCACATACTTTTCTATATACAGTTGAAGTCGGAAGTTTACATACAAGTTAATGACTCCAACCTAAGTGTTTTTCAACAACTCCACAAATTTCTTGTGAACAAACTATAGTTTTGGCAAGTTGGTTAAGACATCTACTTTGTGCATGACACAAGTAATTTTGCCAACAATTTTTTTACAGACAGATTATTTCACTTATAATTCATTGTACAACAATTCCAGTGGGTCAGAAGTTTACATACATTAAGTTGGCTGTGCCTTTAAACAGTTTGGAAAATTCCAGAAAATGATGTCATGGCTTTAGAAGCTTCTGATAGGCTAATTGACAACATTTGAGTCATTTGGAGGTGTACCTGTGGATGTATTTCAAGGCCTACCTTTAAACTCAGTACCTCTTTGCTTGACATCATGGGAAAATCAAAAGAAATCAGCCAAGACCTCAGAAAAATAATTGGAGACTTCCACAAGTCTGGTTCATCCTTTGGAGCAATTCCAAACACCTGAAGGTACCACATTAATCTGTACAAACAATAGTACGCAAGTATAAACTCCATGGGACCACGCAGCCGTCATTCCGACCAGGAAGGAGACGTTTTCTGTCTCCTAGAGACGAATGTACTTTGGTGCGAAAAGTGCAAATCAATACCAGAACAGCAAAGGACCTTGTGAAGACGCTGGAGGAAACAGGTACAAAAGTATCTATATCCACAGTAAAACGAGTCCTATATCGACATAACCTGAAAGGCCGCTCAGCAAGGAAGAAGCCACTGCTCCAAAACCGCCATAAAAAAGCCAGACTACGGTTTGCAACTGCACATAGGGCCAAATACCGTACTTTTTGGAGAAATGTCCTGTGGTCTGATGAAACAAAAATAGAACTGTTTGCCATAATGACCATCATTATGTTTGGAGGAAAAATGGGGAGGCTTGCAAGCCAAAGAACACGGGGGTGGCAGCATCATGTTGTGGGGGTGCTTTGCTGCAGGAGGGACTGGTGCATTTTCCAAAATAGATGGCATCATGAGGAAAATTATATGGATATAATGAAGCAACATCTCAAGACATCAGTCAGGAAGTTAAAGCTTGGTCGCAAATGGGTCTTCCAAATGGACAATGACCCCAAGCATAGTTCCAAAGTTGTGGCAAAATGGCTTAAGGACAACAAAGTCAAGGTATTAGAGTGGCCATCACAAAGCCCTGACCTCACTCCTGTAGAAAATTTGTGGGCAGAACTGAAAAAGTGTGTGCGAGCAAGGAGGCCTACAAACCTGACTCAGTTACACCAGCTCTGTCAGGAGGAATGGGCCAAAATTCACCAAACTTATTGTGGGAAACTTGTGGAAGGCTACCCGAAAGGTTTGACCCAAGTTAAACAATTTAAACGCAATGCTAGTGTAACCGATGTGAAATGGCTAGTTAGTTAGCGGTGGTGCGCGCTAATAACGGTTCAATCAGGTGATGTCACTCGCTCTGAGACCTGAAGTATTTGTTTCCCTTGCTCTACAAGGGCTGCGGCTTTTGTGGCGCGATGGGTAACGATGCTTCGTGGGTGACTGTTGTTGATGTGTGCAGAGGGTCCCTGGTTCAAGCCCAGGTTGGGGCGAGGAGAGGGACGGAAGCTAAACTATTACACTACCAAATACTAATTAAAGTGTATGTAAACTTCTGACCCACTGGGAATGTGATGAAAGAAATAAAAGCTGAAATAAATCATTCTCTACTATTATTAAGACATTTCACCTTCTTAAAATAAAGTGGTGATCCTAACTGACCTAAGACAAGGAATCTTTACTAGGATCAAATGTCAGCAATTGTGAAAAACTGAGTTCACATGTATTTGGCATTGGAGTATGTAAACTTCTGACTTCAACTGTATAGTGTATGTGTAATCATGAACATGACCAAATATAGTGTAAGGTTGTGACTCCCTACCTTCTTCCTCACTGGAGGCTTTGGGCTGTCCGTTGGGCAGGTACGTGAGCTGCACTTTCCTGTTGATGCCTGAGAAATGCCCATACCTGGAAGACACACGGGGTATCTTCACTTAATGAAGCTCCAGTCATCATTATACATGTACAGTACACACACAAACCCAGACATGTGACATGTCAAGACCAGCATTGAACTCAACTCCAATCTAAATCTGTCAAGTCAGGAAGTACATTTAAAAGGACCCACATTTTAAAAATATTAATATTTTCTTGGATTGAATTCAATTATTTATTGGACTGAATTTCAATTAATCTCCTGATTTGGATTTTTCTTTTTTTTTCTTTCATGGAATTGACTCCAACCTTGGATACGTTTAATTTCAGAACCATGGTTGAGAACAGAAAACAGTCTCCCACCAGCTTCAAACGCTAGCTAGCAGGTGCTCAGTCTGTCAGTCAATAAGTTGCTAGTTAGGCTAGGCTAAACTAGCTGCCTACCATGTTTCTGGAAACATGTTTTGGGTTGTTTTGTGTGTGAACTTTGGACACCCGCTGTCACTGTGTGTCACTATTAATCCCTCATGTGCCATAATAGCGCTGTCCTTTTGAACGTGACAGGCTTCTGTTTAAAGTGCATAGCACTCAGGGGTGAAAGACGACACCATTGGGATTCCACCCACCCGATTGGGTAAAATTGTCTCTCGGCCTCCACTGTGGTTTGCGATACAGTGCTGTGGCAATAGTGAGGGCTGTGCTATGTAACAGCAGCTGTTCAATGCACCGGCTATGATAATAATTTAGCATATCCGCCACTAATCGAAACATACTGTCCTCTAATAGGAAAAAGATTAGGAGTCCTTGGGACAAACATGTAGTATGACAAGATTTACAGACCAAGTACATGACGGCCCCGTGATGGAAAATGGATTTGATAGGCGATACCATCAGTGTTTACGACTGATCCTGGATTCCCCATTCCCCACAGCTTTAGGCCCTACGCATACAGATCAAATGCGTAACGAGGACCTGCTCCAACAGACAATGAGTAGGTTTACATGCACAGGAATAATTCGATATTAAAACGGATTACGGCAGTAGGCAGATTATGCAAAAGTCATGTAAAACGCCTTAAATTTGTTTATCATAATCGGCGTAAGGTCAATTTCGAAATAAGCATACGCCAATTGAAACCTGGTTTTCGGCGCAATCTTTCGAAATTACTAAACAGTTAAAAAAAAAAAATGGGGCATTCCAGCGGGTATTTCATCTAATCTACCTGAGCCCAGCACAGGTAGCGCAAGACTCCCTCTTTAGTGCGAGTCAAGTGAGTTTGGAACAATTTAATAATGTATGAATCTTAGAAGTAGTTTTCACATGCAAACTTTATATATGTCCCGACTCAAATACGTTTACCAAAAATAACATGGTGACTGTGGTAGAAAGTTTATTTTAATTGTTGATTTTCGGGAATTTCTCAGAGTGCCATCAGGTAGCCTTATTTCAGATGTGTCCATGTAAACAGGATTATTAGGGAAATCGTTCTTCTTGCAAAGAATTGAAACATTTTAATCAAACCCTTATATTAATCTGATTATCCACAAAAATCACGCTGTGTGCATGTAACCGTACTCAACTACATTGTGTCTGTTAAAGTCCTGTCTCTGGTTGGGCCACTCAAGGACATTGAGACTTGTCCTGAAGCCACTCCAGCGTTGTCTTGGCTGATGCTTAGGGTCTTTGTCCTGTTGGAAGGTGAATCTTCACCCCAGTCTGAGGTCCTCAGCGCTCTGGAGCAGGTTTTCATAAAGAATCTCTGTACTTTGCACTGTTCATCTTTTCCTCGACCTTGACTAGTCTCCCAGTTCCTGACATTGAAAAAAATCCCCACAGCAAGATGCCGCCACCACCACGCTTCATCGTAGGGATAGTGCTAGGTTTCAAGCCAAAGAGTTCAATCTAGGTTTTATCAGACCAGAGAATCTTGTTTCTCATGGTCCGAGTCTCTGCAGAGACCTGAAAATAGCTGTTCAGCAACGCTCCCCATCCAACCTGACAGAACTTGAGAGGATCTGCAGAGAAGAACGGGAGAAACTCCCCAAATATAGGTATACCCAAGAGGACTGGAGGCTGTAATCGCTGGCAAAGGTGTTTCAAAAGTACTGAGTAAACGGTCTGAATACTTATGTAAATGTGATATTTCAGTTTTTAAATTTGCAAACATTTCTAAAAACCTTAGTCATTATGGGGTATTGCGTGTAGATTGATGAGAAGAAAAAAAATGTAATCAATCTTAGAGTAAAGCTGTAATGTAACAAAATGTGGAATGTACAAAACAAACTTTAAATGAATAAATAAATATACATTACCAGTCAAACGTTTGAACACCTACTCATTCAAGGGTTTTGCTTTATCTTGACTATTTTCTACATTGTAGAATAATAGTGAAGACATCAAAACTATGAAATAACACATATGGAATCATTTAGTAACCAAAAAAAGGGTTAAACAAATCAAAATATATTTTATATTTGATTTTCTAAGTAGCCACCCTTTGCCTTGATGACTCTTGGCATTCTCTCAACCAGCTTCATGAGGTAGTCACCTTGAATGCATTTCAATTAACAGGTGTGCCTTGTTAAAAGTTAATTTCTTAATCCATTTGAGCCAATCAGTTGTGTTGTGACAAGGTAGGGGTGGTTTACAGATATATTTTATTATATATTTTATTACGCTTTTTACTAGGAAAGTCAGTTAAGAACAAATTCTTACTTACAATGACAGATAGCCCTATTTGGTAAAAGACCAAGTCCATATTATGGAACAGCTCAAAATATGCAAATAAATTACAGTCCATCATCACTTTAAAAGACATGAAGGTCAGTCAATACGGGAAATGTCAAGAACTTTTCTTCAACTTCAGAGGATAAATTGATTAGAGTTAACTGCACCTCAGATTGCAGACCAAATAAAAGTAAGACACAACAACATCAACTGTTCATAGGAGAATCAGGCCTTCATGGTCAAATTGCTGCAAAGAAACCACTACCATCTCTGTACTTTGCTCTGTTAATCTTTCCCTCGATCCAGACTAGTCTCCCAGTCACTGAAAAACATCCCCACAGCATGCTGCTGCCACCACCATGCTTCACCATAGGGATGGTGCCAGGTTCCCTCCAGATGTGATGCTTGGCATTCAGTCCAAAGAGTTCAATCTTGGTTTCATCAGACCAGAGAATCTTGTTTCTCATGGTCTGAGAGTCTTTTAGGTGCCTTTAGGCAAACTCCAAGCAGGCTGTTATGTGCCTTTTTACTGAGGAGTCGCTTCCATCTGTCACCTCCCTGACCAAGGCCCTTCTCCCCTGATTGCTCAGTTTGGCTGAGCGGCCAGCTCTTGGAAGTGTCTTGGTAGTTCCAGACTACTGAATGATGCAGGCCACTGTGTTCTTGGGGACATTCAACGCTGCAGCATTTTTGGGTACCCTTCCCCAGTTCTGTGCATTGACACAATCCTATCTCGGAGCTCTACAGACAATTCCTTCGACCTCATGGCTTGGTTTTTGCTCTGACATGCACTGTCAACTATGGGACCTTATATAGACAGGTATGTGCACCTTTTCAAATCATGTCCAATCAATTGAATTTACCACAGGTGGACTCCAATCAAGTTGTAGAAACAAAGGACGATCAATGAAAACATGATGCAACTGAGCTAAATTTCGAGTCTCATAGCAAAGAGTTTGAATACTTATGTAAATAAGGCATCTTTTTTTTCTTCGCTTTGTCATTATTTTGGTATTGTGTTTATACATTTAAAAAAAACAATAATAATTCTATCCATTTTAAAATAAGGCTGAAACAAAATGTGGACAAAAGTCAAGGGGTCTGAATACTTTCCGAATGTACTGTATGTATATATATATATATATATATATATATATATATATATATATACACACAGTACCAGTCAAAAGTTGACACTCATTCAAGGGTTCTTCTTTATTTGTACTATTTTCTACATTGTAGAATAATAGTGAAACCATCAAAACTATGAAATAACACATATGGAATCATGTAGTAACCAAAACAAGTGTTAAATAAAAACATATTTATATTTGAGATTCTTCAAAGTAGCCACCCTTTGCCTTGATGACAGCTTTGTACACCCTTGGCATTCTCTCAACCAGCTTCACCTGGAATGCTTTTCCAACAGTCTTGAAGGAGTTCCCACATATGTTGAGCTGCTGGCTGCTTTTCCTTCACTCTGCGGTCCAACTCATCCCAAACCATCTCAATTGGGTTGAGGTCGGGGGATTGTGGAGGCCAGGTCACCTGGTACAGCACTCCATCGCTCTCCTTCTTGGTCAAATAGCCCTTACACAGCCTGGAGGTGTGTTGGGTCATTGTCCTGTTGAAAAACAAATTATAGTCCCACTAAGCGCAAACCAGATGGGATGGCATATCGCTGAAGAATGCTGTGGTAGCCATGCTGGTTAAGTATGCCTTGAATTCTAAATCAATCAGACAGCATCACCAGCAAAGCACCCCCACAACATCACACCTCCTCTTTCATGCTCCACGGTGGGAAGCACACATGCGGAGATCATCCGTTCACATACTCGGCGTCTCACAAAGACACGGCAGTTGGAACCAAAAATCCGAAATTTGGACTCGGACCAAAGGCCAGATTTCCACCGGTGTAATGTCCATTGCTCGTGTTTCTTGGCCCAAACAAGTCTCTTCTTATTATTGGTGTCTTTTAGTCGTGGTTTCTTTGCAGAAATTCGATCAAGAAATCCCACAAATGTACTTTTATCAAGGCACACCTGTTATTGAAATGCATTCCAGGTGACTACCTCATTTAGCTGGTTGAGAAAATGCCAAGAGTGTGCAAGACTTTTGACTAGTATTGTGTGTGTATATATACAGTTGAAGTCGGAAGTTTACATACACTTAGGTTGGAGTCATTAAAACTCATTTTTCAACCACTCCACAAATTTCTTGTTAACAAACTATAGTTTTGGCAAGTCGGTGAGGACATTTACTTTGTGCATGACAAGTAACTTTTCCAACAAATGTTTCCAGACAGATTATTTCACTTATAATTCCCTGTAGCATTATTCCAGTGGGTCAGAAGTTTACATACACTAAGTTGACTGTGCCTTTAAACAGCTTGGAAAATTCCATAAGGTGATGTCATGGCTTTAGAAGCTTCTGATAGGCTAATTGACGTCAATTGAAGGTGTACCTGTAGATGTATTTCAAGGCCTTTCCTTCAAACTCAGTGCCTCTTTGCTTGAAATAATTTGAAAATCAAAAGAAATCAGCCAAGACCTCAGAAAAAAAAATTGTAGACCTCCACAAGTCTGGTTCATCCTTGGGAGCAATTTCCAAACGCCTGAAGGTACCACGTTCATCTGTACAAACAATAGTGCGCAAGTATAAACACCATGGGACCACGCAGCCACCATACCGCTCAGGAAGAAGATGCGTTCTGTCTCCTAGAGATGAACGTACTTTGGTGCGAAAAGTGCAAATCAATACCAGAACAGCAGCAAAGGATCTTGTGAAGATGCTGGAGGAAACGGGTACAAAAGTATCTATATCTACAGTAAAACGAGTCCTATATCGACATAACCTGAAAGGCCGCTCAGCAAGGAAGAAGCCACTGCTCCAAAACCGCCATAAAAAAGCCAGACTACGGTTTGCAACTGCACATGGGGACAAAGATTGTACTTTTTGGAGAAATGTCCTCTGGTCTGATGAAACAAAAATAGAACTGTTTGGCCATAATGACCCTGATTATGTTTGGATTAAATACTAGGATTAAATGTCAGGAATTGTGAAAAACCGAGTTTAAATGTACTTGGCTAAAGTGTATGTAAACTTCCGACTTACACTGTATATTTTTCAAACATACTGAAATGACTCTGGGCCTTTGTATTTGATCCAACCAAGAATGTTGTCCTTGGTTATTGTCAATGAGGTGCTAATGGTAACTGGTTAATATGCAATCCCATACCATTATCAACGGGCTCAAACAGTAAGCCTACATATAGTACACGGAGGATGAGAAGAGTGAGGAGGAGGGCGAAGGGATAGTGAGAGGAATTACAGGGCAACTTTCAGAACGACATGCATTGCAGACAACAAAGCACTCTCCCAAACGCACGCGGACACACACACACTGTTGTGTCTAGTGTTCCCTGATTCTAAGTTCAGTATAACATCCCTCATCATTCTGAATAGGGGTTAATGGTAGCAGTGGTTACAGTGAGTGCCGGAGAACAAGGAGGAGTGAATCTCTTCCTTTAAAGGGACGGGGGGGGGGAAGGTGCGTACTGAGTGTCATTCAAGCTGGATTCCCTTTGGAGAGAGAAAGGAGGGAGGAAAAGAGATAGGGAGAAAAAGAGTTAGAAACGCATGGAGGAGGAGGGTGTTCACAAAGTAAATGTGAACGTTACTAGGCTAGAGTGTGCTTAGTGAATAAGGCTAATTCAATCTGTGTATTGGGCTACAGACACACACAGCAATGACACAGGTTTCTACACCAACGCATCATAGACACAGCAGAGCAGATCACTACCTTGCGTATGGTCGATAAAATGGACAGATCGGGGCATGATGTGTGAGTGTGTGTGCCCATAACCCAGCCATAAGTGTCTCACTCACATCTCCAGGACAGTCTTGAGCTGCTCCAGTTTACCCTTCTTCTCCTCGATCTCACAGTCTGTGTGTTGCCCCAACTCAGCCAGTAGGAGCCGGGCAATGTCCAGCACCTCCTATACACACACACACCACACACAAACACACACGACTGACATCAGTCAATCAAACTCATTTGTCAAAGTTCTTAACAGCAACCAAAGCCTTAACCACTACAAAGAGCAAGCGAAGGCAACAGTGGCCCGGAAATACTTCCAGATGGAAGAAACATTGAAAAACTGGATTAGAAGTAGAGGCCATATACAGCACTACCATATTGTCGTAAATAGAGTTCCCCTCAACAGAGGAACACACTGCAGGTTCCTGTGTTACAGGCAAAGAAGCGATACTTGGACTGACCTGTAGCTGTTTGGGCTTCTTCAACTTCAGTTTCCCTGACTTATACCCTCCGTACTTCTCAAACAGCTCAAAGAATCTGAAAAAGACACAACGGATACAACATTGAGACACAACAGGACTGGGGAAGGTGAATTACAAGTTGTATTTGTTATATGACGTTAATCAGAAAATTAAGTCATTAAACGTTATGTGTCAAATTCTGTCCACTGGGAATGGGGAGAGAGGGCATTTGAGGAGCATGAAGATGTATCCACTGGGAATGGGGAGAGAGGGCATTTGGGGAGCATGAAGATGTATCCACTGGGAATGGGGAGAGAGGGCATTTGAGGAGCATGAAGATGTATCCACTGGGAATGGGGAGAGGGGGCATTTGGGGAGCATGAAGATGTATCCACTGGGAATGGGGAGAGGGGGCGTTTGAGGAGCATGAAGATGTATCCACTGGGAATGGGGAGAGGGGGCATTTGGGGAGCATGAAGATGTATCCACAGAATGGGGAGAGGGGGCATTTGGGGAGCATGAAGATGTATCCACAGAATGGGGAGAGAGGGCATTTGAGGAGCAGGAAGATGTATCCACTGGGAATGGGGAGAGAGGGCGTTTGAGGAGCAGGAAGATGTATCCACTGGGAATGGGGAGAGGGGGCATTTGAGGAGCATGAAGATGTATCCACTGGGAATGGGGAGAGAGGGCGTTTGAGGAGCATGAAGATGTATCCACTGGGAATGGGGAGAGGGGGCATTTGAGGAGCAGGAAGATGTATCCACTGGGAATGGGGAGAGAGGGCGTTTGAGGAGCAGGAAATGGGAAGATGTACAGACTCACAGAGGGTGTCTGACTTCCATCTTCATTTTCTGTTTGGGGGTGCGGTCTCCGTGGCGGATGATGGCGATGACACAGCGCAGCTCCATCCTGCGGGACAGGTGACATTAGGGTTGCAAAGCTTTGGACAACTTACCAAAGTTACTGGAATACTCAGTAATTAACAGAATTTATACTTGGAAAACACACACATTCAGTTGAAGTCGGAAGTTTACATACACCTTAGCCAAATACATTTAAACTTTTTTTGTTTTTACATTTAACGTTTTTCACAATTCCTGACGTTTAATCCTTGTAAAAATTCCCTGTCTTAGGTCAGTTAGGATCACCACTTTATTTTAAAAATGTGAAATGTCAGAATAATAGTGGAGAGAATGATTTATTTCAGCGTTTATTTCTTTCATCACATTCCCAATGGGTCAGAAGTTTACATTCCCTCAACTAGTATTTGGTAGCATTGCCTTTAAATTGTTTAACTTGGGTCAACCGTTTCGGGTAGCCTTCCACAAGCTTCCCACAATAAGTAGGGTGAATTTTGGCCCATTCCTGACAGAGCTGGTGTAACTGAGTCAGGTTTGTAGGCATCCTTGCTCGCACACACTTTTTCAGTTCTGCCCACCAATTTTCTATATGGTTGAGGTCAGTGCTTTGTGATGGCCCCTCCAATACCTTGACTTTGTTGTCCTTAAGCCATTTTGCCACAACTTTGGAACTATGCTTGGGGTCATTGTCCATTTGGAAGATCCATTTGCGACCAAGCTTTAACTTCGTGACTGATGTCTTGAGATGTTGCTTCAATATACCCACATAATTTTCCTGCGTCATGATGCCATCTATTTTGTGAAGTGTACCAGTCTCTCCTGCAGCAAAGCACCCGCACAACATGATGCTGCCATCCACGTCCTTTACGGTTGGGATGGTGTTCATCGGCTTGCAAGCCTCCCCCTTTTTCCTCCAAACATAACGATGGTCATTATGCCAAACAGTTCTATTTTGTTTCATCAGACCAGAGGACATTTCTCCAAAATGTACAATCTTTGTCCCCATGTGCAGTTGCAAACCGTAGTCTGGCTTTTTTTATGGCGGTTTTGGAGCAATGGCTTCTTCCTTGCTAAGTGGCCTTTCAGGTTATGTCAATATAGGACTCGTTTTACTGTGGATATAGATACTTTTGTACCCGTTTCCTCCAGCATCTTCACAAGGTCCTTCACTGTTGTTCTGGGATTGATTTGCACTTCTTGCACCAAAGTAAATTCATCTCTAGGAGACAGAACCCGTCTCCTTCCTGAGCGGTATTACGGCTGTGTGGTCAACTTTGTGTATGTAAACCTCTGACCAACTGGAGTTGTGATACAGTGAATTATAAGTGAAATAATCTGTCTGTAAAAAAATTGGTGGAAAAATGACTTGCGTCATGCACAAAGTAGATGTCCTAACCGACTTGCCAAAACTATAGTTTGTTAACAAGAAATTTGTGGAGTGGATGAAAAATGACTTTTAATGACTCTGACCTAAGTGTATGTAAACTTCCGACTTCAACTGTACCTATATACATAAACTCAGCAAAAAAAGACACGTCCCTTTTTCAGGACCCTGTCTTTCGATAATTCGTAAAAATCCAAGTAACTAAACAGATCTTCATTGTAAAGGGTTTAAACACTGTTTCCCATGCTTGTTCAATGAACCATAAACAATTAATGAACATGCACCTGTGGAACGGTCGTTAAGACACTAACAGCTTACAGACGGTAGGCAATTAAGGTCACAGTTATGAAAACTTAGGACACTAAAGAGGCCTTTCTACTGACTCTGAAAAACACCAAAAGAAAGATGCCCACGGTCCCTGTTCATCTGCGTGAACATGCCTTAGGCATGCTGCAAGGAGGTATGAGGACTGCAGATGTGGCCAGGGCAATAAATTGCAATGTCCGTACTGTGAGACGCTTAAGACAGCGCTACAGGATGGACAGCTGATCGTCCTCGCAGGGGCAGACCTCGTGTAACACCTGCACAGGATCGGTACATCTGAACATCACACCTGCAGGACAGGTACAGGATGGCAACAACAACTGCCCGAGTTAAACCAGGAACGCACAATCCCTCCATCAGTGCTCAGACTGTCCGCAATAGGCTGAGAGAGGCTGGACTGAGGGCTTGTAGGCCTGTTGTAAGGCAGGTTCTCACCAGACATCACCGGCAACAACGTCGCCTATGGGCACAAACCCACCGTCGCTGGACCAGACAGGACTGGAAAAAACTCCTCTTCACTGACGAGTTGCGGTTTTGTCTCACCAGGGGTGATGGTCAGATTCACATTTATCGTCGAAGGTATGAGCGTTACACCGAGGCCTGTACTCTGGAGCGGGATCGAGGTGGAGGGTCCGTCATGGTCTGGGGCGGTGTGTCACAGCATCATTGGACTGAGCTTGTTGTCATTGCAGGCAATCTCAACTCTGTGCATTACAGGGAAGACATCCTCCTCCCTCATATGGTACCCTTCCTGCAGGCTCATCCTGACATGACCCTCCAGCATGACAATGCCACCAGCCATACTGCTCATTCTGTGAATGATTTCCTGCAAGACAGGAATGTCAGTGTTCTGCCATGACCAGCGAAGAGGCCGGATCTCAATCCCATTGAGCACGTCTAGGACCTGTTGGATCGGAGGGTGAGGGCTAGGGCCATTCCCCCCAGAAATGTCTGGGAACTTGCAGGTGCCTTGGTGGAAGAGTGGGGTAACATCTCACAGCAAGAACTGGCAAATCTGGTGCAGTCCATGAAGAGGAGATGCACTGCAGTACTTAATGCAGCTGGTGGCCACACCAGATACTGTCTGTTATTTTTGAGTTTGACCCCCCCTTTGTTCAGGGACACATTATTCCTTTTCTGTTAGTCACGTCTGTGGAACTTGTTCAGTTTATGTCTGTTGTTGAATCTTGTTACGTTCATACAAATATTTACACATGTTAAGTTTGCTGAAAATAAACGCAGTTGACAGTGAGAGGATGTTTCTTTTATTGCTGAGTTTATACACACACACACACACACACACACACACACTACATTTTTTATATCCGTGTCAATACTGTCCATGAGTCTCTAGTGGATAGACCATATGGTTAACAACGGCATTATTATCAAATAATTCCACAAATCTTCCAACTATTTACTTTCAACTATATGTTGAACACTTTTGTGTTTAATACTTGATTCCATATGTGTTATTTCATAGTTTTGATGTCTTCCCTATTATTCTACAATGTAGAAAACAGTAAAAAATTCAGAAAAACCATAGAGTGACTAGGAGTCCAAACGTTTGACTGGTACTGTATATTACATGAGATAAGGCCACACAGAGGGCCAGAGATAATTCCAGACACCTGTGATAATCTGAAGTACCCAAAAAGACCACTAGAAGTCATGTTATAAAATTCCTCCAAAAACCTTGAAAGTTATCACATGCTGGTAGTTTACTGGTAAACTTAGAAAGCTTCCAGTAATGTCTAGGTGACATTATTGATTTGTTTATTGTATTAATCCTTTATTTAGTCAGGAGAAATCCTGATGAGGGTTTAAAAAAAAAACATATGCAAATGGTTATGTAAAACAGTGTTACAGCTGGTATGAAGAAGGGTCCTCTAGGAATACGTGACTCAAGACTGTGTTAGCCCAATGAGCTAAAGCCTAGGAGTTCGCTGCGGGAACTAACACAAGTCTTCAAGTTTCAAGAGAGGTTAGCCATCACGCAAGTATAGTTCACCAAACCACCTCTGTTAGACAACCTCTAGTAGAGATAAGCAGGAAGAGGAGAGAGAAGAGCAGGAATAGGAGGAGAAAGAAGCATGAGGCAGAAAGGAGGAAGAAAATGAGAAGAGTACTCACATGGTTCCTGAGGTGGTGGGGACTATAGGTATGTCCTCAGCCTCCATGGGGATGGACCAGGGGATGTGAAACTGAGGGGCCAGCTCTCGCATCACCATGTTCCTGTGGGGGGGACAACCAATGGAGTGAGCTAGAGCAGTATTTGGGTTTTGAAAACGAATCGAGCACGAGTTTGGATCCTGTCCAATTCAAGGAATGACATATGGCTTTAGATACCCAGCTGATCCTTGAGTGTCAAAGTGTAAATCAGGGGTTAAGCTGTAAGGAAGACCGATAGTTGACCCCTCAGCATGACAGCTAGCCGCACCTACCCCAAGACCTTGGCACAGTCATCATAGTACTTCATGGAGTTCTTCACAAAGCTGAAGCCATTGACGTCACAGACGAATGAGTGGCCATTCGCTCTCAAGAGGTCGAAGCCACACACCGTTTGCTGGGAGTGGAAGAATGCGTCAGTCAGCCATTCAAACTGAATGTAGCCAATCAAGTCAGGTGCTTCTTAAAGTTGCAATATGCAGAAAATCGCTTGGCCATTTCCTGGTTGCAAAAATTTGAATAGTTTGTCTAATTTTAGTCTATGTGACAAAACAAGCAACAGAATCTTGTGTAGAGAATCATTGTACCATCTAAACCACTGTGAAATATATTTTCAATAAGCAAAAATATTGCATTTTCAGCTGTTTGAAGCTGGTGTACAAAACCAAAAGTAAAAGACGCAAAAGCATAGGAATAGCACAGATCTACTGCTTAGACTGAGAATGACG
Source organism: Salmo trutta (assembly GCF_901001165.1). Lineage (NCBI taxonomy): Eukaryota > Metazoa > Chordata > Actinopteri > Salmoniformes > Salmonidae > Salmo > Salmo trutta. The sequence goes on along the minus strand of NC_042963.1, from coordinate 20,330,722 downwards.
TTCTATAACTCACATTTCTATGTGAATTTGGTCAGATCGCCCAAATGTTTAAAGACGGCTCCTACCTTCATCTTCTTTCATTCATCTGCACTGATCTGAAAACACATCAGTTGCTTTCACCTATCCAGCTCCTGCACACTCGTTGCAGATGAAGGAAATAAGACGAGGTTGAGGAGAGGAACCACATTCAGACTATTGGGATAGTTTAAGAAGTTACGGCTTCAGGTTGATTTGGAGAGAAGACAAACACAGAGTGGTCTGATTGGTTGAAAAGCCTCACCTTGAAGGCCAGGCAGACCTTGCGGGCCACCAGTTTCTCCATGGCGGTGAGCATGACGGGGTAGCGGATCTCCTTCCCCTCGCTGTCCCGCTCCACCTTACCGTCCAGGGCCGGGGACTTCCTTGCCTCAGCATGGGCATAGTCAGGACCCACTGTGTACACCTGGCATGACATCTTATTATACACAGTCAGGTCCCAGTGTTCACCTGATATCATATACATACTAGCGGTACTTCACCCTCACGGGCAGTAAATCATTGGATATTAATAATTTGTTTGATTTGCATCAAACACCTTTTTGGTCTCTGGATAGGCTATACCAGTATTCTCAACTCCCGAGCATTTTAAAAACTCCCACAGGCCCATTTCCCCTGAGATCATTGTTCATTGTGCACTTGTTCTCTCTTTTAAAATTCTGTTGGCCTACCATGGGGCGGCAGGTAGCCTAGTGGTTAGAGCGTTGGACTAGTAACCGGGAAGGTTGCAAGATCGAATCCCCGAGCTGACAAGGTAAAAATCTGTCGTTCTGCCCCTGAACAAGGAAGTTAACCCACTGTTCCTAGGCCGTCATTGAAAATAAGAATTTGTTTTTAACTGACTTGCCTAGTTAAAGAAAGGTCAAATATATATTTTTTTAAATACAGTAGGACTAACATTTCCCCCCCCTTGTGCCGATAACATTTTCAGATGGTGGCACCAGCCTATGATCACGGCCACGCAATAGAACAAAAATAAGAATCATGCTATGAAGTCATTCACACTGCTATTGCCATGGTATGATTCAAGAAATCATTTGTTACATCTAACAGGTCCAAACAGGAGACGAGAAGACACAGCTCACACACCAGCACACACTTAAGATGATACCTTGACGTCAGTGCCGTCCGTTGGCATGAACTCCTCGTAGATGTAGGAGCCAGTCTTCCTCACACAGCTCTCTGGGGAGTACACACTGCTGCGGCTCCCTATCTACAGGAGAGAGGGGATCATTCATATACTTATGAGAGCGCTTGATTCCGCCGGACAGATGGGCGGGGTTTTGCACTTTTGGGACTATTCCATCGGTTTCATTCTGTCAGGCAAGACCAATCAAGTTGCAGCTAAAATATTTCAAATGAGGGCTAAACGTTTGATGTACCGAGTGTGTATAATTGAGTATCAGACCTTTCTGTACGGCATGGCTCCTACAGCTTCCGCCCCTCCACTATCATTTCAACAGCATGACCCATTTGAAGCCAACTGCACCTCCCTAGTCCCTCAGTACCTTTCTGAAGAGTCTCTGGCTGCCCCCTCCAGCTGAGGTGGGGTAGTAGATGTAGACATTGTGGTCCTCTGCGCACACGGGCTTCTCCACAAAGGGCTTGGGGAACACCTCCCCGTTCACCTCCACATGATCCTCCCCCTCGACAAGGTTACATTCTGGGAGGCAGACACACCACAGTCATTTAGAGACAGAGTTCAATCAGGGCCTAAAAAGCACACTTGAAGGAATGCCCCATTCCAAATTGGACTATAAACCCTATTCATAGGCAGAATTTAGATCTGAAAGGATTGGGCAGGTGTTAATGATATGGTAATAGCCTTCATCTTCAATAGGCTAGGCCTACAACTATGCGACCCTTTGAAGCAGCGGTCACCAACCTTTCGTGAACCCGTCAATTCTGGTCGTCATTTTGACAGTTTGTTGCAAAAGTGCTATAATTTAGGTATTTTAGTAGTACATCTAGCTCTTTTTGCCCCTAGCGGATCAACTCCACTGAAATCATGACGCAGAGGCACCTTGAGAAAGTTCCTCTACGTCATCTCAAGAGATGGGTTCGGTATGAAATACACCCCCTTCTAGATGTGCTGGGTGGTACCACCTCAAGGTTTACTATGAAAGCAGGTGACAGCATGCCTTATTTGGCAATGGTCTTGGTTAGTGGAGAAGGCAAATCTATTTTTTGCAAGATGCTTCCTTGACTAGACTACTGACGTTACACAACATTCAAAAAGCCAGTAAGGCACATTTCCACGTATGACCAAATTCAACGTTTTTGCTTGCCGTTTCATATGCAGCACTGCTTTTACAAAGAAGGGGGGAAAAAACATGTAGGCTACGAGGATTATACCTTTATATTCTTAGCTCCATCCATCGTAACAAGAAATAGATGACAATCGGCATGTCAACAAGTATTTTTCCCTAACCACTGACTGATCGGTGGCAGTCCGTTAAAACAGGTTGCTGATAGTTCAATGGTTCGGAGTATCATTTTTATTTTTCAAATCCTTTATTTACAATATTCATCCCGTGCCCACACACCTCTACCTCTGAAAAGTGAAAGCATACCTGTGAGAGGGTTCGCCCTGGTAGTAGTTGTAGCTTTTTATACAGTACCCAAGAGCAACCGGTGTTAATTTGACCACTGGAAAAAAAGCTACCACGTAAATACTGCAGTGCGGGTTGGATTGAATTGAGCACCCTAATCTTCATTTTCAAGGTGATGATTGCACTTTTCTTCCTAACACAACACCGCAATAAATGTGAATTTCAAAAGATTTCCTTTGCGCATCACAGCAATAGATGTCAGGAACTCAGTGCCTTACCACTGTGAGCTAACTATCCAGAGCCGTATTTGCTCGCAATGCACATTCATTTCTTATTAGACTGTGCAAGTGGACTTTGATAAGTATGCTTTAGTGAGAGTGTTGGGATCAGTTGCAACTATATTTACAGACAAAGGGCTTAAGTCTGTTTATTTTGTCATCTTGGCACCCAGAAGCAAAACGTGCGTCCACGCGAGCCAGCTGATCGATTTAACGGTAACAGTCTGTCACAAGAGACTAGTTGTGTTGTAACACTTACCTTCAGGTCTGTCTGGGTCTCGGGTTAACACAGCGTAACGAGGAAGGTCAATCCCCTCCTCCTGCAAGATACGATACACCTCCCTCCTGAAGGGACATGAGACAAAACGTTTACGAAGGAGCAAGTCAACAGACTTTGACAAAGTATGAGCAGGAAGTTGAGTGTGTGTGTTCACCGTTATACCTGTCTTGTATGTAGTACTGCATGTTCAGGTCATTGATGAGAAGTGGGTTTCTGAGGTTGGCGTACTCCACCGCTTTGTCCAATGGGAAACCTACAAAGCCACCCCCATACATGCATTCATATACACAAAACACAACCACATAAATAATCCAGGAAATGGAAGAAAATCCCTCAACCATTACGTTGTCGTTCCATTGGTCTGTATACTGGTGTCCTAAACATATTTCAATTTCCCCATGTTTATTTTACTTTTCCGATTCTTCTCCTAAGATATACCCAATTTAAACCAGGACAAATCAGACGTACACTATGACTAAACATGAGCAAGACGAGAATGACTGTGTTCGGTATGTACAGATTGAATTTGTGTATACTTACTGTATATTGGCATGCATATACATTATACACGTTAATCTGTGAAATGTGCATGCGCACGCCAGTACCTGATGCACGTAATCGTATGCGGTGGGTGCACATACGTACGTTCGTTTGTACCTTTGGAGTGGAAGGAGACGAGGCAGTCGCACAGGGGCCATTTGTCCACTGGCTCGTTGAGGATGACCTCCTCGGGGAAGATGACCACGGTGATGTACTCAAACTTACACAGCCTTTCCATGATCTGGGTCATGGGCTTGGACTTGGACTTCTTCATCATGGAGCAGATGCCCACCACGATCTGCCTCTCTGGAGGCTGGGGCGAACAGAGAGGAAGGGAAAGAGGTCACTCGCATCTTACTGTTTGTAATGTGCTGTACATGATGTGATTACTTGTGCGAGGTGAAGCCTAAGCCAATTTTCCATCTTTCCTCTGTCCAGTCATCTCTCCTCACCTCCTTCTCAAAATGCATTGAAGGAGGAGGTCTGAGGAGAGGGACCTTGGATCTTTTTCTCCAATGCGATTTGAGGAGGTGGTGAGGAAAGAGGAAGCAAGGAATCAAGTAAAAACGAATTGGGAAAGGGCCTCTTTCTCTCCGTCTTCATGTACCCACTTACCGAGTCATAATCCTCATCCTCCTCTTTTCCCTGCCCCTCTTCCTCTCCTTTTCGCATCTCTCCCTCATTCTTCATGCCTCCTTCCTCTGGGCCTTGATGACCTTCATAGGCAAACACAGTTGTGGGATTCCCACTCTGGCCCCACCCTTCTCCTCCAGTCTCTGACATCACAGAGTGGGGACGTCACTCAAAGTTCCGGCGCATCTTTGCGTGCCAGTACACAGTAGGAGGGTATGAGGTAATAAGAGGGAAGGCTTAGATCACCTTACCGACAACGGGGAGTAGGCACTGGTAATGCCTTTTTAAAATGCCCCTCAGGGGTTGATAAAGGTGTATTGAATTGGAGTAGGGTGAGGGGAAAGACTCAGGAGGGTGGAGACGGTGGTCTGGGAGCACCAGGTTTACATGGAGGAAAATGCTGAGGTAGTAATTCGAGGGGAGGGTTTATGGGTTAGGGAGCAAGCTCTAGGGTGCTGACTTGGGGTGAGGTAAGTAGTCAGGGGTGAGGTAGGTAGAGGACAGAGCCCGAGTTGGGGAAGGAGTAACCTCCCTGTGTCAGGAGAGCGGTCTCATTCTGAAAAGTGGCATCACTCTGGCCTGAGGAGGATGAGATGAGCGGTTCACAAAAGGTTCCTCCACAGTCGCACCATCAGTCACCACCTACAGAGGACAACACAGAAAGGCAGAAACAGATAATGGCACTACTATGGTACAGAACATGTAAAAGATAAACCCCGTAGAGACATGGCTCAGTGCTTGTTAGAACGTCAGCAGGCAGTCTAATAATGCTGCCTCATCTCTCTAGACTCAATGTGCTTGGGCAATTCCACAGTAACGGAATTACACTTTTCAGTCTTTTCAGTTCGCTGCAGCTAGCGACTGGAATGAGCTGCAACAAACACTCAAACTGGAAAGTTTTCTCAATCTCTTCATTCAAAGACTCAATCATGGACATTCTTACTGACAGTTGTGGCTGCTTTGCATGATATATTGTTGTCTCTACCTTCTTGTCCTTTGTGCTGTTGTCTGTGCCCAATAATGTTTGTACCCTGTTTTGTGCTGCTTCCATGTTGTGTTGCTGCCATGCTGTGTTGTCGTCTTAGGACTCTATGTAGTGTTGTCTCTCTTGGCCTTTAGCTAGGCCGTCATTGTAAATAAGAATTTGTTCTTAACTGACTTGCCTAGTTGAATAAAAAGGTGAAATTAATTAATAAAAATACCCTGACAAATTTTAAGAAATACCATAGTATTCACTGCAGAGTTTTTGCACACTCCCTTGAAAAGGCTCACGGTCACCTGCGTCTTTTCTCAGCAATATTTCCTCCAAAGACAGAACTCAACGATTACAATTTCACAGTCCCGTTTCGGCTAACCCAAAAAAATACAACTCAGGTAATCAAACATTTTGGCTTGTATCTCGTAAATACCAGGGTTTAAAAAAAACAAACATGTAATTGTGGACTTGAGTGTAAATTAAAACATAACCAAGAGGAGGACTTCAGTCAGTAGCCTGCCAGAACTGGTTCCTGTCTATTTTAGCAATGCCCTTCCCCGCCCAATGCCCTTCCCCGCCCACCAAACAAAACAGCTGACTTCCAGGGAAAAGCTCCAGAAACAGGCAGCCTAACCCAGATCATATCACCGCTCACAGAAGCCTGCCAAGAGGCTCATATGGTACTTCCTACACAAGGCCAAGACCGATTGTGCCTTGGCAGTTGGGAACCGATTCCAAAAATTGTCAGATCCCAGTCACACTCCCAGGACAAAAAAACAACTCATTTCACGATATACTATATCACGCTATAGAATGCTAGCACAGACAGCTCGTGTCCACACGTATATCAACTTTGTCACACAAAAACGTGTGAACATGGGTAAGCCTGGTCCCCAGAATAGCCTGCCCTTTTCTCAGTGTGTTGAAAGGGGAAGAGGCATAAGAGGAGGCTGGAGCGGACGGTAGAGAGCGTATTGGGTGCAGAGGCCTACACTAGTAACGGCAAACAAACATAACTCCTCGCTCTCCTCAAAGGTGTTGACAGGCCACACTAAACCATGCGGAAGCCCATCTTGGCCACCCGAGGTCAGGGAGACACTCCCGGGAAATAAACAAACTCATAAATACATAGCTACAACAACAGTGTAAAGACAGTCGACGCCGCCATGCTCCTAGACACACAGTAGTAAGGCTATTTGGCATTGAGCGACTGGGAAGATCGGACTACTTGGTCGAGGATGAAGAGATGAGTGAGTCCTAGCTACTGTAATGCTGGCTTCTTCTGTTTCCTTCAATAACTGATGGCTAACGTACGGACAAAAATCCACAGCGCGACAATTGCCTGAAGTGATAACAATAAATATAAACTATACGTTTATAACATCAATGTGCACCACTGTTTTATTTATTATTCTTTAAACTACTACTAGTTTAATGGTTCTAGCGGTCAATTTGTCCCATTAACACCCATATTAGCAAACTTATTTCATTTCAAACTTTACATTTCTCTAGCATACTCTACTTATCGTGATGAACAGATTGCCTGCGGTTTGTCATCCCAGCTCTATGATGGTTGAACACCTAGTGTTGATGGCTGACTAGCAATGCCCTTAACTGGTCAAGTTTGTTAGGAGTTTGAGTGTTAAGTCCATTGTCTGGCTGTCTGCACAGCACTATCCTTGTTTCTCATCTCCAATCCTCTGTTCCTTTCTGTGCTTCAGTCAGCCCTTTGCCTCATCATCAAATGTTTCTCAGATTCTTCATTAAAAATAATGGCACTGCTTCCTTTAATGCCTATGACTAATAAACCAAAAGGCCTGGTTGAACATGTCCCCATCTCCCTCTGGCATAGCCCAACCCACCGTCTGACAGTGAGTCACTTCCGCCAACCAAATTTGGGCGACCCCAATAAAGGCTTTTAACCTTTGAGACCGTATCCTGTAGAAAGTCAGGCCGCACCGTTTATGATAGGGGTAGAATCATTAGCTGAGCTCTCACAAAAAGCCACTATCACACTCACTGATAACAGGCCCAATGACACAGGAAATGTCTCTGCAAATAGGAGGAGCAATATACTGTCCATTTAGGGAGTTTCCTTTTTTACAGGGATTGAAGAAGACTGCAAAGACAGGCACAGTCAGAGTATTGTCATCTGCCACTTGCCATTTCCTTGTGAATTTTGAAGCCAGCATAGATGTGTTTACTATGAAAACACAAAGTATGCCATCATATGACTAGTGAGTCATATAGCCTAACAGTTACTATCAGTACACGGAGACTGAAGAGACTGTCTGCGCAGGTGATCAGTTTGTTATGAGCGGAGCCTCCCATGCTAAATCATTAATAAAAATGTTAATGATTATGCTCAATAGTCTGGAGTGGACTGAAGGACCGAACCTGGAGAAGAGGAATGCCAATACCTCATTCCCCATCCTCGGCCACCAATCACAAAAATAGCCAAAACCCACAAGTTCTCCATGTCCCAACACTCCCTCACTCTGAAGCGACAGTACTGCAGAGTACAGACAATACATGAGGCTTTGAGGAATGCATGACAAATAATTACTGTACAAACAAAGATGTCCCCAGGGTCATGCAATCTCATTTCGGCAAGCCATGACCCCCAAAATCTCAGATTGTTCTGAAACCGTTTCTGTAGTTAGAAACGTAAGATAAGCATTCCTGCAACATTTATTTGCTTGAATATAATTAGAAATTCAGCTAATTGAGTGCACCCAAATGGGCCATTTACATTTATAGGATTCATATAAACATTCAATAAATATAGTACCCAACATCCGATTTGCACAAAAACCTCTTAATGATTAGGATGTGGAGGTTTCCAAATAAATGAATCAACTCCACCCACAGACCCCCCAAACCCCACCCCAAAAGCCATTATACAGCATCAGTTCTCTGTTTAACAAGTATTATGGAGCTGCGACTTGGAGTATTATTTATTCATATTATGTCATGTATTCTCAGTGAATTTGGTGACGCTTTTCCCCCGTTATGAGAAATTAGCCATTGAAGTCGCTTGCATTTTCCCCATAACTTAAGTAAAAGTACCAGGTTTTGCCCACTAGATGCCGCTGTTCCTGCAACACATGAGCAAAAGCTACTGGCTTTCTACACAAAGTTTCAAAGAAAACGCTGCGATACATTTAGGGCTGACCCCAATTAGTCGACTGGTTGATTATTTGGTGGTTAGGCTGTTGGTCAACCGAAATTGTGTGTGTTACTGCTCGACTAAAACATACATACACTACCGGTAAAAAGTTTTAGAACACCTATTCATTCAAGGGTTTTTCTTTATTTTTACTATTTTCTACAATGTAGAATAATAGTGAAGATATTAAAACTATGAAATAACATATGGAATCATGTAGTAACCAAAATAAGTGGTAAACAAATCAAAATATATTTTATATTTGAGATTCTTCAAAGTATACACCCTTTGCCTTGACAGCTTTGCACACTCTTGGCATTCTCTCAACCAGCTTCACCTAGAAAGATTTTCCAACAGTCTTGAAGGAGTTCCCACATATGCTGAGCACTTGTTGGCTGCTTTTCCTTCACTCTGCGGTACAACTCATCCCAAAACATCTCAATTGGATTGAGGTCGGGGGATTGTGGAGGCCAGGTCACCTGGTACAGCACTCCATCGCTCTCCTTCTTGGTCAAATAGCCCTTACACAGCCTGGAGGTGTGTTGGGTCATTGTCCTGTTGAAAAACAAATGATAGTCCCACTAAGCGCAAACCAGATGGTATGGCGTATCGCTGCAGTAGCCATGCTAGTTAAGTGTGCCTTGAATTCTAAATAAATCAAAGACGGTGTGGGGGAGCCATGCTGGTGACACTATAACACCTCCTCCTCCATGCTTCACGGTGGGAAATACACATGCGGAGATCATCCGTTCACCCACACCACATCTCACAAGCATTTACAATTTGGACTCCAGACCAAAAGGACAAATTTCCACCGGTCTAATGTCCATTGCTCGTGTTTCTTGGCCCAAGCCCAAGTCTCTTCTTCTTATTGGTGTCCTTTAGTGGTTTCTATGCAGCAATTCGCGAAGGCCTGATTCACACAGTCTCCTTTAAACAGTTGATGTGTCTATAACTAGAACTATGTGAAGCATTTATTTGGGCTGCAATCTGAGGCTGGTAACTCTCTTGAACTTATCCTTTGCAGCAGAGGTAACTCTGTGTCTTACTTTCCTGTGGCGGTCCACATGAGAGCCAGTTTCATCATAGCGCTTGATGGTTTTTGCAACTGCACTTGAAGAAACTTTCAAAAGTTCTTGAAATTTTCCATATTGACTGACCTTCACGTCTTAAGGTAATGATGGACTGCCTTTTCTCTTTGCTTATTTTAGCTGTTCTTGCCATAATAGGGACTTAGCCCTATTTGGTAAAAGTCCATCTTCTTGGTAAAAGTCCATCTACCTTGTCACAACACAACTGATCGACTCAGAGAGAATGCTAAGAGTGCGCAAAGCTGTCATCAAGGCATATGGTGGCTATTTGAAGAATTTTGATTTGTTTAACACTTTTTTGGTTACTACATGATTCCATGTGTTATTTCATAGTTTTGAGGTCTTCACTATTATTCTAAAATGTAGAATTCACCCCAGTCTGAGGTCCTGAGCGCTCTGGAGCAGGTTTTCATCAAGGATCTCTCTGTACCTTGCTCTGTTCATCTTTCCCTCGATCCTGACTAGTTTCCCAGTCCCTGCCGCTGAAAAACATCCCCACAGCATGATGCTGCCACCACCATGCTTCACCGTAGGGACGTTGCTAGGTTCCCTCCAGATGTGACGCTTGGCAATCAGGCCAAAGAGTTCAATCTTGGTTTCATCAGACCAGAGAACCGTCTGAGAGTCCTTTAGGTGCCTTTTGGCAAACTCCAAGCTGGCTGGCATGTGCCTTTTACTGAGGAGTGGCTCCAGTCCGGCCATTCTACCATAAACGCCTGATTGGTGGAGTGCTGCCTTCAGGGTGGTTCTCCCATCTCCACAGAGGAACTCTGGAGCTCTGTCAGAGTGACCATCGGGTTCTTGGTCACCTCCCTGACAAAGGCCCTCCTCCCCCAATGATTATTTTATATATTTTTGTTGTACCTTTATTTAACTAGGCAATTCAGTTAAGAACAAATTCTTATTTACAATGACGGCCTACGCCGGAGCAATTGTGCACCGCGCTATGAGACTCCCAATCATGGCCGGATGTGATACAGCCTGGCTTCAAAACAGGGTCTGTCGTGACACCTCTAACACTGAGATGCAGTGCCTTAGACCGCTGCGCCACTCGAGAGCCCTAAAATAAGTAGCAGCTCAATTTGGCCACCAACACTAGGAAGAGTGTTGGTGGTTACAAACTTCTTCCATTTAAGAATGATGGAGGCTACTGTGTTTTTGGGGACCTTTAATGCTGCAGAAATGCTCTGACATGCACTGTCAACTGTGGGACCATATTTAAACAGGTGTGTGCTTTTCCAAATCATGTCCAATCAATTGAATTTACCACAGCTGGACTCCAATCAGGTTGTAGAAACATCAGGGATGATCAATGGAAACAGGATGCACCTGAGATGTATTTCAAGTCTCATAGCATAGGGTCTGAATACTTATGTAAATAAGGTATTTCAGTTTTTAATTTTAATAAATTAGCAAACATTTCTAAAAACCTGTTTTTGCTTTGTCATTATGGGGTAGTGTGTAGATTGATGAGAGAAAAAAATAATTTAAATCAATTTTAGAATAAGGCTGTAACGTAACAAAATGTGGAAAAAGTCAAGGGGTCTGAACACTTTCCTAAAGGACTGTATATCAATTCCCCATTACATATATCACCATTAGTACATTTACCGCTAAACACTATCCTTTCTAATCTACAATGTTTGCTTTGGTTACGGTAATTATTTTAACGCATTAAATATTATTATTCCAGGCTTCCCGTTCTCATTGTCTGAGTGGACACTGTTTGCAGAGTGCACAAGCTATGCTTCACTTGTGAGAAACAAGTTTGTTTATTTCATTCCATTTACGAGTTTTGTCAATTCAGACATTGTCTTTTGTTTGGATCGCTCCTGTCAATGTTGAGTAAGGACAGCTCTCTCCCTTTCGATAACCACTCAGTTTGAAACCAAAAAACGTCATGCTCTGATAGTGGAAACATCAGAAAATAGGCCTACCTGATTACTTCTTATCGGTGTTTGACTTGGACTGAAATAGGTTCCGGTATTCATTTTGGGTTTTTGGTACTGTTTACTTTTAGTCAAAGTTAGACATTTTGTAACAAATCTTAGTGGTTACTTTCAAGCTCCCTGCAACCCCCTTACAAAAAAGACTGCAGTCAGAGTGCAGTGTAACTGCAGTATGGTGCAAATACTGCATCCAAAATAACACTTTTCTTTACTGCAGTAATTTTGCAGTACACTGCAGTTATTCTGCAATCACTGCATCCAAAATACCACAGTTGGCTGCGGTTACTGCAGTTTCAAGACGGCAATCTTTTTTTGTTAGGGCCAGCCTGAGAGGAAGTGACCTACCTACATTACACAAAAGGAAAGCAAGGCAATTGTGGAACACTGAAACAGAAGTCAAAATAGCCACGAATGTTTGTTAACATTACATTTTTTCGTTTGGAAATACGCTTTGGAAGCTGTCTGTCACGAATGGTTCGTGTATGTTCCTGTCAAGAACGTGTGCCGCTTTTCAATGAACTCTACGGTGTGTACGCCGTAACAACCTCTCCTCGGTGCCTAACGTTAATTGTTTAGCGTGACAATACATATTACAATGTAGACCACTGCAGCCTATACTTCGTTACAACGTGACTAAGTACACTTTACATTACAGCCGACAGTCAGTACACCGCAGTGTCGATAAAGAATAGTGTAAGAATTGTTGCGGTCTTAAAATACAGTCACTTACTTATTGATCATTTGAGTTATAACCAGCTGTCAAGTTCTTTGTCCCTTGATAGTTGTTTTGTTGTGCAACCGCGAAAGTTGATCTCGGTAATGTTTTTCTTCTTTTTCTTAAACTTGTATTGGCGGATCGCAACCGTGATGTCTATACACCACCACCTACTGTACTGGCGTGCGATGCCGGTCACGGCCTCCCTATCCATCAATTTATCTTATCTAGCGCTGTTTACACCTACTGTTCCTGAGTGTGAGTATATTAAACTTCGTAGAAAAATTGCCCCCCTCAACTAACCCTACACCCATTTCCACTACTTGGCCCTATCTGATCCTACACCAGGGGAGGCAGCCTGGGAAGACAGGATACTATTGCGCAACACTGCTTGTAACTATTCTGCAGTAAAATCTCATACGCCCAAGTACTTCTCTGCAGCTGCCAGCACCACAGCAATTTATGTGATTTACGTTCCATTTCTGCGGTACAGTTGATAACCATTGCCATGAATGCTAAATATTCAACATTTACTATAGCCCATGTTATTCATATCCCATTTTATTGCTCTCTGCCTACTCACAGGGATCCTCTTAGGCTCCCTCCCCCTGGACCCATCTTCCTCTACCACTCACTTCATTGCCTCAGCATATGACACCTTCTGTACTACTCTGATCCCGGCAACCTCAACATACCTTTCTCTCAACGGACACTGCTGGTCTCCCATACAGTTAACACACACAACCTCTTCCACCGGTAGTACACAATCCGTTGTCTCATGCCCTCCTGCACACTCCTCACATCTAGGAATCGCCCTCCTACACACTACTGCAACATGACCATACTGTAAGCTTGTCACCTAAAACACTGGAATGGCTTCGGGAAACAAAAACTCTCACATCCTAACTTAACTCTGTCGGGTAAAGACCCTGCATCAAAGCTTAGAAGAACAGACGATGTCTTCTCTGTCTCACCACTCTCTTCACCAGGTCTGCGTGGCCGGCAATGTTGTGGATGGGCTTCCTCTTTCCTTTCAAGTTGGATGCTTAATAAGTGACAACAAACAACAAATATACCGTATAAAGATAACTTTATCCCACCACTCAACAATATGAAAGCAGGTCTAATGAAAGCAGGTCTAATTAAATGGAACAATCTTCCCATTCTTCAATCCAAGATGGCGTAGCAGTGCGGACGTGTTTGTTGTTGTCCCGTGTAAATGTTATGTTTTTTTCTTCTTTTTTGTATATATTTCAATTTCTTTTTCCATTTTTAAATTAAATATACCTTCCGGCAACCCGCCTCACCCAATGTGATACGGATCTGCTATTTTTATACCTTATAGCTAGAACCTCTATCAGGAGCTAGCCATCAGAAGCTAACTAGCTAATTACCTACTAGCTACTTAGTCATTGTTTGCCACTGCTAGCAGCTTTTACCTTTAGTTCAGACACCAGCCGCTTTTAGCCTGGATAATACCTGCCAGTCTGCACAGCGCGATATCAACCATGAGTATATCGGACTGCTTTTCTCCACTACATCACTGGATTCCTGCCATAAGCTCTGGACCATTACACCGGATCATCGCAGCTAGCTAGCTGCTACCGAGTGGCCCAGCCCGAAGCTAGCCTTGAGCCAGGCCCATCTCCCAGCCTGCTCAGTGGACCCTATGATCACTCGGCTACACAGCTGATGCCTCCCGGACTCTACACTAACACGACTAGAAGCCACTACATCACAGGATTCCTACCGTAAGCTCTTGACCTTTGCACCGGATCATCGCAGCTAGCTAGCTGCTACCGAGTGGCTATAGTGGCTAACACCCTTGTCCCGAAGCTAGCATCAGTTAGCCTCGAGCCAGGTGCATCTCCCGGCTAGCAAACTAAATTACTCCAGCTACAATAATTATTTTTCCAATTGGCCTGGACCAATTGGTGAAGATGCTTCTGCTAGCCCCGGCCTGCTAACTTTCTGAACGCAGTGTCTTCTGCTCGCCTAGCGTAGTAACGACTTCCCTGTGCTATTGCTGTTCACTGGACCCTATGATCACTTGGCTACATAGGTGATGCCTGCTGGACTGTTCATTAATCACGGTACTCCATTTTGTTTATCTGTCGGCCCCAGCTTCGGACTCAGGCCCTGTGTGTAGTTAATTGACTCTCTCTGCCCATTCATCGCCATTTTACCTGTTGTTGTTGTCTTCGCTGATTAGCTGTTGTTGTCTTACGCGTTGTTGTCTTAGCTAGCTCTCCCAATTAACACCTGTGATTGCTTTATGCCTCGCTTTATGTCTCTCTCTAATGTCAATATGCCTTGTATACTGTTGTTTAGGTTAGTTATCATTGTTTTATTTTACTGCGGAGCCCCTAGTCCCACTCAACATGCCTCAGATAGCTCTTTTGTCCCACCTCCCACACATGCGGTAACCTCACCTAGTATAAATAGTGCCTCCAGAGATGCAACCTCTCTTATCGTCACTCAATGCCTAGGTTTATCTCCACTGTATCCGCACCGTACCATACCCCTGTCTGTACATTATGCCCTAAATCTATCATACCACGCCCAGAAATCTGCTCCTTTTATTCTGTGTTCCCAACGCACTAGACGACCAGTTCTGATAATCTTTAGCCGTACCCTCATCCTACTCTGTTCCTCGGGTGATGTTGAGGTTAACGCAGGCCCTGTGTGTCCCCAGGCTTTCTCATTTGTTGACTTCTGTAATCGTAAAAGCCTTGGTTTCATGCATGTTAACATCAGAAGCCTATTCCCTAAGTTTGTTTTACTCACTGCTTTAGCACACTCCGCCAACCCTGATGTCCTTGCCATGTCTGAATACTGGCTTAGGAAGGCCACCAAAAATTCTGAAATTTCCATCCCCAACTACAACATTTTCTGTCAAGATAGAACTGCCAAAGGGGGAGGAATTGCAATCTACTGCAGAGATAGCCTGCAAAGTTCTGTCATACTTTCCAGGTCTATGCCAAAACAGTTCAAGCTTCTAATTTTAAAAATAAATCTCTCCAGAAATAAGTCTCTCACTGTTGACGCCTCAGCTCCCAGCTCTGCTCTGGACACCATATGTGAATTGATTGCCCCCATCTATCTTCAGAGTTTGTTCTGTTAGGTGAACTAAACTGGGATAAGCTTAACACCCTGTCCGTCCTACAATCTAAGCTAGATGCCATCAATCTCACACAAATGATCAAGGAACCCACCAGGTACAACCCTAAACCGTAAACATGAGAACCCTAATAGATATTATCCTGACCAACTTGCCCTCCAACTACACCTCTGCTGTTTTCAATCAGGATCTCAGCGATCACTGCCTGCATCCGTTATGGGTCCGCGGTCAAACGACCACCCCTCATCACTGTCAAACCCTCCCTAAAACACTTCAGCAAGCAGGCTTTTCTAATCGACCTGGCCCGGGTATCCTGGAAGGATATTGACCTCATCCCGTCAGTAGAGGATGCCTGGTTGTTCTTTAATAGTAATTTCCTCATCATCTTAAAAGAGCATGCCTCTTTCAAGAAATGTAGAACTAAGAACAGATATAGCCCTTGGTTCACTCCAGACCTGACTGCCCTCGACCATCACAAAAACATCCTGTGGCGTACTGCACTAGCATCGAATAGTCTCTGCGATATGCAACTTTTCAGGGAAGTCAGGAACACAGTCAGATAGGAAAGCAAAGGCTAGCTTTTTCAAATAGAAATTTGCATCCTGTAGCTCTAACTCCCAAAAGCTTTGGGACACTGTAAAGTCCATAGAGAACAAGAGCACCTCCTCCCAGCTGCCCACTGCACTAGGAAACACTGTCACCACCGATAAATCCACGATAATCGAGAATTTCAATAAGCATTTCTCTACGGCTGGCCATGCTTTCCACCTGGCTACCCCAACCCCGGCCAAAAGCTCCGCACCCCCTGCAGCTACTTGTCCAAGTCTCCCCAGCTTCTCCTTCACCCAAATCCAGATAGCTGATGTTCTGAAAGAGCTGCAAAACCTGGACCCGTACAAATCAGCTGGGGTAGACAATCTGGAACCTCTCTTTCTAAAATTATCCGCCTCCATTGTTGCAACCCTTATTACTAGTCTGTTCAACCTCTCTTTCGTATCATCTGAGATTCCTAACAATTGGAAAGCTGCCGCGGACATCCCCCTCTTCAAAGGGGGTGACACTCTAGACCCAAACTGTTACAGACCTATATCCATCCTGCCCTGCCTTTCTAAAGTCTTCGAAAGCCAAGTTAACAAACAGATCACTGACCATTTCTAATCCCACCGTACCTTCTCTGCTGTGCAATCCGGTTTCCCTGCTGGTCAGGAGTGCACCTCAGCCATGCTCAAAGGAACTAAACGATATCATAACCGCCATCGATAAAAGACAGTACTGTGCAGCCGTCTTCATCGACCTGGCCAAGGCTTTTGACGCTGTCAATCACCGTATTCTTATCGGCAGACTCAACAGCCTTGGTTTCTCAAATGACTGCCTTGCCTGGTTCACCAACTACTTCTCAGATAGAGTTCAGTGTGTCAAATCGGAGGGCCTGTTGTCCAGACCTCTGGCAGTCTCTATGGGGGTACCACAGGGTTCAATTCTCGGGCTGACTCTTTTCTCTGTATATATCAACGAGGTCGCTCTTGCTGCGGGTGATTCCTTGATCCACCTCTACGCAGACGACACCATTCTGTATACATCTGGCCCTTCTTTGGACACGGTGTTAACAAACCTCCAAACGAGCTTCAATGCCATACAACTCTCCTTCCGTGGCCTCTAACTGCAATTAACTGCTGGTAAAACTAAATGCATGCTCTTCAACCGATCGCTGCCCGCATCCGCCCGCCCGACTAGCATCACTACTCTGGACGTTTCTGATTTAGAATATGTGGACAACTACAAATACCTAGGTGTCTGGCTAGACTGTAAACTCTCCTTCCAGACTCATATTAAGCATCTCCAATCCAAAATTAAATCTATAATTGGCTTCCTATTTCGCAAACAAAGCCTCCTGCCAAACATACCCTCGTAAAACTGACTATCCTACCGATCCTTGACTTCGGTGATGTCATTTACAAAATAGCCTCCAACACTCTACTCAGCAAACTGGATGCAGTCTATCACAGTGCCATGTGTTTTGTCACCAAAGCCCCATATACCACCCACCACTGCAACCTGTATGCTCTCGTCGGCTGGCCCTCGCAACATATTCGTCGCCAAACCCACTGGCTCCAGGTCATCTATAAGTCTTTACTAGGTGAAGCTCCGCCTTATCGCAGGTCACTGGTCACCATAGCAACACCCACCCGTAGCACACGCTCCAGCAGGTATATCTCTTTTGGCCGCGTTTCCTTCCAGTTCTCTGCTGCCAATGACTAGAACGAATTGCAAAAATCGCTGAAGTTGGAGACTTATATCTCCCTCACTAACTTTAAACATCAGCTATCTGAGCAGCTTACTGATCGCTGCAGCTGTACACAGCCCATCTGTAAATAGCCCGTCCAACTACCTGCCTCATCCCCATATTGTTTTTATTTACTTTTTTTGCTCTTTTGCACACCAGTATTTCTACTTGCACATCATCATCTGCATATCTATCACTCCAGTGTTAATTTGCTAAATTGTAATTACTTCGCTACTATGGCCTATTTATTGCCTTACCTCCTTACTCCATTTGCACACACTGTATATAGATTTTTCTATTGTGTTATTGACTGTACTTTTGTTTATCCCACGTGTAACTCTGTGTGGTTGTTTTTTGCTTTATCTTGGCCAGGTCGCAGTTGTAAATGAGAACTTGTTCTCAACTAGCCTACCTGGTTAAATAAAGGTGAAATAAAAAATTCTTAGAGGTAAAATAAACACTTCAGAATGGCATGGCTACTAAAGTTTCTATATTTATTCTCAGTAATACTGATTACCCCACCAAAGATATTCAAAAAAAAGTATACTAGTTCAGAGGAGACTTTATATGGGCAAATAAAACTCATAGAATAGCAAGTCTGAGGGTGCTTTTTATCCTTCCAGACTTGGAATTGTATCAACTTGCCACCCAGGTCTTTTACCTGTGACATATAGTTAAATGCACTAAAGAGGAACAATGGGTACACATTGCAGATGCGTATGCTCATCCCCAGAATTTTTTTACGTGTCTATTTTCTAAGAAAAAAGTGACTTCGGTCGCCAGCTGGCCAGTGTTCAATTGGAGGTGTACCTGTTGAGGTATTTCAAGGCCTACCTTCAAACTCAGTGCCTCTTTGCTTGACATCATGGGAAAATCAAAAGAAAGCCAAGACCTCAGAAAAAAAATGAAGACCTCCACAAGTCTGGTTCATCCTTGGAAACAATTTCCAAATGCCTGAAGGTACCACGTTCATATGTACAAACAATAGTACGCAAGTGTAAACACCATGGGCCCACGCAGCCGTCATACCGCTCAGGAAGGAGACGCGTTCTGTCTCCTAGAGATGAACGTACTTTGGTGCGAAGAGTGCAAATCAATCCCAGAACAACAGCAAAGGACCTTGTGAAGATGCTGGAGGAAACAGGTACAAAAGTATCTATATCCACAGTAAAACGAGTCCTATATCGACATAACCTGAAAGGCCACTTATAAAAAATTGGTGGGCAGAACTGGTAAAGTGTGTGCGAGCAAGGAGGGTTACAAACCTGACTCAGTTACACCAGCTCTCATACTTAAAAACTGGAAGTAAACCAATCTTCCATCGTTAACACAATAAAAAAGGTCTAATGTTTATTATCTAAATGTTGAAAGTGCATGGGCAATGGAGAGAAACAAAATGGTGCAGTTTGAAGCCATGTGGCGGAGAGTGATACGGGCGCTGGAGATGGGGGTGTGAGCAGGTGGGTCTGGGTATGTTTAATATTTTTTTTAAAGTAGGATTTGTTCTTTAAAATCAAAGGGGTTCGTCACTGCCATCTACCGTCTGGAGTGTGTGCATGACATTGATTGAAATTCAGTTTGTGTTTCTGAAATTAAAACTTTTGTTTACAATTGTGCAAATTATTATGTACAATTCCAGTTTTTATTCTTAGATTTAATTTGTGATATTGTTGGTCCTATGAGCGCTAACACACCTGATTACATTAATCAACTAAATCAAACCCTTGACTATTTGAATCGTGTGTCAGTGCTAGACTGGAACATAAGCCGGTGGGTTTCCAGGACTAGCCTCTTGACGCACGCCCAGGATAGGGGGCGCTACAGCGTTTAAAAAAAAAGAATACGGGCCCATTTTTAACGGCCTCCTACTCAAACTCAGAAGCTAGGATATGCATATAATTAATAGATGTGGATAGAAAACACCCTAAAGTTTCTAAAACTGTTTGAATGGTGTCTGAGTATAACAGAACTCATATGGCAGTCAAAACCCCGAGACAGATCGTAACAGGATGTGGAATTCTGAATTGCGGACTTCAGCACTTTGCCTATAAATCACACCGTGAGCTATGGTTCATTGAGCACTTCCTATTGCTTCCACTAGATGCCCCCAGTCTTTACAAAGTGGTTTGAGTCTTCTACTGTGAAAACTGACAATGACAGGCTGTTGATCTTGGTCACATGGGGAGGGCCATCACCATTATGACGCGGGCTCCCCTGGCTACCCTCCCCTTTCGAAACATTTTGAAAGACAATGCAACCATCCCCATGGAATATTATTGAAGCTCTGGTTGAAAAAGGCCCTAAAGATTTATGTTATACAACGTTTGACATGTTTGAACGAACTTAAATATTTTTTGGGGGGGGCTTTCCTGAGGAGAAGTCCCGCGCACGATTGAACATTTTGAGGTGCCTTCGGAACACGCTAACAAGAAGAAGCTATTGGGACATAAATTATGAACTTTTTCGAAGAAAACTACATTTGTTGGGGACCTGGGATACCTGGAAGTGCCTTCTGGTGAAGATAATCAAAGGTAAGGGAATAATTACAATAGTATACAAGAGTATATTTGATATTCGATTGTTCCAAGATGGCGCAGACCTGTATTGCTAGCCTATTTTTCTGAGCATATCACGTCGTTTATTGCAAAGTGTGATTTCCAAGTAAAGTTATTTTTAAATCTGGCAATGCAGGTGCTTTCACGAGATGTTCATCTATAATTCTTTGAATGACAATATTACATTTTTAAAATGTTTTCGAATAGTAATTTAGTAAATTGTAGCGCTGATCACCGGATGCATTTGAGGGAAAATAGTTAGTCAACGTCACGAGCCAATGTAAAATGCTGTTTTTATATATAAATATGAACTTTATCGAACAAAAGAATGCATGTATTGTGTAACATGATGTCCTAGGAGTGTCATCTGATGAAGATTGTCAAAGGTTAGTGCTGCATTTAGCTGTTTCTTGGTTATTTGTGATGCATGTGGTTGGTCGGAAAATGGCTATGTGAATACTTTGACGATATACTCCTCTAACATTATCTAATGTTTTGCTTTTGCTGTAAAGCCTTTTTGAAATCGGACAACGTGGTTCGATTCAGGACAGGTGTATCTATAAAACGATATAAAATAGTCCTATATTTGAAAAAAATAAAAATAAAGACATTTTTCTATTCGGTTATGAATATGGCGAAATGATTTTATGCTGGATGTTGATCCCGCATGCGGGACGGGTGCTTCAACAGGCTAGGATTGAAAAACAAGATTGAACACCTTTTCTTTATATAGTGTACAATATTTATGTGAAGTATGTCTTCATTTCACAGAATTACATAAATTGGGGCCATTATGTCTTGATTCAGATTACCGTAAATTCCGGACTATAAGCCGCAACTTTTTTTCCCAGGCTTTGAACCTCGCGGCTTAAACAATGACGCGGCTAATATATGGATTTTTCCTGCTTTCAATTTTTTTTTTCTCCATAAAACACATTCTGTGACGTGCTCAGTTTTTTGGCGGCATGAAGCTTTCATTAGACCAATGAAATTGCCGAACGGGTTAAGGTCAAACAACTTTTTTGTTTACTGTTTAGATTAAATCGAGCGCTCTCAAACTTCATCATTCTGATTACGGTAGTCATTTTGTCACCCTCATCATGGCAAAGATACGGAGAAATGCATATGATGCAGCTTTCAAGCCGTGTTTCGTTAAAGCCTGTGTAAAGTTCATTTGTTTCAATGTACCGGTAGGCACCTGCGGCTTATAGACATGTGCGGCTTATTTATGTTCAAAATAATGTTGTTTTTTTTAATTCAGTGGGTGCGGCTTATATTCAGGTGCGCTTAATAGTCCGGAAATTACGGTATGTTACACCTAAGCCAACCGTATAAATCACATTGATGTGCATGCGATTTGATTCACTGAGCAGCATTGCGAAATGTGCAAAGTGCTGTTTGAAAGGTGATAGTGACAGAGGTCCTTTTGGAAGTGATGTGAATAGTGTTACTGTAACTGCTCAACATCAAGAGACAGGTAGAGCAATGAGGGGAGGTGGGATCAGAGTTTGTCTAGTCACCAATATTGTCCTTGAGATCTTTGATGAATTGGGATGTGTATGCGCCATCTTAATATTGGCCAAAGAAATCTACCAGAAGTAGCCTCATCATCAGACATTTGGCTGGTGAATGACACTACACCTAAACATTTACCTGAGTGCAGTGGCGGACTTACCATTAGGTAGAAGGGGCAATTGTCTCAAGCCTCACATCATCAAGGGGGCCTTGTGAGCTGGGCATAATAAAACATATATATATATATATATATATACTAGTAATCTTTTTTTTAAAGTCATAATTTCACCACTTGAGGCCCCCCCATGGCCCACTAAATTGTTTCCACACATATACATACACTGAGTGTACAAAACATTAAGAACACCTTCCTATTATTGAGTTGCACCACGCCCTTTTGCCTTCAAAACAGCCTCAATTTGTCAAGGCATGGACTCTACAAGGTGTCGAAAGCGTTCCACAGGGATGCTGGCCCATGCTGAAGCCAATGCTTCCCACAGTTGTGTCAAGTTGGCTGGATGACCGTTCTTGACACACATGGGAAACTGTGGACTGTGAAAAACCCAGCAGCGTTGCATTACTTGATACATTACAAACCACCTACAGTACAACCATACCCCATTCAAAGGCACTTCAATCTTTTGTCATGCCCATTCACACAATCCATGTCTCAATTGTCTCCAGGCAAATCCTTCTTTAACCTAAAACCTCCCATTCATCTTCACTGATTGAAGTGGATTTAACAAGTGAGATCAGTAAGGGATCATAGCTTTCACCTGGATTCACCTGATCAGTCTATTATAGGAAGAGCAGGTGTTCTTAATGTTTTGTACACTCAGTGTATATTTAATGTCAATATAATACACGTTTTTCTCATAATAGTAGAAACAAGTGTCATTAATCCCCCACAGACTGGTTTATGATGGACCCTGACAAAGTTCCTGTGCATTTTTCATTGAAATTAAGCAACAGCAATGAGGTGCTCTCATAGTGAGGCAAGATAAAATTAAAATAAATAATGAAGATTTAATTTTAAATGAAAAATTACCTCAGTTAAAACATTTCTTTAGTAAAAAGGCATGTCATACTCTTTTTGGCCAGACAAAATCAGATACATGGGCTACATATAGTAAGACAGAGGGACACTGTTTCGCTTGCTCTGAGGCTTTCTCCGGTGAGATAGTTTCAGCCACTTGCGAATTTAAGGAAAGTTGGCATGTGCACAGTACATTGTTCAGATGGGATCATCTGATGCTGGAATTATTTTGGATGAATGTGCAAAGGTAACCTAATTTTTTAAACGATTTGTTTGGCAATCAGATAATGGGTTTTATAGTAAAGACATGTAATTTAGCTGTAAAATTGTATTACCTTTTCATGCATCATGAACACAACCGGTCATGTTTTTAAGACTGGCTTCTGCCTGGGGCCTCCAAATCGCAAAGTCTGTCCCTGACTGAGTGCATCACTGGAACAGGCCCAGATCTAAGCCTTTTGCGTGAAGAAAAGACGCCGAAAAAGGGGCCGCAGATCGGGCAGCCTTCTGAGAATCCATAGGCGAGTGAGTAAACTCCCATTGCCATCCGTTCTTCTTGCTAACGTGCAATCATTGGAAAATAAAATTGATGACCTACGATTAAGATTATTCTACCAACGGGACATCAAAAACTGTAACATCTCATGTTTCACCGAGACATGGCTGAATGACGATACGGACAATATAGAGCTGCCAGGATTTTCCATGCACCGGCAGAACAGAGACGCTACCTCTGGTAAGATGAGGGGTGGGGGTGTGTGTTTATTTGTCAATAACAGCTGGTGTGCGATGTCTAATATTAAAGAAGTCTTGAGGTATTGCTCACCTGAGGTAGAGTACCTTATGATAAGCTGTAGACCACACTATCTACCAAGAGTTCTCATCTATATTATTCGTAGCCGTCTATTTATCACCACAGAACGAAGCTGGCACTAAGACTGCTCTCAATCAACTCTATAAGGCCATAAGCAAAGAAGAAAATGCTCAACCAGAAGCGGTGCTCCTAGTGGCCGGGGACTTTAATGCAGGCATACTTAAATCTGTTTTACCAAATTTTTACCAGCATGTCACATGTGCAACCAGAGAAAAACAATCCTAGACCACCTTTACTCCACACACAGGGATGCATACAAATCTCTCCCCCTCCCTCCATTTGGCAAATCTGATCAAAATTCTATCCTCCTGATTCTTGCTTACAAGCAAAAACTAAATCAGGAAGTACCAGTGACCTGCTCAATACGGAAGTGGTCAGGTGACGCGAATGCTATGCTATAGGACTGTTTTGCTAGCACAGACTGGCATATGTTCCGGGATTCATCCAATGGCATTGAGGAGTGCACCACCTCAGTCATCGGCTTCATCAGTAAGTGCATCAATGACGTCGTCCTCACAGTGACTGCACGTACATATCCCAACCAGAAGTCATGGATTACAGACAACATCCGCATCGAGCTAAAGGCTAGAGCTGCCGCTTTCAAGGAGTGGGAGACTAATCCGGACGCTTATAAGAAATGCTGCTATGCCCTCAGATGAACCATCAAACAAGCAAAGCGTCAATACTCTGACACTCGTCGGATGTGGCAGGGCTTGAAAACTATTACGGATTACAAAGGGAAACCCAGACGCGAGCTGCCCAGTAATGCGAGCCTACCAGACGAGCTAAATGCCTTTTATGCTCGCTTCGAGGCAAGCAACACTAAAGCATGTACAAGAGCACCAGCTGTTCTGGATGACTGTGTGATAACGCTCTCGGTAGCTGATGTGAACAAAACCTTTAAACAGGTCAACATTCACAAAGCCGCTGGGCCAGACGGATTACCAGGACGTGTACTTAAAGCATGCGCGGGCCAACTGTCAAGTGTCTTCACTGACATTTTCAACCTCTCCCTGACCGAGTCTGTAATACCTACATGTTTCAGTCCCTGTGCCCAAGGAAGCGAAGGTAACCTGCCTAAATGATTACCGCCCCGTGGCACTCACGTCGGTATCCATGAAATGCTTTGAAAGGCTGGTCAAGGCTCACATCAACAGCATCCTCCCGGACACACTAGACCCACTCTAATTCGCATAGAGCCCCAACAGAAACACAGAAGACGCAATCTCAATCACACTCCACACTGCCCTTTCTCACATAGGCAAAAGGTACACCTATGTGAGAATGCTGTTCATTGACTACAGCTCAGCGTTCAACACCATAGTGCCCATGAAGCTCATCACTAAGCTAAGGACTCTGGGACTAAACACCTCCCTCTGCAATTGGATCCTCGACTTCCTGACGGGCCGCTCCCAGGTGGTAAGAAAAGGCAACAACACATGTGCCACACTGATCCTTAACACTGGGGCCCCTCAGGGGTGTGTACTTAGTCCCCTCCTGTATTCCCTGTTCACCCACGACTGCGTGGCCAAACACCGATGAGACAGCCTATAGGGAGGAGGTCAGAAAACTGGCCTCTCCCTCAATGTGAGCAAGACAAAGGAGCTGATCGTGGACTACAGGAAAAGGCGGGCCGAACAGGCCCCCATTAACATCGACAGGCTGTAGTGGAGTGGGTCGAGAGTTAAGTTCCTCGATGTCCACATCACCAACGAACTATCATGGTCCAAACATACCAAGACAGTCGTGAAGAGAGCACGACAAAACCTTTTCCCCCTTAGGAGACTGAAAAGATTTGGCATGGGTCCCCAGATCCTCAAAATGTTCGACAGCTGCACCATCGAGTGCATCCTGACCAGTTGCATCACCGCCTGTTATGGCAACTGCTCGGCATCTGACCGTAAGGCACTACAGAGGGTAGTGCGAATGGCCCAGTACATCACTGGGGCCAAGCTTCCTGCCATCCAGGACCTATACAATAAGTGGTGTCAGAGGAAAGCCCATAAAATTGTCAGAGACTCCAGTCACCCAAGTTATAGACTGTTTTCTCTGCTATCGCACGGCAAGCGGTACCGGACCGTCAAGTCTAGGACCAAAAGGCTCTTCAACAGCTTCTACCCCCAAGCTATAAGACTGCTGAACAATTAATAAAATTGCCACCAGCAATTTACATTGACACCCCCCCCCCCCTCCCTTTTTGTACACTGCTGCTACTCACTGTTCATTATCTATGCATAGTCACTTCACCCCCACCTACATGTACAAATGACCTCAACAACCTGTACCCTCGCACACTGACTCTGTACCGGTGCCCCCTGTATATAGCCTCGTTATTGTTATTCTTATTGTGTTACTTTTTATTATAACTTTTTATTTTAGCCTACTTGGTAAATATTTTCTTAACTCTTCTTGAACTGTACTGTTGGTTAAGGGCTTGTAAGTAAGCATTTCACGGTAAAGTCTACACTTGTTGTATTCAGCGCATGTGACAAAGTTTGATTTGATGTGATGTTGAAGAAACTGTGTCTCCAGATAAAGCATGGGAGTGGCGAGTCTGTACATAATTAGTAACATAAATACATTTTACAAGTTTAGCTAATTCAAGGTAATTCAACCTGCAAAAACCAAACATGGCCAACTGAGGCATAAAATTACTAACAGACCCAGATGAATTTCCATGCACAAACAGTAGATATACATTAGGATGATCCATTTGCACACTGACACTCAGGCCTATGTATAGACAGCCCTGGCATGCCAGACAGGTCATGTGAGTTGTGTGGGCCTGGTTATTTGTAAAAAAAAACAGGGTGGGGAGGCCAGTCTGTACTGTGGCATAAGGAAATAGTGTTCCATAAAAACCAATATTCACCCCTCTCCAATTTTCCCCAACCCCACCCCTTACCACCTCTCAACCACCACTCTGATTCTACAGTGTACAGTTGGATATGATTATGTAATATGCCCAAAAGCGATGGCAGCAAAGGCAGCAAAACACTCTTATGCGCCCTTTATTCTCCCCAGAGCCCAATGGGTCGACCGGCCAGGTCTGGTGACAGTGCTCCTGAGTCAGTGGCGGCCATCTTGGTTTTCCTGGGAAGAAACCAGGGCTTTGTTCATAGTTTATTGCTCTTGGTTTACAAGGAGAGAGAGCTAGAGGAAATATGGGGTGAAGAGGTTTGTGTAAAGAACGCAATGCCATATAATTTAGCCCCGGTGCTGAGTGAGCCGTTTAAAAAATGTAGGACCATCAGAGGGGGGCATAAGCTTCGATCCATCTTCTGAAGGAAAAACGTTTGTATGTGTCATTGTTTTTCCTGACTAAATTAGCCACATAGCCAATGGTAAAAAACAAAAATCTGTCCAGTTGGAGACTTACTGGGGTGAGTGTATGTACCTAGTGTGTGTGTTTAGTTTTCCTAATGGTCTATGGAAAGGGCAAGGAGTTAACCAAGTCTTTCTCCAACTCATACTTTCCCCAACCTCGTCAAGACGCCCAAAAAGGACAGGAACGTTTCCAGGCTGTTAGTATGATTCATGAATCTCACTAGTCTAAAATTAGAACTCTAATGAATTACACCATTGTCGAATTTTGGGCTGAAACTATAGTATGTTGATTATTCTTAGAAAATTACTACAAGATTAGTCTGTCAGAGATGTACAGTAATGTACAACGCTCAACTGAGTTAGTTACTGTAAGGAACATTTGCCTCTGGGGGTGCTCTTGAGCCAAATGAGGTCCCCTAAATGGACAGAAATATTGTCCAGGAATGATCTAATTGAACAGAAAGGATCCAAATTTCAGCATGGAACTTATGATGACTAAGTGGTATTCAAGTTAAACTCTAATCTGTCATAGCCTTTTGGAAAGAAACGATTGAACTGTTTGCTATGATGCCCCTGCTATGTACTGTACGTCGTACAGTACTGTTTTGCTTTACACGTGAATGGGTTGTCAGGATGAGTGGCACGTCATTACAATGTGATACGGTACAAACGTGCGTTCTTGTACAGTAGCTAAACTAGCTATAACAGTTCCAACTTTTACTCTTGTCTCAGAGTATGAATAAAACATCACTTTTGATCTCATATTTGTCGCCTAACAATTTTTGCCTTTAACTGTCTACCTGTTACTCTACCTATATCATTCACCAGTCTATTCTCAGAATGCAATGTTCATTATATGATTTCCAGTACATCCAGTTGGCACAGACATCCCAATAAGTTGGCATAGCAAATGGGGCCATCAATTGGGTTATACATTGCATATACATGTACAGGCTATATATGTAATGACTAGGCCCTGCCTCCCATAATACAGCCATTCATTTCTATGGAGGGATGTAAAAAAGCAGACTTTTCTCCTGACAGACAGTGAGTGGCTGTGTCAGAGACCTGAGCGGAGGAGAGGAGATGGGAGGCTGAGTGAAAGAAGCTCTTATGGCCGGGCCCTGTGGCATTAACGCCAGGGACTACTACAGTGCAGTATACAGCTAAACCCCATAGAGATGACTGAAGAATCCCTGTGGCCCAATCCCAAGTGACACCAGCATCTGTTGGTTGTGGAGAATGAATGCCAGGAATCCATCAATGAGAATTTATTTATCCACCTTCTTAAAATGAAGTCTGGAGTTTGTGTGCTTGTATTTGTGTGTTACTGTTAATGTCCCTTGGAATTATTGTAATGTCTTTAAGAAGTTTCCCTATCTCTTTATTAATATATTTACCAAAAAACAGAACTACACTGAACAAAAATATAAACACAACATGTCAATTGTTGGTCTCATGTTTCATGAGTTGAAATAAAAGATCCCAGAAATGTTCTATATGCACAAAAAGCTTATTTTTCTAAAATGGTTGTCCACAAATTTGTTTACGTCCCTGTTAGTGAACATTTCTCCGTTGCCAAGATAATCCATTCACCTGACAGGTGTGGCATATAAAGAAGCTGATAAAACAGCATGATCATTACAGAGGTGTACCTTGTGCTGGGGACAATTCAAGGCCAGGCTAAAATGTGCAGTTTTATCACACAACACAATGCCACAGATGTTTTGAGGGCATTGCAATTGGAGCTGTCCACCAGAGCTGTTGCCAGATAATTTAATGTTAATTTCTGTACCATAAACCGCCTTCAGCATCATTTTAGAGAATTTGTCACTACGTCCAACTGGCCTCACAACCACAGACCACGTGTAACCACGCCAGCCCAGGACCTCCACATCCGGCTTCTTCACCTACGGGATTATCTGAGACCAGCCACCCGGACAGCTGATGAAACTGTGGGTTTGCACCAGTGGAGGCTGCTGAGGGTAGGATGGCTCATAATAATGGCTGGAATGGAGTAAATGGAACGGCATCAAACGCATGGAAACCATTCCCCGTATTCTGCTCTAGCTGGGTGATAGCCATCTGCCGCTATCACCTCATGTTTCAGCATGATAATGCACAACCTCATGTCGCAAGAATCTGTACACAATTCCTGGAAGCTGAACATTTCCCTGTTCGTCCATGGCCTGCGTACTCACCAGACATGTCACCCATGGAGCAAATTTGGGATGCTCTAGATCTACAGTACGTGTACAATAACGTGTTCCAGTTCCCTCCAATATCCAGTAACTTCGCACAGCCGTTGAAGAGGAGTGGGACAACATTCCCACAGGCCACAATCAACAGGATCACCTCTATGCAAAGAAGACGTGTCGCACCGCATGAGGCAAATTGTAGTCACACCAGACACTTTTTTTAAGGTATCTGTGACCAACAAATGCATATATGTATTCCCAGTCATGTGATATCCACACAGTAGGGCCGAATGAATTTATTTCAATTGACTGATTTCCCTATATGAACTGTAACCCAGTAAAATATTTTTTATTGTTTTTGTTCTGTGTATATTGCTCCTCTCTGTCTTCCTTGTGGGTTTGTTGAATTACAAACTGTTGAGGAAGGCCTACTAAGCTAATATAATAACATGATTTTGTAATTTGAGCATTCTGAAGTAGTCAAAAAGAGTAACTAATGTCATATGAAAGGACTGTAAATGTATGAACATAGCCCTGTGACACTATATTTGGCTCAGGGCGTCTTATTTGAGAATCCCTATTTCAGGTGTAAATGCAGCCTCAGAGGTTTTAAAATCATGCAGGTATTTTTGTTTGCCATAAATCAGCCTTTATGGAACAATGCTTGAAAGTGTTGATTGTTTGAAATATCTGCATTTGAGGATAGATTCTGAATGATCTTTTGTAAAGCATATTGATTATATTAGAAAAACAATTAGATTTAAGCTTGGGTTATTATACAGATCTAATAATTGTTTTACTGTATCCATTAGAAATACTGTACTTTAGAAACACAACTGCTGCTTCCTGTATCCTAGACTATGGTGACATCTATCAAAACACAACCAAGACCTTTACAAATTAGATTTAATTTATAACAATCTTTGCAGATTGACTCTTGGATGCCATTATAAGACACGTCAATCAATCAAATGTATTTCCAAAGCCATTTTTACATCAGCCGATGTCACAAAGTGCTATACAGAAACCCAGCCTAAAATCTCAAACAGCAAGCAATGCAGATGTAGAAGCACGGTGGCTAGGAAACACTCCCCAGAAAGGCAGGAACCCAGGAAGAAACCTAGAGGAACCAGGCTCTGAGGTGTCCTCTTCTGGTGGGGATTATAACAGTACATGGCCAAGATGTCCAAACGTTCATAGATGACCAGCACGGTCAAATAATAATAATCACAGTGGTTGTACAGGGTGCAACAGGTCAGCACCTCAGGAGTAAATGCCAGTTGGCTTTTCATAGCCGATCACTCAGAGTTAGAGACAGCAGGTGCGGTAAAGAGAGCGAGAGTTGAAAACAGCAGGTCTGGGACAAGGTAGCACGTCCGGTGAACAGATCAGCGTTCCATAGCCGCAGGCAGAACAGTTGAAACTGGAGCAGCAGCACGACCAGGTGGACTGGGGACAGCAAGGAGTTATCAGGCCAGGTAGTCCTGAGGCATGGTCCTAGGGCTCAGGTCCTCCGAGAGAAGAGTGAAAATAGAGAAAGAGAGAGAGAAAGAGTTAGAGGGAGCATACTTAAATTCACACAGGACACCGGATAAGACAGGAGAAATACTCCAGATATAACAGACTGATCTACAGACTAGCCCCCCGACACAAACTATTGCAGCATAATTACTGGAGGCTGAGATAGGAGCCCCATCCGACGATACCCCCGGACAGGGCCAACCAGGCAGGATATAACCCCACCCACTTTGCAAAAGCACAGCCCCCACACCACTAGAGGGAACTTCAACCACCGACTTACTACCCTGAGACAAGGCCGAGTATAGCCCATGAAGATCTCCCCCACGGCACAAACCCGAGGGGGGCGCCAACCCAGACAGGAAGATCACGTCGTTGACTCAACCCACTCAAGTGAAGCACCCCTCTTAGGGACGGCATGGAAGAGCACCAGTAAGCCAGTGACTCAACACCAGTAATAGGGTTAGAGGCAGAGAATCCCAGTGTAGAGACGGGAACCAGCCAGGCAGAGACAGCAAGGGTGGTTTGTTGCTCTAGTGCCTTTCCGTTCACCTTCACACCCCTGGGCCAGACTACACTCAATCATAGGACCTACTGAAGAGATGAGTCTTCAATAAAGACTTAAAGGTCGAGACCGAGTCTACGTCTCTCACATGGATAGGCAGACCATTCCATTAAAAAAAAAATGGAGCTCTATAGGAGAAAGCCCTGCCTCCAGCTGTTTACTTAGAAATTCTAGGGACAATAAGGAGGCCTGCGTCTTGTGACCGTAGCTTACGTGTAGGTATGTACGGCAGGACCAAATCGTAAAGATAGGTAGGAGCAAGCCCATGTAATGCTTTGTAGGTTAGCAGTAAAACCTTCAAATCAGCCCTAGCCTTAACAGGAAGCCAGTGTAGAGAGGCTAGCACTGGAGTAATACAATCACATTTTTTGGTTCTAGTCAAGATTCTAGCAGCTGTGTTTATCAGTAACTGAAGTTTATTTAGTGCTTTATCCGGGTTACATCAATTCACAATGTATGAATCACAAAATTGTCTGTCACTCCCAAACAGAAGACAACTGCCTTGATACCACTTTCTTTTTACATTTACAGTATCAACTTACATTTCCCTATATACAGTACCAGTCAAACGTTTGGACACACATTTACATTACATTTAAGTCATTTAGCAGACGCTCTTATCCAGAGCGACTTACACACCTCATGCAAGTGTTTTTCTTAATGTTTCCTATATTGTAGAATAATAGTGAAGACATCAAAACTATGAAACAACACATATGGAATCATGTAGTAACCAAAAAACGGTTTATATTTGAGATTCTTCAAATTAGCCACCCTTTGCCTTGATGACAGCTTTGCACTCTTGGCATTCTCTCAACCAGCTTCACGAGGTAGTCACCTGGAATGCATTTCAATTAACAGGTGTGCCTTGTTAAAAGTTAATTTGTGGAATCAGTTGTGAGCCAATCAGTTGTGTTGTGACAAGGTAAGGGTGGTATACAGAAGATAACCATATTTGGTAAAAGACAAAGTCCATATTATGACAAGAACAGCTCAAATTAACAAAGGGAAAGCCAGTCCATCATTACTTTACAACATAAAGATCAGTCAATATGGAAAACTTCAAGAACTTTGAAAGTTTCTTCAAGTGCAGTCGCAAAAACCATCAAGCGCTATGATGAAACTGGCTTTAATGGGGACCGCCACAGGAAAGGGAGACCCAGAGTTACCTCTGCTGCAGAGGATACGTTCATTAGAGTTTCCAGCCTCAGAAATTGCAGCCCAAATAAATGTTTCACAGAGTTCAAGTAACAGACACATCTCAACATCAACTGTTCAGAGGAGACTGCATGAATCAGCTCTTCATGGTCAAATTGCTGCAAAGAAACAACTACTAAATGACACCAATAAGAAGATGCGCAATGGACATTAGACCGGTGGAAATCTGTCCTTTGGTCTGATGAATCCAAATGTGAGAATTTTGGTTCTAACCCCTTGCCTTTATGAGACGCAGAGTAGGTGAACGTATGATCTCTGCATGTGTGATGGTGCTTTGCTGGTGACACTGTCTGTGATTTATTTAGAATTCAAGGCACACTTAACCAGCATGGCTACCACAGCATTCTGCAATGATGTGCCATGCCATCTGGTTTGCACTTAGTGGGACTATCATTTGTTTTTCAACAGGACAATGACCCAAAACACCAAGGCTGTGTAAGAGCTATTTGACCAAGAAGCAGAGTGATGGAGTCCTGCATCAGATGACCTGGCCTACACAATCACCCGACCTCAACCCAATTGAGATGTTTTGGGATGAGTTGGACCACAGAGTGAAGGAAAATCAGCAACAACTGCTCAGCATATGTGAGATCTCCTTCAAGACTGTTGGAAAAGCATTCCTCATGAAGCTGGTTGAGAGAATGCCAAGAGTGTTGTGGTGGAATATTCTATTCAAGGGAGAGAGACTGTCATTTCTTCAAACAATCATCTTTATTCGCAGAAGCTGGAGACTTATATTTCCCTCACTAACTTTAAACATCAGCTATCAGAGCAGCTAACCAATCGCTGCAGCTGTACATAGCCCATCTGTAAATAGCCCATCCAATCTACCTACCTCATCCCCATATTGTTTTATTTACTTTTCTGCTCTTTTGCACACCAGTATTTCTACTTGCCCATCATCATCATCATCTGCTCATCTATCACTCGTGTTAATTTGCTAAATTGTAATTACTTCGCCTTACCTCCTCACGCCATTTGCACACACTGTACATAGACTTTCTTTTTTTCTATTGTGTTATTGACTGTACGCTTGTTTATTCCATGTGTAACTCTGTTGTTGTTTGTGACGCATTGCTTTGCTTTATCTTGGCCAGGTCGCAGTTGTAAATGAGAACTTGTTCTCAACTAGCCTACCTGGTTAAATAAAGGTGAAATACATTTTTTTTTTTATTCAATATTGTTTAACTATTGCAATAATGAAACCGGCGACCCGACAGTTGACTGTTGGGCCGAGAGCCTAGCTGATAATGATAAAACAGACCTTATATAGGACTAAAAAATGCTAATTCAGACTGGTTCCAACTCCCATAAGCCACCTTGGTTATCTACACAGGATGTTGTTTACTTCCAACCCGGCTTAGTTTCCCAGATGCCAGGATGATGAGACAATGAGGCATTGTTATAAATTCTTCCAGACTATCTCTAACTTGGGTCACACACACACCACATCTTGTCTATAGAATGTCAGCTTTAGGTAATTATAACCAAGTCATTGTCAGCCCAAGCTATCTAACAAAACCCATTTCCTTGACCCTCTGCCCAGACTAACTGCAGGAAGCTAGAGTGGAAACCATCTCTTTAACAGTTGCCAGCCCAAGCTTCAAGACTCCTCTCAGTTAACTCAGAAAGGGAGACAGAGTCCTAAGAACCTTACTCTATTTCATAGAACAACCATTTAGTGCATAAATATAACAATCTTGTAATCCTGCTACCACAGTGTGCAAGCTGTCATCAATGCAAAGGGTGACTACTTTGAAGAATCTCAAATATAAAATATATTTTGATTTGTTTAACACCTTTTTGGTTACTACATGATTCCATATGTTCACTACTATTCTACAATGTAGAAAAAGGTAAAAATAAAGAAAGTAGGTTTGTCCAAATTTTTGACTGGTAATGTATTTATTAAGGAACATCGAACTTTACAAGACTCACACTACTCCTTTCGTCAACAGCAGCAATTACAAATTCCAAGGGTACATCAAATTAGATTGGAGTAAGATCTTTCAGATACAACAGCCCAACTGACTGGAATAATTTACCTATAGAAATTTACCTATAGAAATCAGGGCATTAAAATCTGCCAATGTTAAGAACAAACTGTTTGTGTTAACTACATCACAATGTGAAGATATTTGTAAATACTGCATGCATGTACATATTACAGGTACTTATTTGTATTAGTTGTATTAGTAGTTGTAGCAGTAGTTTGCATTAGTTGTAGGCCTATTAGTAGTTGTACAACAATTAGACAGTATTTGCCATATTATTCTACTTAAAAGTATTGTGTACATGTTTTATTTGGACACTAGAAAACAAAATGGTGCATCAAGGGATTTCATCCTGAAAAATGTCAAATAAATAAATACACTAATGACAGTGTCTTTTTACGTTGACTGTCGATGCAAGCTGCAATACTGCCATCTGTAGGATGATAACGAGAGCGCAAACTATTTCTACTGTACACTTTGGATCATCCTTTAACCTTTATTTAACTAGGCAAGTCAGCTAAGAACAAATTCTTATTTACAGTGACGGCCTACCCTGGCCAAACCCTAACGATGCTGGGCCAAAAGTGCACTGCCCTATGGGACTCCCAATCCCTGCCTGTTGTGGTACAGCCTGGAATTGAACCATAGTCTGTAGTGACGCCTCGAACACTGAGATGCGGTGCCTTAGACCGCTGCGCCACTCGGGAGCCCTTAAGTGAAATAATGTGACTAAGCAGATGATTATAGAAATGCATATAAAAAGTAAGTCTAAATTTAGCTGTACACATCCATGCAATAGCCTATGCAATATGATTTTTAGGCAATAGCATAATGTTGGTGTGCAAGGATGAAATTCATTTATTTTCAAGCTGTTGGCTACGTCCTTTTCCAGCACACTAAGCCAATACTACATGGGGCATCACGAGATACGAACCCTTGCCACAATCTGCAACAATTACATGGATTAGGCACTTTACAGAGAGCAATTTGACCAGTCAGTCAAATACAAGTGATAGGCTAGTTGCTTTGATGATCAGAACGTGCTGTTGGACTGTTAAGAAAGCACCCATGAATAAGTGTTGGAACATGTCCAACTAAGTCTACAATTTTAATTGGCTACAGAAGATGTGCCAGGGTGTATTCACTGCCACCTGGCGAGGTTAGCGAAGGGCTAACGAGTGCCATGTTATCGGATGGGACCAGCTACAATTTAGCTTTCTGTCACATGCAAGTAAATCAACAATTTTAATTGGCTGATACGCATTTTGTGTGTGAGAACCTGTTTAACTTTAAAAGCTTGCTTATGTTTGCAGGTATGGTCCCAGTATATTCTGACATGGGAAACAGCAGACAGACAACACATTGTTATCAAAAGGGTATTTGAGTCATTTACCATGTCTAATAGTTGTTTTTGTGAGGCATTCCTTCAGTTTCCTCATATACAATCCATTCATGGTCACATCCATAAAAACAGTTCTAAACACTACTGTCTGGTTCTGAGGACTCCCTAGGGGCCCTAAAATGGAATGACCCCTCCAAAGACAATCTGTGCACTCAGCACTTTTAACAACCTAGTACAACTATGCCACTGCACTATATTATTGCCATCAGCCCTGTGTCCCAGAGAAGTATACTTAACTGAAACACACTCTCTGGACAATTATCTTACTCCAAAAAACATAGTCACTGGTTAGTGTATAGGTCTGACATGATTGTGTGTGTAATAATATTAGCAGAGCTTAACATGTCTACGGTTTGCGTGGTATTAATGGAGAACAAAATGGAGGCCCAATATTATGGAGAATGTCAGGCATGCACCCAGTAATGTTGTATTCTTTGACTGGAAACAGGCATTCAGTATGTCCAAACTGAGGTATTTATTGGGTAATTCATTTAGAATAATATTGTGCCACATTCTTTCTGGCCATTTACAGTTAGACGTGCATACCTTTCCTCTGGATCATAACCCATATGATCCAGACAAAAACTATTTCAGTTTCCTGTTCTTGGCAATGAATCACAGCTCAGTAAGTTGTTACTTTGCACATACTCAGCCGTCTGAATGCAGTGTAGGGACTGACAGCCATAACTCACTCTTTAATACTGGAAAGAAACCAACCTAATTGGTTTGTCAAATAACTGAGGGCAAAAGGTGGGGAATTCCATGCTCCAAGCAGGTTTATTGGGTCTTATTCTGAGGCAGAACGGAACAATTTCCGCTAGAAGGGCAGGCTGCATAGTTAAAATGAGCTATATTGTAAAAACTCATGATTTAAGGTTAGGCATTAGGGTTAGCAGTATGGTAAGGGTAAAAATACGATTTTATGGCTTTGTGGCTGTGCCAGCTAGTGACCGCCCCACAGAGATTCCTCCAGAGCAAGATTCATGATGAAAAACACTAACCTTCTCCTCCAATGGCATGCTGATACATCGAATAGTAGTAGACCTTGCTGATACATCATCCAGTCTTTGTCAGGAAAGGGCTGCCACCATTCCACCTGATGTTTTGGGTGCCCTTTTTGTATTTACTGTACCATTTGGTTTTCAGTGAGTGGCTTTGTACTGGATGATGGAAATATCTCGACAAAATGTAAGCCTTCCTCACCTTGAATCTTCGGCACATATTTTCTCTCACAGTAAATCAGTCTTATGGTATAGACCAGGGGTACTCAGCTCTTACCCTACGAGGTCCGGAGCCTGATGGTTCTGTTCTGCCTGATTATTAATTGCACACACCTGGTGTCCTAGGTCTAAATCAGTCCCTGATTAGAAGAGAACGATGAAAGAAAAGTAGTGGCACTGGCTTCAAGGTCCATAGCTGAGTTTGAGGGGTATAAACAATACTAGGCTGTAGAACATTCATGAAAAAAAGTGCCTGGATGACCTCTACTAAACACTATGTACTGATTCAGGGATGTGTGAAGGACCACAGGGATGTCCAGCAAGAACAGAGCCAACGGACGACAGGGCAAAGGA
Organism: Salmo trutta; assembly: GCF_901001165.1. NCBI lineage: Eukaryota > Metazoa > Chordata > Actinopteri > Salmoniformes > Salmonidae > Salmo > Salmo trutta. The sequence continues at coordinate 20,293,322 of NC_042963.1, read as the reverse complement.
TGTTTATTGTCACCACACAAACACACTCCGGTTCAATTTGGGTACTTATCCATTCATGTGTGGTTTTTTTGGAGGAAAGAGAAATGGAAATAGAATTGACCATGCAAAGTTACACACAAGGCAATTAGGCCTATACTTTATCGCGCACTACTGCATCATGAGTTAAGCTAAATACAGTAAATCATGTACTCAATTGCACACGACAAAGATAAACATGCCTAAAGCTAAACATTATTGTAGTGCCTGAATCACATCAATGAACATGGATGGCTAAATAGTAAGCAGGCCCAGGTAGAGCCTTAAGTTAGAGTTAGCCATGGCTCCATTCGACATGTATGGCCTATGTCAGAGAAAGGCACATATCCAACATCCAATTTCCCAAGCCTCTGTGTGTGTGTGTGTGTGTGTGTGTGTGTGTGTGTGCGCGCACGCGCGTGCCTGCCTGCCTGTGCCTGTGCCTGTTTAACAGACAGTGTTGAGAAGACGTCAAACCCTCACTCACCCTAAACACTTCCAAAATGCTGCGTCAAAACTAGCTTAGATTGTTGTTTGGCCTCAGGACAAACAGTCAGCTCCTATTACGAAAGATTGTGGATCATTTTGCATCTACTTAGCCTTTGGTCTTTTCTCTCATGTAGTGAATCCAGTGAGTGAGTGAGTCCATTAACCTGAATGTGAATGTTTGAATTTTTATACTCTCCAAAGGGATGCACTCTTATTGTAAAGAGTTAACTGGAAATGTATCCCAGGGTTACTGACACTGTATAATAAAAAATTCTATCATATCATTTTAATATTATTACAAGCGCAGTCCAACACGCCAAAACAATATATCCATGTTCATTCTGAGTTATGCTTCCCCCCCCCAAAAAAATATATTTTAGCAATACTTCTAATCCTCTGAACAGGAAGTAGAAAAATATGATGGATTTAGTTTTATCAGCCTCATGCCAATTTCACCTTTATTGTGAACACAACCTATCAAATAGCAAACATTCACTAGTACTGTAGAGTAGTGTGGTTCCGTGGTACTGCTTTGATATTCAAATCCTCAGACTGTTTGCATGACCTCACACTTTTGGCAAGATGATTCAACACTACCTCTCTACTACAGCTCTCTCTTTGTCTCTCCCTCTCTCTCTCTCTCCCCCCCTCTCTCTCTAACAGCTAAACTTGGTACCCCGTTTGAATAAAGCTTCTTTCTACTCCCAGCACATCTGGGAGCAGCACACAGTCAGAACACATAAGGATTTGGCTCACAGGTTAGAGTCACGACGCATCAACGGTACGTTACTACTTACTACAGGAGTGAATTATACAGTACCAATCCATTCAGGGACAAGAATACTGCATTAAAACATATCCTTTTCAAGAGGCACAATTTGGCCTCTTGATAACTTGACGTTTATCCTTGGCTTGGAGGACAGTGGAAAGGTAAAGTTTTGTTTTCAGTATCATCGGTACTGGGCAGCTTCCAGTGCTGATAGTAAGAGGGGATGAGAGTGCTGGACCGAATACAATGTACCTTGGCCTCAGTAACACTTAGAAAATACAGATAAAGGCATTTTGTTTTAAGGTTTTAAAGCTTTTACACAGTAAAAAAAAACATGCAAATCGTTTTTTAAGCTGATAAGCTGTGTAATAAAAACGTGTACACGGCTTTTCAGAATTCAGAAGTTTTCCTGCAGCTCAATCTATTTCATAGCATGGAACTGCAGTGAAATTCTGAGATTCTTGTCACTCAAACTTTTGCATTCTATGTTGTTTTTTCCTTTTGCTTAATGCTCTTTGTTGTGCTGACTTGATTGTCCCTGCTGTCACTCACATAGTCAGTGTCAGAGCCGCTGGTGAAATTTGACTTCTTTGGATTAATTTTGTGCAAACGAAACAATATCTTCTGTATTTTTTTCAGTGTATACATGGATAAAACTGAGGGGGCACATGTTGTGGGCATGGCATGACAATTTTTATTTGATTTATTTTACCTTCATATAACTAGGCAAGTCAGTTAAGAACAAATTCTTATTTTCAATGACGGCCTAGAAACAGTGGGTTAACTGCCTTGTTCAGGGGCAGTGAGCATGAGCATGATGCCACTGGCCAGTGTGTTTCCTGGCTACTATACCAGTCGGGGTTAGAGCAGGGGTGGGCTATTCCAGTCCTCGGGGGCCTGATTGGTGTCACACTTTTCCTCCATCCCTAGCAAACACAGCTGATTAATCAAACTGCGTTCTAAACTGAAGATCATGATTAGGTGATTATTGGAGTCAGGTGTGTTAGCTGGAGCTGGGTCAAAACTGTGACACCAATCAGGCCCACGACGACTGGAATTGCCCACTCCTGGGTTAGAGGGTAACTGTACGGCTGAACTCCCTTTCCTATCCACCACAGTCCTATGTCATTTCTGACAGAGGCAGAAAGCAGCCAAATTTTGATTTTCCTTCTCAAAGAAGGATTTGGATCTTTCTTTGAGAGGATGTGTCCCAAAGATGTCTGTATGATTTGAATATTTTTTGCTTTTATTGAAAATGTATAGGTTGAACTGAATTGTTAGTTGCTGATACATGTATTGCATGTATCAGCTAAGGCTGTTACAGTATTCGGCTGTTGGAAGTCTTAGAATGCACTGTGCCGTAGTTTGAACAGATTTAGAATGCACTGTGCCGTAGTTTGAACAGTTTTAGAATGCACTGTGCCGTAGTTTGAACAGTTTTAGAATGCACTGTGCCGTAGTTTGAACAGATTTAGAATGTACTGTGCCGTAGTTTGAACAGATTTAGAATGCACTGTGCCGTAGTTTGAACAGATTTAGAATGCGCTGTGCCGTAGTTTGAACAGATTTAGAATGCACTGTGCCGTAGTTTGAACAGTTTTAGAATGCACTGTGCCGTAGTTTGAACAGATTTAGAATGCACTGTGCCGTAGTTTGAACAGTTTTAGAATGCACTGTGCCGTAGTTTGAACAGATTTAGAATGCACTGTGCCGTAGTTTGAACAGTTTTGGAATGCACTGTGCCGTAGTTAGAACAGTTTTGGAATGCTCTGTGCCATAGTAGCACTCACGTCTGTATCCATGAAGTGCTTTGAAAGGCTGGTCATGGCTCACATCAACACCATCATCCCAGAAACCCTAGACCCACTCCAATTTGCATACCACCCCAACAGATCCACAGATGATGCAATCTCTATTACACTCCACACTGCCCTTTCCCACCTGGACAAAAGGAACACCTATGTGAGAATTCTATTCATTGACTACAGCTTGAGCTTGACTACAGTTCAACACCATAGTGCCCTCAAAGCTCATCACTAAGCTAAGGAACCTGGGACTAAACACCTCCCTCTGCAATTGGATCCTGGACTTCCTGACAGGTTGCCCCCAGGTGGTAAGGGTAGGTAACAACACATCCGCCACGCTGATGCTCAACACGGTGGCCCCTCAGGGCTGCGTGCTCAGTTCCCTCCTGTACTCCCTGTTCACTCATGACTGCATGGCCAGGCACGACTCCAACACCATCATTAAGTTTGCCGATAACACAGCAGTGGTAGGCATGATCATCGATGAGACAGCCTATAGGGAGGAGGTCAGAGACCAGGCCTTGTGGTGCTAGGATAACAATCTCTCCCTCAATGTGATCAATACAAAGGAGATGATTGTGGACTACAGGAAAAGGAGGACCAAGCATGCCCCCATTCACATCGACGGGTCTGTAGGGGAGCAGGTTAAGAGCTTCAAGTTCCTTGGTGTCCACATCACTAACGAACTATCATGGTCCAAACATACCAAGACAGTCATTAAGAAGGCACAACAGAGCCTATTCCCCCTCAGGAGACTGAAAAGATTTGGCATGGGTCCTCAGATCCACAAAAAGTTCTTCAGCTGCACCATTGAGAGCATCCTGACTGGTTGCATCACTGCCTGGTATGGCAACTGCCTGGCCTCCGACCGCAAGGCACTACAGAGGGTAGTGCGTACGGTCCAGTACATCACTGGGGCCAAACTTCCTGCCATCCAGGACCTCTATACCAGGCGGTGTCAGAGGTGTCAGAGGAAGGCTGTAAAAAAAAAAGACTTCAGCCACCCTAGTCATAGACTGTTCTTTTTGCTACTGCATGGCAAGCGGTACTGGAGCACCAAGTCTAGGTCCAAAAGGCTTCTTAACAGCTTCTACCCCCAAGCCATAAGACTCCTGAACAGCTAATCAAATGGCTACCTTAGACTATTTGCATTGCCCCCCCCCCCTTCTTTTATGCTGCTGCTACTCTCTGTTTATTATCTATGCATAAGTCACTTTAACTCTACCTACATGTACATATTACCTCAATTACCTCGACTAACCGGTGCTCCCACACATTGACTCTGTACCGGTACCCCCTGTACCTAGCCTCGCTACAGTTATTTTACTGCTGCTCTTTAAGTATTTGTTACTTTTATTTTAGATTTTTGACTTAACACTTATTTTTCTTAACTGCATTGCTGGTTAAGGACTTGTAAGTAAGCATTTCACTGTAAGGTCTAAACCTGTTGTATTCTGCTCTGGTGACAAAAAACATTTGATTTGATAACAGTAGGAATGCACTGTGCCATAGTTTGATCAGTTTTAATCAATACATACAGTAGTTTGGTTATGATAATTTCTACAGAAAGGGAAATGATCAGGACAACTATGGACAGTCTCTTTATCCCCGCCATAAATACACATTCGTAAAAGTAATGCTTTTATTAGACACGGCATGAATGATCTATTGTTCCTAACCATGAAGTCAGAAAATATATGCTACTATATAATGTTTACTGTGGCCGTGTGTATGATGTGCATGTGTGTGTTTGCTCATGCACGAGTGCATGTGTGTATTTGCAAATGCACGTATATATCTATGTGCCCATCTGTGTGTATGGGCACATAGATATGCACTGTACACATCCACTTACGTACAGTATCTGCATTGGGTGTGTGTGTCCAACTCACGAGTTGAAATTCTAATTGAATTTGAGTTTGAGCAGCAGGAAGTGGAATTTAATTCAGTCATAGAACATGAGTTTTATTGATTCTGACAGGTCACTCTTCCAGATACCAAAGAATATATCCCTTTTCTCTGGAAACAATGTTCATATACTCTTTTAACCTTAGTGCTTAGAATAGCCAAATATATTCACAGATCTGTATATTCATTTGTTTGGCTTCTTTTTGAAGGCCTAATGGTAAACTTCAGGGTTAAACTAATGCATTCTGGGAAATGTATTTTCCCCATTTAGAATTTTGAAAAAGTGATGAAATATAATAACTTAGAATATTCACATGTTTTGTTTTCCTTGATAATTCATTTTAAGAGTTTGTCCTGAAAATCAATTGTTTCAGCAATATTTTATATACAGGTCTATGATGGGCAATGGGCATGTTCCCCAGCCCCCTGCTCCCTTACCCCTCTGAGGGCCTCTGTTGTCAATGTCCACTCTGTTATGGTGCCTGTGGTCTCCAGAGACCCAGGCGGGTTTAAGGGCCTCCTCAGGAATACAGCCCCCACAGCCCTGTGTTTATCTTGGCTTCCAACACCCTCCCAGGGCCCTGCATTCATCCAAACTCACAGGGCTCCACCACGGCAGGAACAGACCAGGGCCTTATTGGCCTCCACCTCAATGGGGAACGGAACATACCACACTGGCTGAATGGACATACTGTAGAAGAGGTAGAAGACCTTTACGGCTGCCGCTCCAGACTTGGCTGGCTCACAATGGGAGTGTAGATCGTGAAGGTTGGAGGATGGCAAGGTTTTAATTGATGCCATGTGGATATATTGGCTACCTGTAGAGATATATTGTAGTACGCTACAGTAAACCCAGGGATAAGGTTTTGGTTGGCCATGCTGAATGTTTTTATATGGCAACTGTGTTAGGGAGCAGCTACTTCTTCAGGGTGGGATTTTCATCAAATCCATTCTTGAAAGGCCTCCCTTTTGTGAACTTAGCGTTATGGTCAACGTTGCCTTAGCTACTAGTTGTGTGGTACATGCATTCAAAGCAAAGTTTAGAACTACATCTAGCTCAGTTGGAATGCTGGGATCAAATCATTGGATTATTCGAACACTTCATAAAGTCAGTCTTTATCAGGCAGACAAAGCCCTTCTCCTTCTAGATTTTCAAAGAAGGTCCTAGATAGATTGAAGATTTTGAGAGTTCCAGAGAAAGTCGCTGTCCTAACTAAGGGCTGGATTCAAAGTAATATCACGGACGATCCACGTTAAAATGTAAAGGTCATTTCCGATTGAGCCGACGAATGCAGTCTCCGGAAACGTGGGAACATTGCCTTTAACTGTCCATCGAGCTATAACGTGGATCTTCCACGAGGGTAAATTCATTTGAATTCAAAATTTTTTTGACAGCACCCCTTTTGACTTGAACGAAACCTTTCATGCATATTTTTCCATTGTAGAAGTGCTCAGAGAGTGACTTTTTAGATCTGAATGCCAAAACATTCAAGAGATGAAGGTGCTCAAAGTTGAACTATTTGCATACCGCAACCATGCGATGAAACATCGATGTCTTCATCACTGAAAAAGACAAATGGTTGAGATTGATCTAATTTATAAGCTTACCAACAGGGTTGCCAAACTGTTTTAGAATTTCTTGATTTTTTTGTTGTTGTTGAAATGTCCTTTTTTTTCTTTAATGTCAATTATCTAAAACACGTGTATTCACATATTTTGTAGCTCGGACCCTATTTTACATCATCTGAGGTTTTTGTGTTTTTCCCAGCATCAGTTACAGAGTGGTGGTGTCATGTTTTGGCTGGTAAATGTACTAAAGTGGGAATACAATTAAAACGTCAACTTTCGAATGGTACTACAAAGATGGTTGGAGGTCCACACATCAGAGAATGTTAACTTGAATGGTAATATCAGTTGTTTTAAATTGTACTGTCAATCTTCCACCGGTAAGCTTTTCAAATCATAGAAACACAGATCATAGAATAAACACGACAATTTGAGTTGACATTCGACGGTGTGTGGACCGGCCGCCATCTTCGTGGTAGTAATTACAAGTTCAATTGTAAGTTAAATTTGAATGTTAATGGAGTACCAGCTAAATTGCAATGGTCTGAAGGGAAAGGTCCATTCTATTAATTATATTTCTATCATTGAAAGGACACCAACCCTGCATTCAAGAGAATGTTGCATCTCAACTGATGGCGGGAACAACACAACCTCAGATGATGTAAAGTAGGGTCTAAGCTACAACATACAGTATGCGAATATGAGAAAATCTAAGTTTACAGGTTTTTAGATCAATTACATTAAATATTTTTTTTTTAAAGAAATTATGAAATAGTTTGACAACTCTGTATGTTTTTTAACGATATCAAACCCAACCGTGTATCTTTTCCAGTAATGAAGACACGGATGACTCATGGTATGGTGTGGTGTGCAAAATTGGTCAACTTTGAGCACCTCTATCTCCTAAATGTTTGGCATTCAGTTCCAAAAAGTCCCTTTCTGAGTACTTCTTCAATGGGCAAACATGTACTGTATGGAATGTTTTGTTTAAATGAAAAGGGATGCTATCAAAAAGTGATTGAATTAAAATGGATTTACCTGCCATACAATACAAATTGAATCCAGCCCTAAGAGGAGTTATGAAGAATATAGCTAATTTTATGATTTAGCTGGAGGTTCTACAGTTCTAAGGTGATATGCAGTTTCATGCGCATGTGCAATTTAGTGTTTCCTCCCAAATATAACTGAGCTGATCCACCCAATTAGATCTTTGACAGCAAATGTTGGAGCTATATTTCCTGAGAGTGTGGAATTTAGAGAATGTTGGAGCTGTATTTCCTGAGAGTGTGGAATTTAGAGAATGTTGGAGCTGTATTTCCTGAGATTGTGAAACTTAGAGAATGCAGGTCTGCTCTCACACCAGTGGCGGTTCTAGACCATTTCAACAGGGGGGGCCAGGCTGGGGCCAGTTGTACTGTTAGAGGTGCATTACACTAGACATTACATTAGACGTTATTGTTGTCATATCGTTTTCTTCACTGCATTGCAGGCATTAGCAGGCAAAAGACCATGTTCATAATCATCATCGTTGTCACTGTCTAATAACGGATGTAAAAAAAAAAGAACGATAGCAAAAATTAGTTATGTAAAAATTATTTCATACTCCACATTTAGGGGGGCCACAAGGGGGTCCAAAATTGTTGGACCCCCTTGTGGGGGTCCCCACCCCCCAGAACCGCCCCTGTCTCACACACGTGTGAATTTGTCTAGGTGTGTGACCCAAGCCTCTCTTTGTGTGTGTCTGTGTGTGTGTGTGTGAGAGAGTGAGTGAGTGAACTTGTCTAGGAGTGTGACCCCAGTGTGGATTTATGTTTGTGTGTACATGACTGCGTGTGAGCAGAGTCATTCCTACTTGTGATACACTTGGGTGGAATGACTTTTAAACTTTGAACTTGGGAGACTGACTTTACTGGCTTCTGAATTCCTCTAGCCTCCCTCTGTAGTCTTTCATTTACCTCAGGGTAGTGTTCATTAGGGCAGGTAAACATTTTAAAAACATTGCAAAGAAATATTAAAATCATTGATGAATGGACAAGTCCCGGTAGTCCCTCCATATTTGAGTCCGTGTTCTTTTGTTTGGTGCCTAATGAACCCAACCCAGGACTGAGATAAAGAAGGACATATATTATGTAATCTACTTGTAGCGTAGAGTCTATCTGTGTCTGGATGTTGGAAGGAGTCTAGTTTGTAATCTATCAAAGGGTTGCTGGACTGCATGGGCACCTCAAAATGTAACACAATGAAGGTACAGTAAGGCTGTGGTGGAAAGCAGAGAAGAAATAAACCTGGGTTACAGTGGCTCACTCTCTTAAAGAGCTATTCAAGAGTAGGAAACCACCGGTAACACTTGGCAACTATTGGTAACACTTCGCAACCATTGGTAACACTTTTTAGGTTTTTACCGTACTCTAATGCAGGTATGGGTCTGGGCCTTGAGATTTCTGGTCTTGACGCCATCTCTGCCTACTGTAAGCTATAACACACAGTTGTTCCATAACCTCTAAATGCCTATCTGATATCTACAGCCTTTGACTACCCCTTTCTGTCACCCAAACAGATCAAGATAATTGTTTTGTGTCGTGTGCTGAAGGAGATGAGAAAGTATGGGTACAATCCTTTTTCGGAGCTAAATGGCATAACAGACTCAGGAGCTCAGGAGTTAATACGTATATAGTGTCCACTCTCATCCCTCACATTTTGGGGAAGGTTGTCCTCTACCTTATTTACCCCCCCTGGACATAGAAGAGCAGGATCACACCCAGTGACCCATTAGGCCACCAAGTATCCCAGCTGAAGTGACCAGTAACATCCCTGTCCATGTGGAATACCCATGTAACCATGCTTTTATCCACCATCAAGGCAGCTTTTATTCACACACAGACGCACACACACACACACACACACACACACACACACAAACTCTTCACTAGCCAGAGAGGAAGTGACTGGAGGCAGAGAGACTACTATACACTGAAAGGGCCAGTATCTGAGAACCGCTGGAAAACTACCCTGACGGAGTATTTCATTTTTTCCTGTAAAGAAAACACAAATTGGACGCGTTGGGTTAAATTAATCACGTTTTCCCTTTTCCTATAAGCTACTGTATAAAGACTTCCCATGCTGTATACATTTGAAATTCTATTTTTGCACTGAGAACATTTCCTGTGCCAGGGACAGACGGGTTTTATTCATTGATGAACATGTGAGTGGTATTTGAGAATGGGAAAGTGATTTTTGACATTATGTTTCCACTGGTAATGCACAGTACAACCAGCCCATACTGATACATAGTAGCAGTTAGCCTGTGTGAATATGGTGGCACTAAGGAGAAAAGTAGCTGTGTTGTACTGAAGAATACATGTAAGTAAACTATCTGGTAAAACCTTTCACACCAGACAAGTTGGAATCGTTTAAATAGATGTTGCCTGGCGAAAGTCAACCCAGCACAGGACACAAAATAAATGTGGGAATGTATATTCTGTTGAAGCTTAAATGTAAAATAGAATCACGTGTGAGGGAAATCACTGCGAGGTCACCATAAAGTAAAGTTCGGTCTCAATCACAATCATCTAGTAGGTATAAACGAATACAGCCACGTGCTTCTACCACCTGGCTAAACAGAGAACAGCAACCGTTTGTGGTCTGAGGCTTTTTACACACCGTTGAAACCCATAAAAAAAATGTGTGGCCGTTGTGTCATTTACAGTCAGCCTGGTCAACCAAAACGAGAGCTCAGTCTGGTTGACCAGGCTAAATAACAGTACCTCACCAAATCTGACAAGACAACCATTTTTTTCACTGACAGTTTTTTCTTCCATTACAGGTAAACCATGATCACCTTGCTCCTACTGTGTGTGTCTCTGCCCTTCGTCACCTCAACAATATCATCTGAAGACCCTAGCGGTATGTGTTATATTGCATCACTATTGTTCACCGGCCCTATTCAAATACTATGAAAAAAGCAATGTTCCTTCCTCCTTTCCTTGAAGTAATCACTGATCGATCATGAATAGGTGTATGCAAGCTTTCCACTCCACTGCTTTCATCCAATCAAATCCAATCAACATTAAGGAAGGACATAGGGAAGGATGCATTGCGTTCAAATAGGGAAGAACGCAGTTCTAGCTATTCAAACAGGGCCTCTGTTATATACTGTGTGTGTATTCCACCACTGAAACCAAATGCAAAAGTAAAAGTGTTTTATAGTCTCTTAGGATAGGGTTTGAAATAATGCAGGCAGGTGACATGAATTTAATCCACTTTACTGTAGGGCAACATCTTCCCTACATGATCTACTAATATAACATAAAAACAAATCTCATACTATCCTCCCCAGATCTCGACAGTACCTTGAGTGTCAGCATCCCCATGGATGTGCCACTGCGCCCTCTGATGGGCACCAAGGCGGTGGTGCCCTGCTACTTCCACGACAACCCAATCGACCACCCGGGCACGCCCACTGTCGACCCCCTGTCCCACCGCATCAAGTGGACCTACATTACCAAGGGCAAGGCCACCCTCATCCTGGTGGCGTCGGAGGGCAAAGTTCACGTGGAGACGGAGTACCTAGACCGGGTCACCATGGCCAACTACCCGCTGGTGCCCACCGACATCACCATGGAGATCACGGAGCTGCGCTCCAAGGACTCGGGCACCTATCGCTGTGAGGTCATGCATGGCATCGAGGAAAACTATGACTCGGTGGACATCCAGGTTCAAGGTATGACTTGGAGTGTAACTGCAGGCTCTGAATGCATTTTGTTGGTATGATCTCAAGCTATTACGGATAGGCGTCCCACTAGCGGGACACCAGCCGACAACATCCGGTGAAATTGGAGGGCGGGCAATTCAAATAAATAATCGTAATATTAAACATTCATGAACATACAAGTATCTTAAATATTTAAAAGCTTAAATTCTTGTTAATCTAACTGCGTTGTCTGATTTACAATAGGCTTTACGGCGAAAGCATACCATGCGATTGTCTGAGGACGGCACCCCACATCAACATATTTTTCAACCAGCACAGTCTTCATAAAATCACAAATAAATAAATCACTTACTTTTGAAGATCTTCCTCTGTTTGCAATCCCAAGGGTCCCAGCTACAACATGAATGGTCATTTTGTTAGATAAAATCCTTCTTTATATCCCAAAAAGTCAATTTAGTTGGCGCCATCGATTTCGAAAATCCACTTGTAAAACATGCAGACAAAGGAGTCCAAAAAACTACCGCTAAACTTCTTCCAAACAAGTCAAACGACGTTTCTATTTAATCCTCAGAATGTAAATAAATTATAATATTTCATACGGAAAGTAGTATGTTCAATAGGAAAGCAAAATTAGTAAGCACGCGCCCTCTCCCAATAACTTTTTAGTTTGAAAATTATATTATATTTTTGGAGTGAAATATCCCTTCAATAGCACCTAAACAATACTCTTCCTCATATATACACTAGCCTACCCTCTGAAATTGTATAATAATCAATAATAATACAGTGAGGGCAATTTGTTCTCTCCTTCCCAGGTATTGTGTTCCACTACCGAGCCATCTCTACTCGCTACACTCTGAACTTTGAGAGGGCCAAGGCTGCCTGTATCCAGAACAGTGCCACCATCGCCACCCCAGCCCAGCTACAGGCTGCCTTTGATGATGGCTTCCACCAATGTGACGCCGGTTGGCTATCTGACCAAACAGTCAGGTAATTCTGATGTACTAAACTGTGAACCGTTAGCTGTCATCACTGTTTTAGGTAAGCCATGTGCACTATTGTCAGTCACTTGTTTTAGGGAAGCCATCTTTGATGTTTTCATGTGGATATACTGTAGAAATGAACTAACCTGAAGGGTTTTGTGGGGATGTGAAATATTGTTCTAGACGAGGGGTACTCAAGTACTATTTGAGAAGATCCGGTCACACAAATTTCCTAAGTGGCAAAAGTCCGGATGGATATTGCCATTTTTTGCCGTAGTAACAAACCCCCACCTCGCAACCCATGCGACCCCAAACTGTTCACACCCCTTTTGTTGGCGGAGAGAACATTTTGCAGTTTTAAAGCTAATTTCCTGCAATTCTACACATTTTGCATGGGGCATTTTTTTCTGTTTTGAAGCTCATTTACTGCAATTCTACAATCCCCGTGTTGACCCCGTTTTAAGTCTGGCTCCGGACCACAGTCCGCCAGTTGAGTATGGGGGTTCTAAACCATGGTTTGGAATGAAGCAACGTTATAACCGTTTGGGATTTTTAAAAGATATATAATTTCAGACTAATTGATGTGTCATGTGTATACACCTTTTTTTTCTTTGCCATGTCACGTGATATACTCAAGGTACCCCATCCATGAGCCTCGTGAGGGTTGCTTTGGAGACAAGGATGAGTTCCCGGGCGTGCGAACCTACGGCGTGAGAGAGGTCAACGAGACCTATGACGTGTACTGCTTCGCACAGAAGATGTCAGGTACTCAACAACAAATATTGTAGTTTGTCATGGTTATCATGGTCATTATGCAAGCTGTTTTGTGTTGCACGTAGATACACATCTAAGTTAAATTATTTATAGCCTATAAATAGGGGCATGATCATTTAAAGTCAAAGTATTATGCAAAGCATAATGTAGTGACCCGCACAGACAGTTGTGGGTTATGTGTTAGGCTATTAGTGGGTTGTGTCGTACTTACCAGTGTTCGCGGGGTCATGCCAATCAACCTGCTATCTGCCAATCACGGGAATGCCTGGAATGTTCAGATACCGGGCAGCCTGGTGGTTGGCGGAGTGGCGTGAAGGGGGGTTGGGCAGGGGGATGGAGCATTGGAAGTTAAGACCGGGTTTTAGCCATTGTTCTCTCTCTTACGTCTGGGCTTCACAAGAGAAGGTCACGGTTCGTTTGTAGGGTACCTTTCATTTATTTGGCGTGGGCTACGGCCAAACAGTAGCCTGTGTTAAGTTGTGTTAATAAACCGTCCATTCGTTAACTCCATCCTCTGTCTGAACAATTGTTCCTTCATGATCTAGTCAGGTCATTACAATAATATGAGCTACACCCGGCCAGCAACAAACGTTCCCATCACTTTAGAGGAATGTTCCCTTAAGAGTCTCATTAGGTTATTAACTAACGTTTTCATAGTAATGTACCCGTAATGTGCGAAGAATGTTTCCAAGAGACCATTCCTTTCAGGTGAAATAGAACTTACCCAGAACATGGTTACAATGTTCTCAGAACTTAAGATAATAATGTTCTAGGCATGTTTCATGGGAACATTGCAAGAACATTAATGTGTCCACTTTTCTGAGGGTTAGAAGAATATTCCACAAATTTCCCCCCAAACAATACAAAGAAAATGGTTGCCATGTTCTCAGAACATAAGATATTAATGTTCTAGACAAGTTTCATGGGAACATTTCTGTGTATCAGTTGTCACGCCGTCACCTGATGGTCCCAAAGAAACATTCTCCCCCCCAAAAAAAATAATTACCCGTCACACCTTATTACTGTTGCCGACCCAATTAAGGCCTTGATTGATGAGCCCTGAAAGTTAAGCCCCTGATCCATTCATAGCTCTTTATATGTCGTCAAGTTTGGGGATAATCACACACCATGCTTTTAACATACAGTAGTGTTTTCAACTTGAATATTTGGTGTAGATATTTACATCGTGCATGTTCATTTATACATTAGTTATTATTCAACATGTCCTCACCTGGGATTTGCACTCACAACGTCTTGGTTCACAGTACTCCAATCTACCCACTATGCCACCATGACCGTGTCAGGCGTCGGTTAATCTGACTTTTCTCATCGTTGATTTGGTTCGATTGACTTATTTCAGCAATTTAAGGGCTTTCTGTATAGTTGTCCAATGTTGGTGGGGCCTGTTAACCTGTTTTAATGATACTCCTGAATCACTATGATCAATCAGATAGTTTCTCTTGTGTACTCTTAAAAGTTGCTTAGATTTACTTCAAAGTTAATTCACCCTATTGCTTACACCTATCAAGTTTATTTCATCGACACAAGTGCCTATAGTGAGGAGGGGTTAGGGTTTCTTAGATCAGGTTAGTGTGTTGTAACTTTTGCCCAATAATGACATTAACATATTTTGCTAAGAAAGGAAAGAGAAAGGGGGATAACTAGTCAGTTGTACAACTGAATGCATTGAACTGAAATGTGTCTACCGCATTTAACCCAACCCCTCTGAATCAGAGAGGTGCGGAGGGCTGCCTTAATCTTAATAACGTGAGAGTAGGGTGATTGCCCTAGTGGGTCTCGAAACCTAGGCCACCAGCACCAATGACAAACACCCTAACCACTGTCCCAATAACGGAAATCTCTAAGAAATGTGCTTATTGGGCCAGTACAGTTAGGCCCTGTCCTGTCCAGAAAAAACCCTACCCCATCCTCTCCAGGCACTAATCTGAAACAACTTGATAGGTGTAACGCTGTAAGCAATAGGGTGGTAAGCAAATGCTCTGTTAAATTGCTCCGTACACTCAAGCAAAACTTTTATTGATGGTAGTGATTCAGGAATATCATTAAAACAGGTTAACATGCCACATCAATATTAGACAACTATACTGAAAGCCCTTAAATTGCTTAAATAATGAAATTAAATCAATGATGAGAGAATAGTCTGATTAATTGATACCTTACACGGACATGGTAGCATAGCAGGAAGATTGGAGTATTACTGTGAACCAAGAGTTTGTGAGTTCAAATCCCAGGTGAGGACACATTGAATAATAATTACTGTATAAATGAACATGCACACTGTAATCATGTGTGTCAAATATGTAAGTTAAAACACTGTATGTCAAATGCACTGTGTGTGAGTATCCCTAAACTTGTCAACATATAAAGAGCTATGAATTGATCAGTCGCTCAGCAATCAGGGCCCTGATTGTCTTGGCAACAGTAACAAGGCGTGATGTCTAATGAAACCATTAGGGGGGGGGGCATTTTTGGGGTGTCTAGAACGTGTCTAGAACATTAATATCTTATGTTCTGAGAACATGGCAACCATATTCTTTGTATGTTTGGTGGGACATTGATGGAATATTCTCCTAACCCTCAGAAAACTGGACACATGAATGTTCTTGCAGCGTTCCCATGAAACGTGTCTATAACGTTAATATCTCATGTTCTGAGAACATGGCAGAACATTAATATTGTATATTCTGAGACCTGGCAACCATGTTCTGTGTACGTTTGGAGGGACGTTAATTAATGTAATATTCCCTTAACCCTCAGAAAACTGGAAACTGAATGTTCTTGCAACGTCCCATGAAACTTGTCTAGAAGATTAATATTGTATGTTCTGAGAACATGGTAACCACACTCTGGGTATATTCTGTTTGACATTAAGGGAATGTTTTCCTAACTCCAATGCCAAAACATGCTAAAAAGGTTCTCAGGAGGTTTTTGCTAGCATAGATATGTTTCCGTGACTAACGGAAAACTGGACACTCAAACATTAGGGGAACATTACGGGTAACATTACAAAAACGTTCTCTCTCCCTGGAAACATTAGCTGGGCATCAACTTGATGTTGATTGCTGATGCACTTGCCATGCAAAGCTACCCAACTAGCTAGCCTAATTTATTATATTAGCTTGAGAAGTAAGAAGCGGAAATCATGACCAATAACTTTCTGTTTGTCAGTTTGCCTGCCTGCCTCTGTTTCTCACTCTTTGCTTTCCCCTCTACATCATCCCCAGGCAGAGTGTTCTATTCCATGTCCGTGGAGAAGTTTGCCTTTTACCAGGCAATGGACCAGTGTGCCAAACTAGGGGCCAAGCTGGCCACCACAGGGCAGCTGTACCTGGCCTGGAAGGCTGGCATGGATGTGTGCAACGCGGGCTGGCTGGCAGATAGAAGCGTCCGCTACCCTATCAACATTGCCAGGCCGCAGTGCGGTGGAGGACTACTTGGAGTGAGGACCGTGTACCTGTTCCCTAACCAAACAGGCTACCCCTATCCAGACTCCCGCTACGACGCTATCTGCTACCAAGGTAAGTGTAAAAAAAGTGTTGAAGGTGTAATTATGAATTTCATTTAGGTGTCTTAAAGCCAGAGTGATTTCCAGTAACACAGTGTGGCTTTAACTTTCATGCTGCCAATGGTCTATTTCACAGAAGACGACGGCGAAGTCAAGACCACCCCATTCCCAGAGGTGGCCACCATCACAGCTGGACCCATGGTTTACCTGGGGCATACCACCGCCCCTGAGGCTGAGGCACAAGGGGAGGTTCTGACCCAAGCCCCCCTGGACACCACCAGCATGGAACTGCCCTTACCCATCCTCCCCAGTGTGAATGACATGTATGCCAAGGTCACCCCGGTCGTGGGGGAAGAGATCATCAGCAGGGTGACAGCTAAACCTAATGTGGCCTCCGAGTTCCCTCGTGACAATGACACTGCCATGTCTCCTACAGGTTAGCAGATTGTGCTGGTCAACGTCAGGGTGGAAATTGTTTAGATTTTGCCGTTGTTGCCATTTTCATTTTCAAGCGTAATAACACAAATTCTGTGTTTGGTTCTGTTTGTCTCTTCCCTCCCCTATCTCCCTTCTTTCTCTCTACCTCCCGGTCTTCCTACTCCTCCCTCCTTCCATCCCTCAATATAGGTGTAGTGTTCCACTACCGTGCTGGCTCCAGTCGCTATGCCCTGTCCTTCGTGGAGGCCCAGCTGGCCTGTCAGAGCGTGGGTGCGGTCATCGCCAGCTCTCAGCAGCTCCAGGCAGCCTATAAGGCAGGGCTCCACCACTGTGATGCAGGCTGGCTCAGGGACCAGACCGTCAGGTGAGATAGATAGGGTATATTTCAGTAGTCCAGTAGTCTTCTCAGTAGGGTTGCACAATTCTGGTTTTACAGAAATCCCTTCCCTGCATATTTCCTCATGATTGCAGAAGTTCTCTGATTGAGATAACGGAAAAACTAAATTTTACTTTCTAGTCTCTTTTCCTAAAGAGGACCCTAGTAGAACTGCTTCGTTAACCGTCAACTGTGACCTTAACCCTTACCTGCATAGTGACAGTTTGCTCTCTCCTGTGGTCAGGTACCCCATCCTGTCTCCCAGAGATAAGTGCTCAGGGAACCTGGAGCATCTCCCAGGGGTGAGGTCCTATGGCCTGAGACCCGCTACCGAGCGATACGATGTCTACTGCTATGTGGACCGCCTCAAGGGTCAGTGACATGGTGCATGGACCCTATTCTTCTTCTTCTTTTTCTCCTTCTTTGCCTTTGTCTTCTTCTTCTTCAGAGCTTAGCTTCAGATATTGAGAGATTTCTTCTTCTTCTACATTTAAAATACCCAAATGCAGTGACCCAAACTTGATGATTTTGCATGACATTCGCAGGACAGCGTAGCCTGCATAAATGGGGGCAGCATGCGGCACAAAATGCGGGACTGTCCCACACAATCCGGGACATGTGGTCGCCCTAGTAAAACCACCTGCACTCTCTTCTCCCTCATCTCTCAGGGGAGCTGTTCTACACCAGCGACTATGACAGCTTCTCCTACAAGGAGGCCGTGGCCCACTGTCAGAAGCTCAACACCACGCTAGCCACCACAGGGCAGCTCTATGTCGCTTGGAGACAGGGCTTTGACAAGTGCCGTCCAGGCTGGCTGCAGGACCGCAGCATCCGCTACCCCATCCACAACCCCAGGCCCCACTGTGGAGGAGGCAAGGCTGGGGTACACACCATATATGCCTTCCCCAACCAGACGGGACACCCTGACCAGCACTCCAGATACGACGCATACTGCTTCAGAGGTATGTATGAGTTTGGATCTGTTCAGAGTCATCAATAGGGGGGCTGTTAAATCTCAAACTGTTTAAGCCCAAATACAGCCACTGTTAAAAGCATGAAAATGATATTGTGTTGGTTTTCTTTATTTTGTAGCTGAACCTACGATTATTCACACTGAAACCAGACTCAACGTTACTGTAGTTGTCGAGGAGGAAATTATCAACATGACAATCAGAATGGACCAATTGACTCCTGGTAACATATCTCTATATTAAGTGGTCAACGGGTCTTTCTGTATCACTGCTAGTATTTCCTGTACATTTATCCTGCCGACCATGCCAAACGTAACAGTAAGGTGAAAGAGAATTACATACTAGCATGTTCACCTCTGTTATAATCTAAATGCACAAGCTGTTTTCTAGTCAGAGTGCATTAATACTACATGTTCTTTTTCCTTTGTTCTCTCTCTGTGGTTTTTCAGTGAGCCCCATCGTACCACCTGCATCTGTGGATGTCTCCGGTTCAGGCTTAGCTGAGCATTCTACCAGTGGTAGTGGCAGTGGAACCCCTGGTAGCGGAGATACATCTGGTGGGGCCAGTGGCGAGGGCTCCGGGTCTGGCTTCCAAGTCACATTCGAGGGCAGTGGGCACATCTTGTCAGGACAGGGCTCTAGCTCTGGAGGTCTACAGGAAGCAGTAGAGGGGAGCACCACTGTCACTTACACCTCTAGAGTTGGGTCTGGGAATAGTGGCTCCGGGGTGGGGGTGGGAGAGTTCAGCGGTGGGCTACCGTCCGGTGTCCTTCCCCACTCCGGTAGTGGCAGTGGGGTATCTGGGGACCTGAGCGGTAGCGGGGACTCTGTCATCATCATGGTGGATGGAGAGATGGTGGACATCTCCAAGCAGCAGCCCACCGGACAGGAGTTTGGACAAGGAGGTGTGGATGTCAGTGGCTCCAGTGGAGTGTCCGGATCGGGTGGCTTCTTCAGCGGGGATGTGACCAGCACTTCTGGCTCCGGACTTCCCGACATATCTTTCGAGCATTCGGGTCTCATTGACCTGACCGAGAAGCCCTCGGGAAAGCACGAGGTCTCTGGCTACCAGCCCTTCGCCTCTGGTTTTCCAAGCGGTTTCCCCTCTGGTTATCCTTCCGGTTTTCACAGCGGCTCTGGATTCCCATCCAGTAGTGACGGATCCCACTCAGGCCATGAGGTCATCTTGCTGACAGAAGATGGGATGATGGAGGTGACAACACGGCGGCGTCCGGAGCAGGGTCGGGGCTACGTAGAGGTCAGTGGAGACGGCAGTAGCCAGCATGAAGGGAGCACCTCAGCCAGTGGGCTCTCCCTGGGGGAGTCAACGGTCGCAGAAGGGCTGTCTGTGGTGCTGCCCCCTGGGTCTACCATGACTTACCCAGAGTATATCACCTATCTGGGAAACACGGGAAGAGGGGACGACCTGGACCTGGTGGAGGAAGGCCAGGAGCAGGAAGGCCATGAGCAGAAAGGGCAGGAGCAAGAAGGGCTGGAGCAAGAAGGGCTGGAAGGGCCCACGGAGACAATCAATGTCACGGCACCTTCTGCATTCTTCTCTAGCCCAACAACAGCAACTGCTGTCTCAATGGTGACCCCTGTTGTGGTGGAGGAGCCTGCTGTAGTTGACGGTAAAAAGCTTATTTGATCATTTGATCATAGAAGTGTTCTATAGGCCATTGGTTATAGTATCTACGATAAGCCATTGTTTACTTTGCTTCATCCACCACATGCTAACAGCTAATGAACAATGCCCCCTAGTAAGCATATTGTCTAATCAATCCATAATATTCTGACCCTACCTCTTTCTAGCTACTCCTGCGCTTTGTGAGCCTAATCCGTGTGGCACAGGCGCCTGTTCTGTGCAGGATGGCATTGCTTTGTGCCAATGCCCACATGGATTCACTGGAGAGGACTGCAGCACAGTGTTGTCAGTGACAACACTATGTGTTACAAGATGTATTCACGTGATTACAAGCAGGCATATCTATCATAGATATTTCACGCAACATTCCCGGTGTCTCTGTTATCAATCTTTTGTTATTTTTGTGTTTACATGCAAATGAAAGTTGCCATGTCCCACAATGTATATACTGTTACAGGCATAGGCGGCTCGTGAGTCTCAAACTATATTTGCCGCGATTATATTTAGAAAAATTGTGATATGGCTGTCTGGACCTTTCACTGACATTCGCAACTCAACGGTCATCTACACTTTTAAAAACAAAAGTAATGTTATTGAGAGCGATACCATAGGGGAAACATTTTAGGGTCTCTGAAGAACCATAAATTAGATGGTACAAAAATCCAAAACCAGGAATGGAATTGGATAGCCCTGCTGTAGGGTTTTAAGCCTTATTTGCACATTTCCCAGGGTGCCTTTCGATTAAATTTGAATTACCAGTACCACCCATGACTGTGTTTGCTAGTGACAGAGACATGATTGTTGCATTCATTCCCTTAGTCTTCCCCAAGTAAGAAAGTAAGTGAATTTGTTGCCATTCAAATGTTATTATTCAAGACAAAACAATACATATTTCATAAAGCCTTATTTTGAGGGCCAAGTTTTAACTAATACAGTGGCCTGAAGCTCATAGTTTACAGTCAACATGAGTCCTGCAAGTCACGTTATGCTGGCTTGCAAAGTGATGCATAATTCCTATTGGCATCCAGCCAGAGTGATGAAAACTGACATTTAGAGTAAAAAAAATCACCTGCAAACTGCATTCAGAATGACTGCTAGGGTTGGGAAAACTAAGATTACCCTAAACATCTAAACTGGAACCACCATTTCAGTAACAACCAAGTCCAAGTAACAGATTGGAATAGTTTAGAAAAATGTATGTTATTTCTGTATATTTGAGTAGCATAACATTAACGAATCAGTCAAAGCAACATGCAAACATTTTAACGATTTTACTGAGTTACAGTTCATATAATAGTAATTAGTACTTAGGCCCTAATCTATGGATTTCAAATGCAACAATCATGGTTACAGCTAGCCTTATGGTAGCGCCGCCTATGGTTACAGCTAGCCTTATGGTAGCGCCGTCTATGGTTACAGCTAGCCTTATGGTAGCGCCGCCTATGGTTACAGCTAGCATTATGGTAGCGCCGCCTATGGTTACAGCTAGCCTTATGGTAGCGCCGCCTATGGTTACAGCTAGCATTATGGTAGCGCCGCCTATGGTTACAGCTAGCATTATGGTAGCGCCGCCTATGGTTACAGCTAGCCTTATGGTAGCGCCGCCTATGGTTACAGCTAGCCTTATGGTAGCGCCGCCTATGGTTACAGCTAGCCTTATGGTAGCGCCGCCTATGGTTACAGCTAGCCTTATGGTAGCGCCGCCTATGGTTACAGCTAGCCTTATGGACATGCCGTCTATGGTTACAGCTAGCCTTATGGTAGTGCCGCCTATGGTTACAGCTAGTCTTATGGTAGCGCCGTCTATGGTTACAGCTAGCCTTATGGTAGCGCCGCCTATGGTTACAGCTAGCCTTATGGTAGCGCTGTCTATGGTTACAGCTAGCCTTATGGACATGCCGTCTATGGTTACAGCTAGCCTTATGGACATGCCGTCTATGGTTACAGCTAGCCTTATGGTAGCGCCGCCTATGGTTACAGCTAGCCTTATGGTAGCGCCGCCTATGGTTACAAGGGAGGGGGAGGGTTGTATAAATAAATAGCCAACATTCTACAGTAAATGTGTTAATGTGTCTATCTGTTTGTGTGCAGCAGTGCAGGGCTGTGCCGAAGGCTGGGTGAAGTTCATGGGGAGCTGCTACATGCACTTTCTAGAGAGAGACACCTGGCCTGACGCTGAGCAGCGCTGCCAAGAGCTCAACTCCCACCTGGTCAGCATCACCTCCCAACAGGAGCAGGAGTTTGTCAACTGTGAGTATAGATATTGTGTGTGTGTGCGTGCGTAAGCTTGTTTGTAAGTACTCTTTATTGTCTTAGTTGTGAAGTGTGTGGGTGTGTGTGCATGCACACGTGTGTGCAATACATTTTTTGCACAAACATAGAACATATCTGATACACACTGTACATGACAGCTCAATGTTCTATTTTCCATATAGCTAATGCTCAGGACTATCAGTGGATTGGACTCAATGACAAGGATGTGCAGAATGAGTTCCGCTGGACAGATGGGAGTCCATTGGTGAGTTTTTTTTTTTCTCTCGACCAGTTCAGGTGTCCCCTACTCTGGTCCCCTACTTTATTTTACTGTACTTTGCTTTTTTTTAAATTAGATTTGACTTTACTTTTAGTTGCGTAAGCAACAGGAATAACATTATTATTATTATTGATATTAAGTTACCATTTGACTTCTTCATTCCATTTTATCCTCCTTTCTAATCAAATGGTCCTGTGTTGACGTCTTCGCATGCAGGAATTTGAGAACTGGAGGCCCAACCAGCCGGATAACTACTTTAACTCTGGAGAGGACTGTGTGGTGATGATCTGGCATGAGAACGGCCAGTGGAACGATGTTCCCTGCAACTACCACCTGCCCTTCACCTGCAAGAGTGAACCTGGTAGGGAGCAGGGGTTAAGTGGTTGAGGGTCAGGGGGCACAGAACATTAATTGGGTCAGCTGTTAGTGACTGAGCCAACAAGACAGAAAAATAGCACTCGGCCATGCTTTTTGAAAAACAGGGATGTCCGGGGGTGACTACGCACAAATAAGGCTTAATCAGGTGTTCATTGAAGTGAGATGAAACTGTGAGTCTTAAAACAAATTGGTACCCCCAAAAACATTATTGTTGGTCCAGCTCGCTATTTGTAGGGCACAACGAAGAGTCAATGTGTCATTCAAACCCTGACTTTATCGACACCGCTGGAAACAAACAGACAGATCTCATGAGATAATTTCCTTCGGCCAATTCCTCTGGTTTCCCCTTTCTTCCCAGTCGTGTGCCACTCCCCCCCTGAGGTGGACAACGCCAGGCCGATGGGCAGCAGAAGAGACCGCTACCCCGTCAACTCTATAGTCCTCTACCAGTGTGACGCGGGCTTCACAAGGCGCCACCCACCTGCTTCACGCTGCCTTCCCGACGGGCGGTGGGAGGAGCCACAAGTGGAGTGTATAGGACGTGAGTCTGACCTTCCTTGTTTAATCCATTGTGTCTTGTCCACTCCCATCAACTCCGATTCAAAACCTCAGCCCCCCCCCCCCCCCCTCCAGAGTCAATCGAGTAGCTAGATAGATTGTTTCTGGGTTCCTGGGTTCGGAGATTAGCGTCTATTAACCTTGCAGATGACATCATACATACTTACAGATTAACAATACAAAAAGAGACACAACATTCACACACTTGAGAAATATAGGCATTTCTAGGGAAACAAGGCAATAGCATTAAAGTAAGGTAGGCGAGATATGAGACACTATGGCAGGCACATTTTTTTTATCTGGACCTCAAAGCAAGTTCCACTGCTGATTTTCATTCTTTCCCTCTAATCAAGGACTGATTTAGAGGTGGGTGCAATTAATTATCAGGTAGAAGAGAAACCCAGCAGTACTCTGGACCTCCAGGCTCAGTTTTGAATACCCCTGCACTTTGGAATTTCATTATTCTTTATCTTTGATGGTTATTCAGCAATGTTTTAAGGATGTCATCAACATGTGCCTCTCTCTCCCTCAGCTGGTGCCACCCCCAGCAACCGACTACATAAGAGGTCCATCAGGAGACGGTCTAAAGCAACCAACAGTCGGTCATGGCGGAAGCTTCTCTAAGCAGGACTGAAGGGACACACTAAAAGAGAACCAAATGGACCGCTCTTGTAAAGAAACATTGATATTCAATGCCATTTTGCCTGACCAAAAGAGATAAAGTTCCCACCAGGGGTGGAAATGGGGAAAAGTTACTTTGGGAACCCACCAATGAAAAAATCCTTGAATTCACCTATAGCTAATTTTTACATGTCAAAATTATTGAATTCCCTCATTTCCACCCCTGATTTACATCGTGTGTGTGTGTGTGTATGTATATGTGTGTGTATATATATATATATATATATATATATATATATACATACATACATACACACACACACACACACACACACACACACACACACACACACACACACACACACACACACACACACACACACAGTGAGGGTAAAAAGTATTTGATCCCCTGCTGATTTTGTACGTTTGCCCACTGACAAAGAAATGATCAATCTATAATTTTAATGGTAGGTTTATTTGAACAGTAAGAGAGACAGAATAACAACAAAAAAATCCAGAAAAACGCATGTCAAAAATGTTATAAATTGATTTACATTTTAATGAGGGAAATAAGTATTTGACCCCTCTGCAAAACATGACTTAGTACTTGGTGGCAAAACCCTTGTTGGCAATCGCAGAGGTCAGATGTTTCTTGTAGTTGGCCACCAGGTTTGCACACATCTCAGGAGGGATTTTGTCCCACTCCTCTTTGCAGATCTTCTCCAAGTCATTAAGGTTTCGAGGCTGACGTTTGTCAACTCGAACCTTCAGCTCCCTCCACAGATTTTCTATGGGATTAAGATCTGGAGACTGGCTAGGCCACTCCAGGACCTTAATGTGCTTCTTCTTGAGCCACTCCTTTGTTGCCTTGGCCGTGTGTTTTGGGTCATTGTCATGCTGGAATACCAATCCACGACCCATTTTCAATGCCCTGACTGAGGGAAGGAGGTTCTCACCCAAGATTTGACGGTATATGGCCCCGTCCATTGTCCCTTTGATGCGGTGAAGTTGTCCTGTCCCCTTAGCAGAAAAACACCCCCAAAGCATCATTTTTCCACCTCCATGTTTGACGGTGGGGATGGTGTTCTTGGGGTCATAGGCAGCATTCCTCCTCCTCCAAACACGGCGAGTTGAGTTGATGCCAAAGAGCTCCATTTTGGTCTCATCTGACCACAACACTTTCACCCAGTTGTCCTCTGAATCATTCATATGTTCATTGGCAAACTTCAGAGATCTTGCATGGAGCCCCAGGCCGAGGGAGATTGACAGTTCTTTTGTGTTTCTTCCATTTGCGAATAATCGCACCAACTGTTGTCACCTTCTCACCAAGCTGCTTGGCGATGGTCTTGTAGTCCATTCCAGCCTTGTGTAGGTCTACAATCTTGTCCCTGACATCCTTGGAGAGCTCTTTGGTCTTGGCCATGGTGGAGAGTTTGGAATCTGATCGATTGGTTCTGTGGACAGGTGTCTTTTATACAGGTAAGAAACTGAGATTAGGAGCTGCTAATCTCAGCTCGGTACCTGTATAAAAGACACCTGGGAGCCAGAAATCTTTCTGATTGAGAGGGGGTCAAATACTTATTTCCCTCAATAAAATGCAAATAAATTAATAACATTTTTTTCATGCGTTTTTCTGGATTTTTTGTTGTTGTTATTCTGTCTCTCACTGTTCAAATAAACCTACCATTAAAATTATAGTCTGATCATTTCTTTGTCAGTGGGCAAACATACAAAATCAGCAGGGGTTTAAATACTCTTTTCCCTCACTGTATATAAACACCAAAGCACATTATACATGATTTTGATAGTCCGACTGACTATGTTGATCTCTGAGTGTCACACTGTGCCTTTGTGGGGGATATTTGGGCAGTGGTTCTCAACCTGTAGTACTAGCAACCCTGGGGGTACCTGGCCTATCCACAGGGGGTACTTGGGAAGACTCGAATATGTATAATTGAGGGGATACTTTGTGCAGAGCATTATGGACCTGATTTTGCCGTAATAAATGATGCCTTTCTTGTGCACGCCTTTCCTACGCACTTCTCAGTAGTTGGTACTCAGACTTACCTTATGAAGGTACGAAATTAGGTTTGCTGACGAGGTTCCCTTACGCGCAAAAAATATATTGATTTGATTCATCCTGAAAGTTGTCGTATTCAAGTTTAATCCATGAAATATTGGAATGTGGTAAAAAGTGTACAATAGGGGTTGAACAATAGTCCTATAAATCTACCCTAAGCCTTACTAATCATCGAACTGTATGACAACGGTCCAGTCGTTATGAACCGTTTACCGAGCTCCAGGTTTAACCTGCTAAGTGTGGTCTGAGTTCCATAATGATTCAAATAGGCTACATGTCTGAAATGATTGCACAACGTTAGCCTAATGCTAGCGACATTCAGGAAGTGGAAGGTTCTAGATTGTATGGCTCCCTGAGCAACCCCCCCCCCCAAAAAAAGCACCATTCTGCACTGACTAATTTTTATTCCGACATTTGGAACAACACAAATAATCATAACATTTAAAACTATATAAATATAAAAATATATACAAAAATAAGAATCATAAATATCAAAAAGCAGTAACAAAGACAAATAGAAACAAATTTGTGTTGATTTGGCACTCAAGCGTCAATACATTACCCATCCCCCAACACTGTCAACCAAGAGTCAAGACTAAACCAATTCACCTTGGTGGTGTGCTGACTGGTTTAATATTATTCTTAACGATTTCACACAAACCAGAAAAAAATGCAACAACATGTCTGTGAAACTATTCACAGTATTATGAATGAATTGTGGTTTATTTGGTAACATTTTGTAGTGTGACTGATTTTACTAATTGCATTAATACTGTACAAAGTTAGAGGTGCGCTATTTGATAGATTCCCCCGCTCCCCCTACCTCGGCTTCCAGTGGGGAGACCTGAGGTCAACCTACCCCCTTTCCCCCTACCTCGGCTTCCAGTGGGGAGACCTGAGGTCAACCTACCCCCGCCCCCTACCTCGGCTTCTAGTGGGGAGACCTGAGGTCAACCTACCCCCGCCTCCCTCCCCATCTCAAACTTCTGAGTGGGAGACCTTCCCAGGCAGTAGCCTGCCTAGCTCACAAACTAGAATCAGGGCGCCCACTCCGACAAGGTTAATTGACCCACCGTGACATGATATTATTGACGTGACGTGCAAATGAACGATAGAAAACCGATCGCGCAAATGTCACCATTCTGATTTTTTATGCGGGCACCCTGTGCTGCCCCTGGCAAGATGCCGCCCTGGGCGGCTGCCCATGTCGCCTATACCTAAATCCGCCACTGCCCTCAGGAACAGCTTACACAGACGTGAAAGAAAACTAACACTAAAGTGACAGTTATAAATGTGGGTATAGTATGTGGGTATTACTAACGGTGGACCCCGATAGTGGCTAATATTTAACATGATAAATATTTTTTTATAAAACGGAGAAAAGCCTGGGCATAGGCTATAATTAAACAATTCTAAAGTGCATACATCAACTCTTGGGTGTCCAAGGGTTCTACCTGGAACCAAAAATGTTCTCGTATGGGGACAGCCGAAGAACCCTTTTAGGTTCTAGATAGCACCTTTTTTTTGATTTTCAGAGATCATAAGGAAAAACCACCTAAAACAATTGGTGTGCTTTTACAATCTCCTTCTCCAAATGGATTGCTCATTTACCTAGCTCTTATCCATTTATAAATTACCATGCATGGAGAATGCTGTTATTTCTATCGAAAAAAAATGAAGTACATGCTTGGAACTAGCAGGTTCACTCTACCTTATTCAATGCTTTCCTCGCGCTTAAAGGTGAGGGAATTAAGTCAAAGTCAGAATATGGTTTAGCTGTAGATCTCTACCCAGAAGGATTAGAGGGTGAATAGCGTGATTTTCTCATGCTTCAGTTCAAGGTCAGAATACGCATAGAGAGAAAAGTGCATTAAAAAGGGAATCGGAGTCTAAGTGATTCGGGGTACAGTTGACAAAAAAAGGTTGAGAACCACTGATACAGGGGAATATGGGGGAGGTTCATCTTGTGTCAGAATTATTTGAAAGGTTCATTAGTTTATGGCTGTGTTCAGCCATTGGTGTCTTTTGATTGAGTGGTAGAGAGGATATTTGGTCCCTCGTGTATTATACTCTGACTAGGGTGGAAGGTGTGAGTCAAAGAGATGTTGGACGGGTCAATAAAAATGGATAGTAATATTTATTTGGGGAGTCCCATCTGAATGGAGTGGGAACGAAGCATCCCTCCCCAAGGCACTAGAGTGACACTGAAAGTCAAGAACAGAGTAAAAAAGTGTTTAAGATTGCAGCTGGATACTCTGAAGTCGAGCACATTTTTTTCTTCTCCGTTTATGTTTGATAATTAGCTTTTTTTCTAGTGTTGGACCTTAGGACCAAATAGGGAACAACTCCGATATGTGAAGAAATGAGACCGAGCATGTTTGTCTGTTTCGGAATGTCGAACAGAGTACATCCAACTCTGGCATAGTATTGTGCTCTCATCCTGGATCTTTGGGCTATTTTCAGCACCAAATAATTCAGAACACAGAGATGAATAGAGGGCGCACTTGCCACAAAGCCTGTTTTAGCATGAAGAAGAGAAAATGGACAACTTCAGAAATGGGAATAGTCCTCAATGGTAAAGATAGGACGTGTGCCCTCTTTTTTTTATCTCTATGCTTCAGAACCATCTGGTGAAAATGCCATCGATACAACTGTAGCTGCATTGTCTTCCCAATGGTGCCGCCATTTCTATCAAAAACTTGTACCACAAAGTGCAGAAAGCTGCATTATCTGGAATAAGACTATAGCTGAGGAGTATGTACGGCATGACAATGATAGAAGAGTTGGCTATTGTACATACACTATGGGAACAGGCTAGCGTCCAACAATCCATGTGACCTTACAATCCATACGCTCATACACAGATGAGCGTATGTTTGTCTGTTTATTTCTCACTGTGAATTCTCTCAAACGACGCTTTTGATATCATATATCAAGCATTCTGATCAATGAATAAACAGGGCCTTTGTTTTCCATTCATCTTATTCACAACCCCAAGTCCCCTTGTGTGCAGGAAGGGAATTATGAGGGGTTGAATTGGTACTGAAGCACTTAAAAATGAATTGACACCAGTAGCATAACAAACTGTGAAGGCACAAGGATAGAGGAGGAGGAGGTAGAGGATATGTTAAGTTGACGAGGATCCTTTTTGGGTCGAATCATGTTTAACGTTTGGGGAGCAGGGTTCATACTCAAGCTTCCCTCCCACCCGACTCACGCACGTTCAACAAACACACTCAACACAACACAATTTTGATGAATGGTTGAATGGTTTATGGGTGTCTCAGTGCAGAGGGAGGTCACACACACGTGCACACACACACACACAAAGACACAGACAGACACACAGGCACACACACATACACACACACACACACAGACACACACACACACACACCCCACAAACAGACAGACACACACACACACAGCCCCCCCCCCCCCCCCCCCGCCGGCACACACACAGACATACACACAAGAGAGAGAAAGTATGGGTGTGTGTCCATGCACGTGTGTGTGTGAATGTGTGTGTGTGTGTGCGTGCGTGTTGAATGAGTGTTTCAGCACAAAGAACACAGATACATGTGATAACGTTTATACAGTGTGTGACATTCTAATAAGGGATTTGGATGTGAGTATCAAATAAAATATGAAATCGTCTGTTTCTGTTCAATAATGTATTCAAGATATCTTTGATTTAGGTACTATATATATACACTGCTCAAAAAAATAAAGGGAACACTTAAACAACAATGTAACTCCAAGTCAATCACACTTCTGTGAAATCAAACTGTCCACTTAGGAAGCAACACTGATTGACAATAAATTTCACATGCTGTTGTGCAAATGGAATAGATAACAGGTGGAAATTATAGGCAATTAGCAAGACACCCCCAATAAAGTAGTGGTTCTGCAGGTGGTGACCACAGACCACTTCTCAGTTCCTATGCTTCCTGGCTGATGTTTTGGTCACTTTTGAATGCTGGCGGTGCTTTCACTCTAGTGGTAGCATGAGACGGAGTCTACAACCCACACAAGTGGCTCAGGTAGTGCAGCTCATCCAGGATGGCACATCAATGCGAGCTGTGGCAAGGAGGTTTGCTGTGTCTGTCAGCGTAGTGTCCAGAGCATGGAGGCGCTACCAGGAGACAGGCCAGTACATCAGGAGACGTGGAGGAGGCTGTAGGAGGGCAACAACCCAGCAGCAGGACCGCTACCTCTGCCTTTGTGCAAGGAGGAGCAGGAGGAGCACTGCCAGAGCCCTGCAAAATGACCTCCAGCAGGCCACAAATGTGCATGTGTCTGCTCAAACGGTCAGAAACAGACTCCATGAGGGTGGTATGAGGGCCCGACGTCCACAGGTGGGGGTTGTGCTTACAACCCAACACCGTGCAGGACGTTTGGCATTTGCCAGAGAACACCAAGATTGGCAAATTCGCCACTGGCGCCCTGTTCTCTTCACAGATGAAAGCAGGTTCACACTGAGCACATGTGACAGACGTGACAGAGTCTGGAGACGCCGTGGAGAACGTTCTGCTGCCTGCAACATCCTCCAGCATGACCGGTTTGGCGGTGGGTCAGTCATGGTGTGGGGTGGCCGCACAGCCCTCCATGTGCTCGCCAGAGGTAGCCTGACTGCCATTAGGTACCGAGATGAGATCCTCAGACCCCTTGTGAGACCATATGCTGGTGCGGTTGGCCCTGGGTTCCTCCTAATGCAAGACAATGCTAGACCTCATGTGGCTGGAGTGTGTCAGCAGTTCCTGCAAGAGGAAGGCATTGATGCTATGGACTGGCCCGTCCGTTCCCCAGACCTGAATCCAATTGAGCACATCTGGGACATCATGTCTCGCTCCATCCACCAACGCCACGTTGCACCACAGACTGTCCAGGAGTTGGCGGATGCTTTAGTCCAGGTCTGGGAGGAGATCCCTCAGAAGACCATCCGCCACCTCATCAGGAGCATGCCCAGGCGTTGTAGGGAGGTCATACAGGCACGTGGAGGCCACACACACTACTGAGCCTCATTTTGACTTGTTTTAAGGACATTACATCAAAGTTGGATCAGCCTGTAGTGTGGTTTTCCACTTTAATTTTGAGTGTGACTCCAAATCCAGACCTCCATGGGTTGCTAAATTGGATTTCCATTGATTTTTTTTTGTGATTTTTGTTGTCAGCACATTCAACTATGTAAAGAAAAAAGTATTTATTTCATTCAGATCTAGGATGTGTTGTTTAAGTGTTCCCTTTATTTTTTTGAGCAGTATATATATATATATATATATATATATATATATATCATATTTTACAAAAACCTAAAATCCCGCCAAAAAACTTAATCCAACACCTAGCAACCTTGACAAGGGGTTCTGAGATTTTGGCATAACAGGTAAGGTATTGAATTGGTGGACCCAGTCGCTGGACCCAGCTTCCAGTCCAGATCAGAGCTATCCTCCCAAATTCGCTGCAATATGTAGCTACAGTATTAAGAAATGATAAAAAGTGAAGTACTGTGAGGGTCTGTGCATGCAGTATACTAGAGCAGGTGTTCTCAAACTTTTTGGGGGCCAGTACCCCTTTTGTGACAGCAAATTCATCATTCATAATCAGAAGACAACTCCAGCAGAATAAGAAATAGCACACAAGGAGTTCAACTATGACTTCGGCAGTGCATGGCCGGACAAACCAAGTCTCAGAACCTAGGAAGGAACATTTCAAAGGCCCGCATCGGAGAGAAAACAGTATCTACAGATTTTGTCAACGGGCAGAGAGAAAGTAATTACAGATATTGTCAACGGGCAGAGAGAAACATTTGCAGCTATAAAACTAAAACAGTGCATTTATGTCAAAAAGAAATGGGGTAATACAAGATATTTGAGTTGAAAAATGTATAATTGGTGGAGTACTGTGGATGCCAATATCCCTGTGATATCCATGTTGCCCAGAGTTAAGAACAGAAATTGTAGATTAATTAATAATATTACGTTATTGTATTACACACTCTAAACATATTCCACGTATCCCTTAGCCAAAATTTGTTTAACCTGTTGTTGTTAGTAATATTCATGAAGAAAAAAACATTTAGAAAAAATATATTTTAAAAATAAACTCAGCAAAAAAAGAAACGGCTCTTTTTCGGCACCCTGTCTTTCAAAGATAATTCGTAAAAATCCAAATAACTTCACAGATCTTCATTGTTCAAACACTGTTTCCCATGCTTGTTCAATGAACCATAAACAATTAATGAACATGCACCTGTGGAACGGTTGTTAAGACACTAACAGCTTACAGACGGTAGGCAATTAAGGTCACAGTTATGAAAACTTAGGACACTAAAGAGGCCTTTCTACTGACTCTGAAAAACACCAAAAGAAAGTTGCCTAGGGTCCCTGCTCATCTGCGTGAACGTGCCTTAGGCATGCTGCAAGGATGTATGAGGTCTGCAGATGTGCCCAGGGCAATAAATTGCAATGTCTGTACTGTGAGACGCCTAAGACAGCGCTACAGGGATACAGGATGGACAGCTGTTCGTCCTTGCAGTGGCAGACCACGTGTAACAACACCTGCACAGGATCGATACATCCAAACATCACACCTGCGGGACAGGTACAGGATGGCAACAACAACTGCCCAAGTTACACCAGGAACGCACAATCCCTCCATCAGTGCTCAGACTGTCCGCAATAGGCTGAGAGAGGCTGGACTGAGGGCTTGTAGGCCTGTTGTAAGGTAGGTCCTCACCAGACATCACCGGTAACAACTTCGGCTATGGGCACAAACCCACCTTCACTGGACCAGACAGGACTGGCAAAAAGTGCTCTTCTCTGATGAGTCGCGTTTTTGTCTCACCAGGGGTGATGGTCAGATTCATGTTTATCGTTGAAGGAATGAGCGTTACACCGAGGCCTGTACTCTGGAGCGGGATCGAGGTGGAGGGTTCGTCATGGTCTGGGGCGGTGTGTCACAGCATCATCGGACTGAGCTTGTTGTCATTGCAGGCAATCTCAACGCTGTGCGTTACAGGGAAGACATCCTCCTCCCTCATGTGGTACCCTTCCTGCAGGCTCATCCTGACATGACCCTCCAGCATGACAATGCCACCAGCCATATTGCTCGTTCTATGCGTGATTTCCTGCAAGACAGGAATGTCAGTGTTCTGCCATGGCCAGTGAAGAGCACGTCTGGGACCTGTTGGATCGGAGGGTGAGGACTAGGGCCATTCCCCCCAGAAATGTCCAGGAACTTGCAGGTGCCTTGGTGGAAGAGTGGGGTAACATGTCACAGCAAGAACTGTCAAATATGAGGAGGAGATGCACTGCAGTACTTAATGCAGCTTGTGGCCACACCAGATACTGACTGTTACTTTTGATTTTGCCCCCCCCCCTTTGTTCAGGGACACATTATTCAATTTCTGTTAGTCACATGTCTGTGGAACTTGTTCAGTTTATGTCTCAGTTGTTGAATCTTGTTATGTTCATACAAATATTTGCACATGTTAAGCTTGCTGAAAATAAATGCAGTTGACAGTGAGAGGACTTTTTTTGTTGCTAAGTTTATATATATCTATATATACAGTGGTTCTTTCTTTAAAAGTCGCATTGTCGTACTGCAGCACAGCTTGCGGGCTGCCGCAAAATTTTATGGCACGTTATTTAAGTGTCAGTCATTGTTGCCATTAATGGAAGTTAAAGCTAGTTTGCCCACCAGAGGACATCTTTGAGAAGCTAAGTTATTGAAAAGACATGGAGCTGTAGGCCTAAGAGTCAAAGGAAGCCTTGACTAGAACAGACTATATGGGATAGGTTTTTAGAAATGTAGTTTAATTAATTTGATGAATATTATGGTGTTTCTATTCCAAGAAAAATGAAAATGTATTTTTTACTGTAGCTGATGTACTGTAGGCCTAAGTGTTTCAGTTAGGAAAATATGGCACTGTACAACGTGTTTCTATTACAAGAAAACGAAAATGCATTTGCTACTGTAGCTGTTTTAGCATAACTTATTTATTGGCATAAAGCCTACTTAATTAAATATATAGTACATCAATCACTCATTATTTTGTGCATGTCATCACACAGCATACAAGTCATCCATGTCTTTAAATACTGTCAAGCATTTTAGTTATAAAACTAAATAACAAAGGGAGCCTTGATTAATTTTATAATCACGGCTAAAGCAATTTAATTAAGGGTTTTAGTTAGGAAAAAATGGCGCTGTACAACGTGACCGGTCGGGAGTAGGCCTGGGCTACTAAGTGACTGTGAGTGAAGAGCAAAATAATCCTTACATTTCCACATAAAAATCTGATTGATTTATAAAGACCAGTCCCCATGCTCTATCATTCAGTGATACAGTATTTATTCCCATAGTAATTTGTTATGGATCCATCCAGATGTGGTTACAAAACAGTGCATTTGGTGGTCTATGCAAAAGATATGGGAGAAGTGACATGCCTTGCAAACATCCATTAATACAGTACATTTACAGTCCCTAAACTCGGCAAGAGTCTATTGTCCTGCTGATAGCCCATCAAGGGTGGATGGCTTCTAGCCCATCAAGGACACATTGTTTGCAGAGTTCACAAACAGGAGGAGGAGTTCCAGAGCTCCAGATTGTGACTCCATCTGGTTCCTCTCACTCTTCAACACGTCATTCTCCGCCAATGCCGCCTGACTCTCCGCCAATGACGAGTGACTCTCCACCAATACCGCCTGGCTCTGGACCAATGCATCAGCTGTCTTAACTCTATGACCACCAACAGTTTTTTGTTGTTGTTGCCTGATGCAGAACTCTAGTGCTAAAGAAGATAGACCCAGCAAAGCACCACCACACCATCATAACTCCTCCTCCATACTTCACAGTTGGAACCACACATGCAGAGATCATCCGTTTACCTTCTCTGATTCTCACAAAGACACGGCGGTTGGAACCAAAAATCTTTAGTTTCCATTGCTCGTGTTTCATGGCCCAAGCAAGTCTCTTCTTCTTATTGGTGTCATTTTGTAGTGGTTTCTTTGCAGCAATTCGACCATAAAGGCCTGACTCATGCAGTCTCCTCTGAACAGCTGAGTTTAAGATGTGTCTGTTACTTGAACTCTGTGAAGCATTTATTTGGGCTGCAATTTCTGAGGCTGGTAACTCTAATGATCTTATCCTCTGCAGCAGAGGTAACTCTGGGTCTTCCTTTCCTGTGGCGGTCCCCATGAGAGCTAGTTTTATCATAGCACTTGATGGTTTTTGCGACTGCACTTTCAAAGTTCTTGAAATTTTCCGGATTGACTGACATTCATGTATTAAAGTAATAATGGACTGTCGTATCTCTTTGCTTATTTGAGCTGTTCTTGCCATAACATGGACTTGGTCTTTTACCAAATATGGGTCATTTCTGTATACCACCTCTACCTTATCACAACACAACTGATTGGCTCAAATGCATTAAGAAGGAAAGAAATTCCACAAATGAACTTTTACCAAGACACACCTGTTATTTGAAATGCATTCCAGGTGAAAAATAGGGTTAGGGTTGTAGAGAATTGAAGAACCATGAATGTAATAAGAAATCTTAGGTGCTGTCTTAAGACCGGTAGTAACCACTACAGAATGTCCGGTCAGAACAAAGATGAGGCGGATGTCCAGGTTAAGGGGAGTTAAATGGAACAAGACATCCACATTCATACATCACACACACATCTGACCACTCACGGTTCAGATAACTGAGAATAATTTCCAGTGAGACCTGACATTAACTATGTGGTCAAGTAAACATCAGATATACAGGGATTCAGTCTACAGGAAGGAAAAGTGGGGGTTCAGCAGGAGGGAAACGGTGGAAGTGCTCATCAGGATGGGGAAAGCATGTTTCTGACCACACAGTGTGCTGGGGTCATACACGAACTGAAACTGAAGTCCCGGGAATCAAGGCTGCTGATAGGCTGAACGAGATGTGGTGATAGGTATTTGGTGTGACCTTGACCAATAAGACACTAACAAAAGTGGGGGTCCTCTGAATAGGAGACTAAGCTGCCCGACTAGATCTAACCACAAAGGATGGCTAGAATCAGCTGACTGAAGCTGGCCATTTTAAAACCAGGTGACTACCTTAATGAATCTGGCTGAGAGAATGCCAAGAGTGTGCAAAGCTGTCATCAAGGCAAAGGGTGGCTACTTTGAAGAATCTGAAATATAAAATATATTTTGATTTGTTTAAAACTTTTTGGGTTCCTACATGATTCCATATGTGTTATTTCATAGTTTTCATGTCTTCATTATTATTCTACAATGTAGAAAATAGTAAAAATAAAGAAAAACCCTGGAAGGAGTAGGTGTATCCAAACTTTTGCCTGGTACTGTATATATATTTTCTTACATACAGTTGAAGTTGGAAGTATACATACATTTAAACTCAGTTTTTCACAATTCCTGACATTTAATCCTAGTAACAATTCCCTGTCTTAGGTCAGTTAGGATCACCACTTTATTTTAAGAATGTGAAATGTCAGAATAATATTTGAGAGAATGATTTATTTCAGCTATTATTCCTTTCATCACATTCCTCAGTGGGTCAGAAGTTTACATATACTCAATTAGTATTTGGTAGCATGGCCTTTACATTGTTTAACTTGGGTCAAATGTTCTGAGAAGCCTTCCACAAGCTTCCCACAATAAGTTGGGTGAATGTTGGCCTATTCCTCCTGACAGAGCTGGTGTAACTGAGTCAGGTTTGTAGGCCTCCTTTTCCATTCTGCCCACCAATTTTCTATAGGACTGAGGTCAGGGCTTTGTGACGCCACTCCAATACCTTGACTTTGTTGTCCTTAAGCCATTTTGCCACAACTTTGGAAGTATGCTTGGGGTCATTGTCCATTTGGAAGACCCATTTGCGACCAAGCTTTAACTTCCTGACTGATGTCTTGAGATGTTGCTTCAATATATCTGCATAGATTTCCTCCCTCATGATGCCATCTATTTTGTGAAGTGCACCAGACCCTCCTGCAGCAAAAGCACCCCCACAACATGATGCTTCCACTCCCGTGCTTCATGGTTGGGATGGTGTTCATCGGCTTGCAAGCATCACGCTTTTTCCTCCAAACATAACGATGGTCATTATGGCCAAACAGTTCTATTTTTGTTTCATCAAACCAGAGGATATTTCTCCAAAAAGTACAATCTTTGTCCACATGTAAAGTTGCAAACCGTAGTCTGGATTTTTTATGGAGGTTTTGGAGCAGTGGCTTCTTCCTTGCTGAGCGGCCTTTCAGGTTATGTCGATATAGGACTCGTTTTACTGTGGATATAGATACTTTTGTACCTGTTTCCTCCAGCGTCTTCACAAGGTCCTTTGCTGTTGTTCTGGGATTGATTTGCACTTTTCGCACCAAAGTACGTTCATCTCTAGGAGACAGAGCGTGTCTCCTTCCTGAGCAGTATGATGGCTGCGTGGTCCCATGGTGTTTATACTTGTGTACTATTGTTTTGTACAGGTGAACGTGTTACCTTCAGGCGTTTGGAAATTGCTCACAAGGATAAACCAGACTTGTGGAGGTCTTGGCTGATTTCTTTTGATTTTCCCATGATGTCAAGCAAGGAGGCACTAAGTTTGAAGGTAGGCCTTGAAATACATCCACAGGTACACCTCCAATTGACTCAAATGTTGTCAATTAGCCTATCAGAAGCTTCTAAAGCCATTACATAATTTTCTGGAATTTTCCAAGCTGTTTAAAGGCACTGTCAATTAGTGTATGTAAACTTCTGACCCACTGGAATTGTGATACAGCGAATTATAAGTGAAATAATCTGTCTGTAAACAATTGTTGGAAAAATTACTTGTGTCATGCACAAAGTAGATGTCCTAACCAACTTGCCAAAACGATAGTTTGTTAACAAGAAATTTGTGGAGTGATTGAAAAACGAGTTTTAATGACACCGACCTAAGTGTATGTAAACTTCCGACTTCAACTGTATATATCTGGTCACAGACCCCCTGCAGTCCCTCGGACCCCACTTTGAGAACCCCCGTACTAGAGCATTCAGCAAGTAAACCTGTCTATCAAAGAGATCAAAAAGCCTATCAAGCTAGTCTTGCCAAGTACTGTATCCATCAAGATATTCTCTGATTCCGAATAAGGGTGCCATTCATATAAATCCACACCTTTATATAAACCAGTGGTACATCCCTTACCGTAGCTGTGAGCACAGACTCCCTTTTTACTATATTTTGACCCCCTCCTGGAATCGCAAAGTGAAAAAAGAAGCAAATAATTATCTCTCTTAGGTCTCTAAAGTGAATACCTTCATTGCCGGCAGGCTGACCCAAACAAGCCTGCCCTGTGTGTGTGTACATGAGGTCAAGCATGCGTATGTGTTTGCATTCACGTGTGTGTGGGGAGGGGGGAGGTCTGGGTGTGTGTTTGCCCTCCACCCGTGTTAAGGCAGCAGGTGTAAATAGGACATGCTTTTTTGGAGGCCCCGGGAATCATAGAATTACAGGGACCTCTGTTTGCTCCTCAAGAGAGGGAGGGAGTGTGCTGGTGTAGTACTACCTACTACCTTTGACTCCCTCTCCAACTCTGGCCCCCTCCTTCTAAAGTGCTATGCCCAGACTGAGTGGCGCGTGCTGAGGAGGTTCTGTAGAGCGTGGAGCGCAAGTACACACACACATACAAGGACACGCATGCAAACACACACATACCCACACACTGTGCCCTGTTTGTATGGGTCAGTGTGGCCCCTTTTACGTCTTTGCCCCATCAGGTTGAAGTACCCTAACGTGCGCCCAACAATGCACCTGTAACAGCAGCGCTCCCATGTGGTTATTTAATGAATTACACTGCAGAAGGATTTCTTTAGCAATCAG
The DNA here is from genome assembly GCF_901001165.1 of Salmo trutta. Taxonomy (NCBI): domain Eukaryota; kingdom Metazoa; phylum Chordata; class Actinopteri; order Salmoniformes; family Salmonidae; genus Salmo; species Salmo trutta. Next base: position 20,254,326 of record NC_042963.1, on the reverse strand, counting down.
CAGGGTCATGTTCATTAGGCACAAAACGAAAGAAAACCAACTGAAACAGGGAAACCACCTTTTCCATTTCCATTGAACAAGACCCAGGCACCATTGGCAGGCACACATGATATAAATGCTATTATATTTTAATTCCTGTAGTCACATGACCAAATCACCCTCTAGTGGCCTCATGGGTGAAATGTTATTCATATTTTTCATAATTTAATAATTAATAAACTCTCACACACTGATCGGTTTCACCACTCTTTGTGATTGTCTCCACCCCCCTCCAGGTGTCGCCCATCTTCCCCATTATCCCCAGGGTACTTATACCTGTGTTCTCGGTTTGCCTGTTGCCAGTTCGTCTTGCTTGCCAAGTCAACCAGTCTTTTTTCTCAGCCCCTGCTTTTCCCAGTTGCTCTTTTTCTCGCCCTCCTGGTTTTGACCGTTGCATGTCCTGACTCTGAGGCCACCTGCCTGACCACTCTGCCTGCCCCTGAGCCTGCCTGCCGACCGGTACCTTTGCCCCACCTCTGGATTATTGACCTCTGCCTACCCTGACCCTGCCTGCCGTCCGGTACTGTTGCCCCACCTCTGGTTACTGACCCCTGCCTGCCTTGACCTGTCTATTGCCTGTCCCTGTTGGATTATTAAACCATTGTTAATTCGACGTTGTCTGCATCTGGGTCTTACCTTCATACCCGATATAAGCATTATTTTAAAAAACCTTGCAGAAAATCTGGTGTTTGTTATATTTCAGTCTTCTGTTATGTATATAAAGTGCAATATTGGGATGTAAACTCAAACATGATTTTATTCAATTTAATATATATGCCATTTAGTAGACGCTTTTATCTCAAGTGCCTTACAAAATGCGTGCATACATTTTGCTTATGGGTGGCCGCAGGTATTGAACCCACAATCCTGCTGACGCAGGTGATAACGTCAAGGAAGGGAGGATATAATTAATTTCTTAGAAAAGTTATTAATGTCATATAACTTGATTAAAGTAGCATAATATAGATGGAACACTTGAACACCGTGCTCTCTACAAGGGGTGGTCATAAAATACTGTCAAAACACCTTCCATCACGACATAGTCTATATACCATCCCCCATTGTCATCAAATTCATCATTCCATTTCAATCCTTATACAAAACAAGACATGGAAAAACATTTTAACACATCAGGATAATCCAGAAATCCAGAAATGGGCCTAAAACTATGAATTACATACATTGAACTGAAAGTGCTGCAGGAACAATGAGATAGTTACATACAGTTCAACAAAACACCAAGGGAAAGAGCTTGGTTGGACAACAAAATCACTGGCAAAGCATTATGAGGGCGGCGGGCCTTGCAGTGGTTGAACACCTTCCCTGAGTCTGAAATGTAACGACTCTTTACTGTGACACAAACCTGGCAATACGAGACTAAATAGTCAGTTTGTGTATCAGTTCTGGTTGGCGTCTCAGTGGGGAGTGGTGGTATGACTGATATTATGTACAGTATGAGGAGATGTCGACAGTTCACTAGAACTATAAAGTGGACACTGTGACAGCAGAACTGGCTAATGCTAACTAGCATCCAGGCAAGGGTTGTGTAACAGTGCACCGTTTGTGATGAATGGAGAAGTTGTATGGGCTTTCTGTTGTACTGTAGTTGTGCTCTTTACTATTATTGTCCTCTGGTTTTTGTTGAGTGGAAGTTGAGGGGAGGTTTACCGATTGCAGTAGACACTGTATTTCTGATGCAGAGGGGGGAATCCCAAATTCCGCACCCCTGGTTCTGAAGGGCCGCAGTTAGGGCGGGCCTTTGCAATGGGGTAACGGATGCTCCCATCAGCCAACCAACCTGCGTCGCAGCGGTCCAATCCCATGAACCGCCAGGCGGCATAGAGCTGGCCCACCTTTGCGATGAGACCGCCGTCTGTGGTGCATGCCGCCACCGCTTCGGTGAAGTTGAGCTTATGGGGATCTTTCAGGAAGTAAACTGTCCCTATGACAGAAAAGATAGACAGGAGATTCTAGTAAGTTCTGAGCATGTCTAAGGAGGGGACAGATTAAAACAAGTTTGACAATTCCAATCATTCACATTTCTCCTGTTACACTTATTTTAGCGGAAGTGTTTTGTATGTGTTTTGTTTCCAAGGCGAGATGTTTTTTGGAGAACAACACACACACACACACTGACCCTTGGGGGCGGCTGAGAAACAGAATGCGTCAAAGCGGTGGAGGTGGCGGTGGCGTTGTCCGTAACTACGGAGACCGGAGGCTAAGTCCACACCCCCACAGGCCTCCCGCGGCGTGGTGATTGGGTACTGAGCTGTCCCGTCAGCTAACCAGCCGGCGTTGCACCAGTCTAGCCCCTCCTCCCAGGCGGTGAAGAGCTGCTCAAAGGTGGCCAGGGTTGACTCCTGCTCCTCACACGCACGCTGGGCCCCCAGGAAGTTGAAATGGTAGCGTCCCATCTTGGAATGGTAGGGAAATACCACTCCTATAACAGGGATAAAGTGAGACATTTGCTGGAGGGGTTAAAGTGCTATAGGATCCAGCAACTGTCCTTGCAGTGAAAAATGCCAGTCATGACACTTGTAAGGACAATAGATTGAAGGTCATTTAAAAAAACAGACCATAGCTGGAACTAGGGATGTGAACGTTTAAACATTTCAACGAAATTGGGATCGTTACCATTTAGAGAAACTAACTAACCTATTATTTATTTTTTTAAACACAGTGCAGTTATCACAAAACTACCAGTAAAATGTTCCGATCATCATCATAAAGGGAAACATTTCAATTCAACAAATACCTAATGCAACAACGCTGTAAGGTTAGTAAGAGACATGCATATTTCAAACGATTTGCCACAGATATAAAGCACTCCGCACTCCATCATTGTTAACAGTTGGAAAAATGGCAGAGAGTGTGACAGGGAAGCGACAGCAGCGAAGTCCTGTATGGCGATACTTTGAGAAGTTAAATGAGAAGGTGGTGAAATGCAAACTTTGCGAGGTGGAATTGAGCTACAGTGGCAGTACAGGTGCAGTGCTTAACTATCTGAAAGGGAGGCACCGTGAGACCCAAATCATTGCTGGCAGCAGCGCAGGCCCCCAACAACAGACATTATAAATGCTCTTCACACGAAAGAAGTGCAATAAAGGACGGAGTGAAAAAGTCACAGAGCTGATTACAGAAATTATTGCAGTTGATATGCAGCCATTTTCAATGGTAGAGGATGTCCACTTCAATGCCTTGATGGCATATATAGAACGACACAAGAAGATGCCATGTTGAAAAACATTGACGGCCCCAATGGAGAAATTGTACAATGATTGCTCTGAAAGTACAAAGCTCAAGCTCTCAATGTCAAACACCCTCTACATGGCATTAACAACAAATTGTTGGACGTCTTTGAACATAAGTGGGATATGAAGTCCCATGTACTGACTACTGATAACACAGCAGAGAGCCTAAAAACGTCATTAACTACCATCATTGCTGAGTGGGTGAGGGACAGCAGTAAGTGCCGTCTGGTATTGCCCCCTAGTGGTCATATGCAGGACCATTATCTGAATTGTGAATTCACATGTTTAAAAAAATATATACAGTACCAGTCAAAAGCTGACACACCTACTCATTCAAGGGTTTTTCTTTATTTTACAATTTTCTACATTGTAGAATAATAGTGAAGACATCAAACCTATGAAATAACACATATGGAATCATGTAGTAACCAAAAAAGTGTTAAACAAATAAAAATACATTTTATATTTCAGGTTCTTGTACTGTATATTATAATTTAAATGTTTAAACTGTAAAAAAAAAAAAAATTATGTTTAAAGGTTATGAACATTTTTACATTTGGCACATCCCTCGATTGAACAGAGTGACCCCTGTGTTCTGTTGTTAAGAGCTGAGCTGACAGACAGACAGAAACACACACCTCGCAGCTCCAGCTCTACCGTCACGCTCTCGTCTTCTAGCCCGTCGATGATCTCACAGCGGTAGCGGCCCGTGTCGTTCTGGTGCAGCTCGTTGATCACCAAAGACATGTCCCCCGGTGCCGCCCGATGCAGGCGCACACGCCCCTGGAAGCTGCCGTAGCTACGGTGACGGTTGCCCATGGCGACCATCACGTCTGTTTCGCGGGCGGTCTTACCCGCGCCGTTGGCGGGTAGCCAAGACCATTTGACCCGGGTCCGGCGGGGGCCGTTGATCTCAGGCTCGTATCGGTAGTGACAGGGCAGGGTGATGTTACTGCCCCGGGCCGCCGACACCGAGGACTGGGGGGACTCCACGTGGAGACGCACCCTGTGAATGTAGACTGGAGAAGACACAGACAAGGACAGGACACAGGATAGATAAGAGTTATGCGGTACAGTAGATACTGGATAGGAGCCAGGAATTTTTCCTGACCATGTGAACAGACCAGAGCCCCTGTAGTAAGTAAGAACCTGGCTCTGCCTTCAGTGTACAGTGCCTTGTAAAAGTATTCACCCCCCTGGCGTTTTTCCTATTTTGTTGCATTACAACCTGTAATTTAAATAGATTTTTATTTTGATTTCATGTAATGGACATACTCAAAATAGTTCAAATTGGTGAAGTGAAAGAAAAAAAAACTTGTTTAAAAAAGTGTAAAACTGAAAAGTGGTTTGCACGTATGTATTCATCCCCTTTGCTATGAAGCCCCTAAATAATATCTGGTGCAACCTATTACCTTCAGAAGGCACATAATTAGTTAAATAAAGTCCACCTGTGTGCAATCTAACTGTCACATGATCTGTCACATGATCTCAGTAGATATACACCTGTTCTGAAAGGCCCCAGAGTCTGCAACACCACTAAGCAAGGGGGACCACCAAGCAAGCGGCACCATGAAGACCAAGGAGCTCTCCAAACAGGTCAGGGACAAAGTTGTGGAGAAGTACAGATCGGGGTTGGGTTATAAAAAAATATCAGAAACTTTGAACATCCCACTGAGCACCATTAAATCCATTATTAAAAAATGGAAAGACTGTGGCACCACAACAAACCTGCCAAGAGAGGGCCACCCACCAAAGATAACCCTGAAGGAGCTGCAAAGCTCCACCGCGGAGATTGGAGTATCGTCCATAGGACCACTTAAAGCCCACTCCACAGAGTTGGGCTTTACTGAAGAGTGGCCAGAAAAAAAAGCCATTGCTTAAGAAAAAAAAAAGCAAACACGTTGGTGTTCGACAAAAGGCGGTGACTCCCCAAACATATGGGAGAAGGTACTCTGGATAGATGAGACTAAAATGTAGCTTTTTGGTCATCAAGGAAAACGCTATGTCTGGTGCAAACCCAACACCTCTCATCACCCGGAGAACACCATCCCATCCGTTTTTCATCAGCAGAGACTGGGAAACTGGTCAGAATTGAAGGAATGATGGATGGCACTAAATACAGGGAAATTCTTGAGGGAAACCTGTTTCAGTCTTCCAGAGATTTGAGACTGGAGGTTCACTTTCCAGCAGGGCAATGACCCTAAGCATACTGCTAAAGCAACACTCAAGTGGTTTAAGGGGAAACATTTAAATGTCTTGGAATGGCCTTGTCAAAGCCCAGACCTCAATCCAATTGAGAATCTGTGGTATGACTTAAAGATTGCTGTACACCAGCGGAACCCATCCAACTTGAAGGAGCTGGAGCAGTTTTGCCTTGAAGAATGGTCAAAAATCCCTGTGGCTCGATGTGCCAAGCTTAGAAAGACATACCCCAAGAGACGTACAGCTGTAATTGCTGCAAAAGGTGGCTCTACAAAATACTGACTTTGAATAGTTATGCACGCTGAAGTTTTCCGTTTTTTGTCTTATTTCTTGTTTGTTTCACCCCCCAATTTATTTTGCATCTTCAAAGTGGTAGACATGTTTTGTAAATCAAATGATACAACCCCCCCCAAAAAAATCAAATCAGGTTGTAAGGCAATAAAATATGAAAAATGGCAAGGGGGGTGAATACCTTCGCAAGACACTGTATTTGGGTCTTCCCAGGTAATCAGACCCTTTTTGGAACTCTTGGGAATGGTGCATCTATAATATTTAACCTCGGTTTTGCATGTGTACTGACAAAACATACTGTGTAGCACATATTGTATAAATGAACAACACTCTAGATGGTGTGTTGTCTGCTACACCTTAGGCATGGTCAGGCTTGTCACACTCAATGGAATGGTCTTTGATCTTATATATGAATAGGCTCCACTTAAGATCATTATACCCTTTTAACATTATCGTGCCAATCCAAACCAAACTGTGCTAAAACTAGTATTTTCTTTTCACATTCTCTTTTCCAGCAGTTTCAGAAAACTTTGGTGGATGCATCGTCAGGTCAGCCCAGTACAGCTTGGCTCGGATTAGTGTGAACAGGTTATCTGTGTATTTATGAAAATACTGTATTACATACTCTCTCCGTTGCCATCGCCGTTCATGACGTCATGGTAGAAGAAGCCGTTGTTGTATACGGGGAAGGCGTGGTTGGAGACCAGGAGGTACATCCAGACGACCAATAGAGGGTGTAGTGGGCTCAACATCCTCACAGTGGAGCACTAGATCTGACTTCCTCTGCAAGGGATTCATGTCAGTACATGTTTTAATGGTGAAATGACTCAACTCGGACTAGATGGTCCAACATGGTTCATTCCACTCAATTGTTCCCTATCTTATCAAATCCATAGCCGCGGGAAGTTGGGGGGGGGGGCTGTGTTTTTAGGGTATGGCAAAGTGGGGTGTGTAGAAGTACACCCACCAGTTGAAGCTCATTTACTGTACTTCTACACCATTTTTAAAATGTTCAAATGCTATTTGGAGAACAGCAAAAACAAACATGTCCCCCAGACTTTATCATCTCAATATTAGGTTATTAGGTTTAAAGGTTTGTGGAATGGTGTGTGTATAATGTACTGCTCAACCTCATCAGACATAGGTTACATTGACTAATTTCGCCTATTTGTGGAACAGTGCAACATGAAATAGGCGCATAATACACATTATCAAGGCCGACTCCAAATACCGACATCAATGTGAAATACCAACATCAATGTGAACGTAACCAGATCACAAAACAGCTGACTGTGAATGCAAACTATGTCAGATACATCCTACACATGCAATGAAATAAAAGGCACACACCAAAGGAATGATTTAAGTCTACAGTCGACGCAATCAATTAGCCAGCTAGAATTCGTCTATTCTGTTATGGGGCAATTAGACATTTTCTGGGCACAGTTGAGAAACGTTAGCCTGCAATGTTTATATGAAAATCATAACTGGCACGCAGATCTTTAGAAATTGTTGGATCAACTGTAAATTGTCATCTATATGAAAAAGGTTGCAGACCCCCTGCTATAGGCTACATGAAGTCATCCTTTTGGACGGGCGCATACAGTGGAGTATTACAGTGTCGTTGTCTCGTGCGCTTCCCACCAAAATTGTTGCTCTACATACGGAGGTGTTCCTTGTAAGGTGTACAACCAGCAAATTGTTGTATTTGCCTATCTGCATTATTCGCTGGGGAAGGGAAACATCCTGCGAATATTGAAACATTGCATCAATAAGGTGTTTCTGTGAATACATTGTATCAAGGAACAAGGCGGCTAGGAGAATATTGAAACATTTTGTATCAACAAGACTGCTCCGAGAATATTCATATTGCAACATAGTAGCCAACCCGGAGACGGCCTGTAAAAACAATTCTCCGGGCCAACTTGTGTCTGTCTGATACCCCCCCCCCCCCCCCTTAAAAGATTTAGATGCACTATTGTAAAGTGGTTGTTCCACTGGATATCATAAGGTGAATGCACCAATTTGTAAGTCGCTCTGGATAAGAGCGTCTGCTAAATGACTTAAATGTAAATGATATTATTGTGTTGCCTATGCAGCATCTAGGTGCTCATTATATGCAACAAAAAACAGCCCTACATCCACACTATAGCTAAATAACTTAACAATATTTAATGATGTTTTGCAAGCAAGATTGATCCGTTAGAATATCTAAAAACATGCAGGGCTTGACATTAACCTGTTCATCTCAAAATACAACACTGTCCCTTTAAGACAAAAAAAAGCTCTTTATCTGACTCGCTTTTCAAAGATGTCTACAAATGTATATGTTATGTCCTCTTGAAGCAATCACTTCTATTGCTGACCACAAATGATCTATAACTGGGCTATTAACTCACCAACTAGCAAAGGATATGAACAAAATGTGCACATGTGGCTACATGCAGCTCTCGCTTTGTTCTCAAAACAAGCGCATCTACTCACGACTGCTCATGCTGTAAACATGATCAACCGGTTGGTGACCACTGCGCTGTAGAAAGTTCAATCTTGTGTTTCTCTCTGGGGGCTGATATTTCTGCGCGGCAGTCCAGAGGGAGCTGCGCGGCAGTCTCGGGCTACTGTGGCGCAGTTTAGAGGGAACATTGCCCACAACCCAATTATTATTATTTCTGGCGGCAAGTGGAAAGGCCCCCAACCAAAACCCAAAGGCTAGAGCCGGCCCTGCTCAGATAGAACGTGGCATAAGCCATGGCAAAATGTGTAGAATAGCAGAACACTTGCTTAAAAAATAACTTTGTTACATTTCAGTTTTTTTTTGCACAGTTGTACCAAGGACAAATAAAGTGCAATGAATAAAAATAATAAAAATAAACCAAAATACAGGCTATAATTGTTCAGTCAGTGTATAGTCCAGCAGCTAATGCTGTGTTCACGTGCTATCAGAGTTATCGGTCAGTTCCTAGTTCGGACCGGGAAGTTTCACTTGAATGACTCTCCAAATCGGTATTACAAGGGGGCACTGAGAAAATGATGTTGCCCGAGTTGCCGAGTTTCACCACTAACCTTTAACCATTTCAACCAAAAGATGACAACAAGTCGGTTTTTGACAAATACAATATGGGTAATGTAGCTAGTTTTACCATATTGTCAATGTTAAGCAAGCTAGCTAACTTTACTATAAGCAACGATAATTAGCTTATCAAACTAGTTAAAATCTTATTGGTTGAATATTGTTCCGACCAAAAAGCACATGAATGAAACAAAGTTGTATTTCCAACATCCCAACTAAGAAGTAGGAAGCTCCGACAAGCACGTGAAGGCAGCGTGTCAAATTTGTGTCAAGTGTCAAATTTGTGGACTTTGTGAGGCACCACATTTTACGCACAGCTAGAACAAGTCCTTGGAAGTGTTTTTCGCTACAATGCCATCGCAGATTTTTTTAAGCACATGCAGTCTTTTTATTTTTAAATTATCCCTGTACGTCTAATTAATCATTGTGTGTGTTTATTTACATTTACATTTACGTCATTTAGCAGACGCTCTTACAAATTGGTGCATTCACCTTATGATATCCAGTGGAACAACCACTTTACAATAGTACATCTAATTATTTTAGGGGTGGGGGGGTTAGAAGGATTACTTTGTCCTATCCCAGGTATTCCTTAAAGAGGTGGGGTTTCAGGTGTCTCTGGAAGGTGGTGATTGACTCCGCCTTTTGGAGACACCAAAATATATTTTTAATAATTGGTATCCCTGAGCCTACTTGCTCAGTCCAACAGTGTGGGCTTGGGGATACAAATTTGATTGTATATTTATATATACAGCACTGATTGGCTGATTGAAGTCTAAAACCCACCCCCTTACCCCGTAGGAAAAAAACAGAGTCACATGGTTTTCAACCTGTCAGTTGGAGCGAACTTCCACAGGTGTGTAGACTACTCTGTTTTGTCATCAAAATACATCATGCATCCTAATTTGCTATATTATTGTTTTACTGTTTTCAATAGGTCACCAGAAGATGCAGACAGGTCCCAGAACAGCCTGTTTGCAGGGTGGACCATTCTGGCCTATACCCTGTCTACTGTCTATTCATTGCAGTAAACCATGATTATCTACAGGGCAGACTATAGGCCTCTGCAATTTTAGCTAGTTAACATTAGCATTGCCAGCTATTTTGACAAACTTGGCTAGCTAATAGCAACATAGTCATCTTTCTAAAGTCAATTTGACAACATCATAATGATGGCATAGTTGTTTTCTTAAGTGATAATACCCTCGAAGCCAATATATCCTCCAAACACCGGCTTCGAGGGCATTATCTATTTTATACAACAGGTTACCAACATATTCAAATAACGATTGACAATTTTCTCATTGCTTTAAAATGATAAATGTTTGGTCTTTGGTAGCTTAACTCTGCACGCTGCAAACAATGAGGGGCCAGCAGCAGTGTAAGAGGATATTTAAGCAATAAGGCCCGAGGAGGTATGGTATACGACCAATATACCACGGCTAAGGGCTGTTGTTATGCATTACGCAACGCAGAGTGCCTGGACACAGCCCTTAGCTGTGGTATATTGGCCATATACCACAAACCTCTGAGGTTCCTTATTGCTATTATAAACTGGTTACTAACATAAATAGACATAAATAAATAAAAATCGTCATACCCAATATATATACGGTCTGATATACCATGGCTTCCAGCCAATCAGCATTCATGGCTTGGCCAACCTGGTTTATAAATGCAAATAACAGATCTATTGTCATTCAAGGAATTTCTTTTAAACAGCTCTTATATAAAAAGGGTATTATCATCATTCTCATCATTTCAATGTTATTTTAACCTTATAGTGTGGAAATCTCATCAAAATGTAAATCACGTTTTAACTGCACTGCCCCCCTGATTGTCGGTTAAGGACTTGCAAGTAAGTATTTCACGTTGTATTCAGCGCATGTGACAAATAAAATGTGATTTGATTTGAATATTACTCCGAACTGGTTGCCAACCATCTCCATGGGGCAATAATGGCTTAAAGGGTTAGAGAACACAAAAAATGGCATTCCAGGTGACTACCTCATGAAACTAGGTGAGAGAATGCCAAGAGTGTGCAAATATGTCATCATTGAAGAATCTAAAATATATTTTGATATGTTTAACACATTTTGGTTACTACAAGATTCCATATGTGTCATTTCATAGTTCTGATGTCTTCACTATTATTCTACAATGTGTAAAATAGTAAAAATAAAGAAAAACCCTTGAATGAGTAGGTGTGTCCAAACGTTTGACTGGTACTGTATATTTCCCACAATTGTTTTGCCTGTTTTGCATGTTATTTTGGCATTAAGTCCTTTTTCTCCTCTCTATTGTGTTATTGACTGTATGTTTGTTTATTCCATGTGTAACTCTGTGTTGTTGTTTGTGTCGCACTGCTTTGCTTTATCTTGGCCAGGTCGCAGTTGTAAATGAGAACTTGTTCTCAACTAGCCTACCTGGTTAAATAAAAAAAATGAAATAAAAAATGTCAGTTAAAAACAATGTAAAACATTTAATTCATTGAGTTAATAAAGCCGCATACAAACATGGTCTCTTTTTTGATTTCTTGAATAAGGCATCTCCAAAATGCAGGTGTTTCAGCCTAGCTCAGTGCTTTCTGTGGTGGTGGGTCAGCTAGTGGAAAATACGGAGCGTAGGAGTTGGTAATGTTCTCTAGTTGCGCCGTGAGTGGCTCAGTGTTCTGTCACTCATGGGGACACCACGCCACTGCAAAATCGACATGTAGAGATTGAAAAATTCAAGCCCCTAGGGTGCTGCCATAGAGTTACATTAGAAGTGCCCATCCAAGAAGGCTCAAGGTCATTGGCCACAGATAAAATTATGTCAAATCAGGTTATATCTACCGTAGCTTTGATTGGACTGATCATGTCAACATCATAATTTAAAAATCTTAGCTAGCAAGCTAGCAGTCATCATTATGAATCAAGTCGACAACCTACTGGCAAATTCTTTTCAATCCTTGTTATATGAAGGGAAATTATAGATAAAACGTATCGGTGGTCATCGGCCTTTGGACATAAACATTACACAACAAGTTGGAAACCGCAAATTCAACAATGAGTGGTTTGAAATGAATCGGTGGCTAACTGCAAGCATTGCACAGCAATCACTAGCCTGCTATTCAGTGGAGTGGGTGTGTGGTCCAAGTCTGGGTTTAAGGGTCTCTTTTCCAAGCTTAAAAGGATAAACATTCAACACCATGGACCATAAAAGGTTGAATACATTGGCCATGCTGTCAATCCAGCATGACTTCTGCCACATTCACAACAACTGGAAACTCGGAACTGGGAAATCTCAGACTTCAGTGAGTTCAAGACAACTGGGAACTTGGAATAAACCGAGCTCTGACTGGGAAAATATGTTTTGAACGGTCATCCAACTCGGAATAACAAGTCGGGAACTTAGGCCTCTTTCTAGAGCTCTGACCTGAAGATCACTGACGTCATGATTCGACCTTGTTTTTTTTGTTGAGGTCCCAGTTGTCTTGAAAGCACCATAAATCCGGAGACTGCCAGACTTTGATGACAAAGTTTGATGACAAAATTTTCCCATGAAGGACCGCCGCCCCACCTTCCTGTCCAAGTGAGCATAGCACAACAAGGTGAGTCCAAAAATGTATTGTATGCTGCTGCATAGATGATGTAAGGGAGATATGTATACCGTAGCTAAGAAAGTAATAATAAGTATTATTGTGTATGTTGCGTAGTAAGCTGATAGTAGCCCATGTGCTTCACCCTAATAATTTGGTCCCTTTCCCCCTCATAATTTAGCCTTCTGTTCTGACTTGGTGGTTTACATGTAGCCTATAGCCTGTTTTAGATAAATGTAATCATCAAATATTGTAAGACCTTTCATTGTCTGCGTATATGCCCCCTTAATTTATCCTACGGTTCTGACTTGGTGTACAGGGAGAATGCTGTAAGAACGGCCCATGTTCTGAATTCTGCGCTGTACATTTCAAAAGTGCTGAACAAATAGTTATATTGACTACGTCCGTCATCGCTCGCTCATTAATGTCTTATTCGAAATTACAGATTGCCTCTTATCCACTTGTCGTCCCCTTATGCCATAGTTTGTACATCTTAATTGTCAGTAGAAACCACATTTGTTTAAGCAAGTCAGCCATATCAGCTATGTTTTTTTAAACGCAGTAAATGAGGCTGAATGAACTGTTTCGCTGCCAGACAAGGCTCCGCTGATAGCCAGGTGTAGCAGTGGTAAAGATTCACTCCATGGTTCTGAAAAGAAAGCACTGTTTGTCACTATTATAGTGCAATCTGTGTATTGTTTCGTGTTGTGTTGTGTAGTGGCTTTGCTGGCACGCATTTTTTTAAAGTTTGGCCCACCAAGATTTACATGCTAAAATCGCCACTGGCTATGTGAGAGGTTATAGACTTACAGTCAGTGTTCAGATTTCAGGCTACTATTCAATTTAACCCATTTGAACAATAGCCTTGGCTTGCCATTTTTAAGTCAGTATTGTGACTGTAGAATCTGTATAACATCTCACAATCATCACACATAACATAGCCAGCACTGCTATTATCCTCTTTTACCTCCCAAGCATTAGGCTCCTGTTCTGGCCCTCCCTTCTCTTTATTTTCAACTCCCCATTTCACATCTTTTCTCTTATTGAATGAAACTCTGACATTGCCGTTTTTGCCTCAGTGGATCGATGTAAACTTTTTCTGCCCAAGTTCCAGGGCCTAGCGTGACATTCCGGGGTTTCTATTTTTGTAAAGACATGTAAAGACATCATTTTGCATGAACATAACCAATCATGATGTTTTCATCTTATTCCTGTCAAACAAATCACTTCCTGTGCATGTTCATCCACTCCAAAATAATTCCAGCATCCAAAAGTGCACTGTGCACTCACACCATTTGATGAATGGAAAGAGACACCAAAAAAGTGTAATGAAATTTGGCTTATAGCCTGAATTAATTGATTTTGTCTTGCTGACAAAAGGTCCTTTTTTGTAGAAAGAAAAGCTGGGACACCTGAAAGGGGGCTGAGCTACATACAGGACTGTCCAGGGCTGACATGTTAAGCCACATGGGACATATATATTTTTAACCATGACACAGAGGTGTGGGTGTTCATTTAATATGGAATAAGCTTCTTTTTGCATTTCTGCATTGACTCATGTCTCATTCAGGGGTTCTGAGACTCCCCCGGGGCCCCATAATTCGCACTCTGATCCACACAATATTTCATGACCCTAAACCAGCCCTCCCTTCAGACTCTTGCATCACACAAATGTGCCCAAAAAATCGAACCAAATGACTGATTCTTGAATATATTTTCATCCTTATTTACAGTATTTTACATTTAAACACAAAAAAGTATTCTGATTGCAACCCAGCTAGCACATAACGTTCTGAGAACCATATGTTTTTTAGAGCTTGGTGAGAGCATGCTTTTCCTATGGTTATTTTGCAAAGAACCTTCCCACAACTTTCAGGGAATGGTGCAGGATAGTTGCTTGGCTTTAGAACGTTCTCAGAACATTTTAAGGAACATGGCAAAAAAAGTTTTATTTCCTTGGTATTTCATTATAAAACGTTTGCTAAAAGTGTTGGTAATGGTCTAGGAACATTCTCCAACTGGTTTGATATTGGGAATGTTCTCAAATAGTTCAGAGAACATTAAGAAACAACATTCCTCTATGGGAATTTCAGTACTTCAGCATAACGTTTTCTGCAGGTTTCCTCATGGTTCTATTTAAAGTCATGTTCTCAGAACAATAAGAAAACTTTCCATAAAACCACAAGAAAAGAGTAATGTTTAAAGAACATTCTGTGAATGTTATTTAAAAACATCTACATTCCATTCTCAGTGTCAACCAAGCTCTCTCTATCCTGTATCTTGGTAAGTGTGTTCAGGTGTGTTGGCCGTGCCCAATTATTGGCCACACCTAATCTTAATGAATGCTTGATTCCTTTGAAATGGGGTCTGTTTGAATAGACTAAAATGAACCGCTTTGTATGAGTAAAAAACACAAGGCACGCTAGCTCCATCCTGGTGGCGAAATGGAATAGTTCAATGAATAGACAACAGAAGATCATGGGTTTGAATCTCATTGACACCTTGCCACAATAAAAAAAAAAAAAAAAAAATGTTTGCATTATTAAAGCCTTAGAAAATGTATTTCCGGTTTCCATGTGTCCCATCTGTGCTTGGAGTTTTAAAAGTATAATTGAAACATTCAGCAACCGTTTTAAGGAAGTTATTAAAACATCTCCAAATAACCTTTACATTTCGTTCAAAACATTTAGAGAATGTTCTCAGAACGTTATGTAATTACGTTCAAATATCCTATCATTTCTATTCTCAGAAAGTCAATAAAATCCTCCCAGGAAAACTTTCAAGGAACCTTTCTCAGAACCCTGCAACCCCCCAAAAAATGTATGTTCCCAGAACAGACGATATTTTTCCTTCTGTTACTTAAAAAAAGCAGTTTTACCAGTCAGAAAGCGTATGGTTTCTTTCCCAGAACCAATGGGAAATCAAAAACTCAAAAGATTTTAGTTTAACTCGAATTAAAGTCGTAAAAATAAGACTACTTACAGATTTACGTTGTTCTCCGGGCAGAAAATGGACAACGTCGTGTCAATTAATGTTCCCCTGATGTTACTTTGTGAGATAGTTACGCTGTCTGTCGGGGTAATTCATCCCATTGCCATTTTCAGGCAGAACACGAGTTGCGACGCATTGAGAGGAAAGTGACCTCATCGTTCGCAAAAACAACAACAAAAACGGGCATAAGAGCATAAAAGCTGCAATACGTTTACTATTGCATTACATAGGGTTATATATCACAACAATGAATGTACTTATTGATATTTTCAATATTCCCTACCATAATTTACAGGTGCATTTAATGCCATTTTTAATCCAATAATTAATAAATCAATCAAATGTATTTTACAAAGCCTTTTTACATCAGCAGTTGTCAAAGTGTTTTACAGATATCCAGCCTAAAACCCCAAAGAGCAGACACGCATCCAATGTCCCGTGTGGCTCAGTTGGTAGAGCATGGTGTTTGTAACGCTGGGGCTGTGGGTTCGATTCCCACGGGGACCAGTAAGGAGAAAGAGCATCTGCTAAATGACGTAAATGTAAACATTAAGGTATGTGGCTCAGTCATGAGAAACATATCCTCATTGAGGTTGCCAAGATGTTTAAAAAGAATATGGAAAAACTATTACACTTAGCAGATGCTCTTATCCAGAGCGACTTACAGTAGTGAATGCATAAATTTTTTTAAACATTTCTTTCTCCATACTGGTCCCCGTGGGAATCGAACCCACAACCCTGGTGTTGCAAACACCATGCTCTACCAACTGAGCCACACGGGATGAAATATGAAATATGTAATCCCTTGAAATTAGCCAAGTTTGTTTTATTAGTTTGAAACAATATGCCTATGCCACAAATAATTTCCTAAATGAATTAACTCAAGTAGAATAAATAGATTTTAGGCCTATACAAATCCTGACAAATATGAATGAGCGATCTGTATTCACATGTTCAAGATTCTCAATGAGGCTTTGGTTTATGGGTATTCTCTCTGAAAATGAATTAGTTAGCTCAATCCTGTATTTCTGCTATGTTAAGGCAGACTGATGAAGCGTATTCTTTGACTCATGTTTGGCCTGGACCTTGAATGGCACTGTCAATATTGTCACGTGGGCTCATATTTCTGTGGAGGGCTGAAATAATACCAGCAGTGGTGGAAAACAGAGACAATTCCAGTTCTCCTCAGAAACCTCTGAAATGTGTTTTCCACTGGTAAATAGCTGAGCGAAGTATAGAAGTTATCATAGTGCAGATGTGGGATGTTTTCCTACTTTCCTACACATGCTAAGCCAATAGGGAGCTAGAGGGTATACACTACCTCTACACATGCACATACACACGTAAAACCTACGCACACGCACTCACACACCCCTCTCTTTGTCACCCCACCTCAATTTCAAGAGCGAGACCCCTACACACGCTATGGTTCCCCCCCCTGCTTCCTATGGGGGGAGCCCTGTCTACATCCAGCTGATATTTTAGTGTCACTGGTGCCTGTTCTTCAACTGCCTCAGTAGTAATGTCACATAATGTATTTAGTCACACGTTATAGTCACATGCACACACATAATAGAAACACTAAACACAGCTACCGAGGGAAGGAGGAAAAAGCCAGTAGGATGTCAGACTACAATCAACTCCCCCTCTCTCCCCATGGACAGAGCCCCCAACCCATTCTCATCCTAGACTCCACCACAAACATGCACGCACGCACGCACGCACCGCACGCACGCACACACGCACACACGCACACACGCACACACGCACACACGCACACACGCACACACGCACACACGCACACACGCACACACGCACACACGCACACACACACACACGCACACACGCACACACGCACACACGCACACACACACACACACACACACACACACAGAGAGAGAGAGGCATGTACACACGCACAACCCATCCTACACCCTCACCACAACCACCCCCCACCCATCTTCCTCGCTCTGCCTAATACCCACAGCCCTCCGGCTCTGTGCTGGCCTGGGGGACACCCATTTCACTTTGCCAATCTCACTGACACACAGCCATTACTGGTGCGTTTGAAGAGCCCCAGTTGCTGCTCTTCCCAAAGCCCAGATGAAAGCCTCTGCCTGGGGCTCCGAATACCAGGGCCCTATGAACTGCAGGGCTGACTGGATCCAGGGGTATAATTTCTACTGTCAACAGGGAAGCCAGTTTGTGTTGGATGAGACACTTCCCACCACACAAACACACAGAGTCAGACACGAACACAAACACATGAAAGGAGACCAAACGTGTGGTTTGTTTGACTGAATAACACATAAGTAGCTCTGCGGCCACGTTTGTTGACACTCAGAGGAGACACTCACAGACCGCAGGGTTCGTCACAAAGGATGTGTATGGGAGTGTTGAGTTGGAATGTATTTACAAAGTTAGATGATTATAGGACAGAGACAGGGGACATAACGGTGAGAAAGCCAATGCTCAAGCATAAAGACATGAAGATAAAATAATTAGCTGGATTTCTTACAGCTTGCCTAAGTATAGAGGAGAATAGAATGAGTCATTTCGTAGAGGATCGTCTTCAGCAATAACATGGTTCAGAGGCACCATTTTGATTCATCAGAAATTCAGAGTCCTTTACACCATTACTTCCTCAAAAACTTAATGTGATATGATGGAAAAGGAAACTTGAGACCTACTTTCCTTGCGTTTCTCAAATATCCTAGGATGATTTGCATGCATGCACATGGTTATGGATGATTATTACATGAAAGTACACATATCGCAACTCTCTACATGAACTCAGCAAAAAAAGAAACGTCCCTTTTTCGGGATCCTGTCTTTCAAAGATAATTCGTAAAAATCCAAATAACTTCACAGATCTTGTTTGTAAAGAGTTTAAACACTGAACATGCACCTGTGGAACGGTCGTTAAAACACTAACAATTAAGGTCACAGTTATGAAAACTTAGGACACTAAAGAAGCCTTTCTACTGACTCTGAAAAACACCAAAAGAAAGATGCCCAGGGTCCCTGCTCATCTGCGTGAACGTGACTTAGGCATGCTGCAAGGAGGCATGAGGACTGCAGATGTGGCCAGGGCAATAAATTGCAATGTGTGAGACGCCTAAGACAGTGCTACAGAGAGACAGGACAGACAGCTGATTGTCCTTGCAGTGGCAGACCACATGTGAACAACACCTGCACAGGATCGATACGTGCTCTTCACTTACGAGTCACAGTTTTGTCTCACCAGGGGAGATGGTCGGATTCGTGTTTATCGTCGAAGGATTGAGCGTTACTTCGAGGCCTGTACTCTGGTGCGTTATCGATTTGGAGGTGGAGGGTCCGTAATGGTCTGGGGCGGTGTGTCACAGCATCATCGGACTGAGCTTGTTGTCATTGCAGGCAATCTCAATGCTGTGCGTTACAGGGAAGACATCCTCCTCCCTCATGTGGTACCCTTCCTGCAGGCTTATCCTGACATGACCCTCCAGCATGACAGGAATGTCATTGTTCTGTCATGGCCAGCAAGGAGCCCAGATCTCAATCCCATTGAGCACGTCTGGGACCTGTTGGATCAGAGAGTGAGGGCTAGGGCCATTCCCCCCAGAAATGTCTGCAAATCTGGTGCAGTCCATGAGGAGGAGATGCGCTGCAATACTTAATGCAGCTGGTGGCCACACCAGATACTAGCTGTTACATTTGATTTTGACCCCCTTTGTTCAGGGACACATTAATCAATTTCTGTTAGTCACATGTTTGTGGAACTTGTTCAGTGTATGCCTCAGTTGTTGAATCTTATTATGGTCATACAAATATTTACTCATGTTAAGTTTGCTGAAAATAAACGCAGTTGACAGTGAGAGGACGTTTCTTTTTTTGCTGAGTTTATATCCTTGAGTGGATATAATCAGTTTAATGTCACATATATGATAATCACATATGGTACATAAAGATCTACTCACAGCAGTGTTTTTTAAACCTCTACCTGGAAAAGAATGACTGGAAATAACAAGAGGAAATAGGCAACATTTTTGAGACAAAAATATGTGCTTTGCTGGCACATACAGTGTATTTAGAAACAATTCAGACCCCATGGCCTTTTTCAATTTTTTTTAAGTTACAGCCTTATTCTGAAATCGATTGTTTTTTTCCCCTCATCAATCTACACACAATACTCCATAATGACAAAGCAAAAAAAGGTTTTTAGAAATTCTAGAAAATGTATTCCAAAAATGTAAACTGAAATATAACATTTACATACAGTACATATTTAGACCCTTTACTCAGTACTTTGTTGAAGCACCTTTGGCAGCGATTACAGCCGTGAGTCTTCTTAGGTATGACGCTAGTTGGGCTGCGAGACTTAATTGCCACACATTTTGCCTCATCCCTCTCAACCATACAATTTTACAATTCCTCATCAATCCAAGGGGATTTAACAGTTTTTACAGTCATTTTCTTAATGGGTGAGTGCTTATTACTAACTGGAATAAGTAGTTTCATAAATGTCTCAAGCACAGCATCTGGTTGCTCCTCATTACACACTACAGACCAGCAAATATTCTTAACATCATCAACATATGAATCACTCCAAAACGTATTGTATAACCTCTTATACAGTATATTAGGCCCAGCCTTTGGATCTTTGGTTTTCCTAGATATGGCTATTATATTGTGATCACTACATCCTATGGATGTGGATACTGCTTTAAAGCAAATATCTGCAGCGTTAGTAAAGATGTGATCAACACATGTTTATGATTTAATTCCTGTGCTATTTGTAACAACCCTGGTAGGTTGACTGACAACCTGATCCAGGTTGCAGGCACTAGTTGCAATTTGAAGTTTTTTCCTGAGTGGGCAGCTTGATGATAGCCAGTCAATATTTAAATCACCCAGAAAATATACTTCTCTGCTGATATCACATACATTATCAAGCATTTCACACGTATTATCCAGATACTGTCAGCAGTTTCCCACAAGAATGGGCTTTAGGGGAGGCAGATGAACCTGTAGCCATATTACTTACTTCAATAGTATTGAACATCAGATCGTCTCTAAAATGTACAGGAATGTGGTTCTGAATACAGACCGCAACACCGCCTCCGTTGGGATTTCTGTCTTTTCGGTAGATGTTATAACCATGTATTGCTACCACTGTATCATCAATGTCTTATTAAGTGAGTTTCAGAGACAGTCAGAACACAGTGCCTTGTGAAAGTATTCACCCCCTTGTCATTTGTCCTATTTTGTTGCCTTACAACCTGGAATGCAACTTGATTTTGGGGGGGTTGTATCATTTGATTTGGACAACATGCCTACCACTTTGAAGATGCAAAATATTTTTTTATAGTGAAACAAACAACAAATAAGACAAAAAAATCGGAAAACTTGAGTGTGCATAACTATTCACCCCCCCAAAGTCAATACTTTGTAGAGCCACCTTTTGCAGCAATTGCAGCTGCAAGTCTCTTGGGGTATGTCTCTATAAGCTTGGCACATGTAGCCACTGGGATTTTTCTCCATTCTTCAAGGCAAAACTGCTCCAGCTCCTTCAAGTTGGATGGGTTCCGCTGGTGTACAGCAATCTTTAAGTCATACCACAGATTCTCAATTGGATTGCAGTCTGGGCTTTGACTAGGCCATTCCAAGACATTTAAATGTTTTCCCTTAAACCACTCGAGTGTTGCTTTAGCAGTACGCTTAGGGTCATTGTCCTGCTGGAAGGTGAACCTTCGTCCCAGTCTCAAATCTCTGGAAGACAAACAGGTTTCCCTCAAGAATTTCCCTGTATTTAGCGCCATCCATCATTCCTTCAATTCTGACCAGTTTCCCAGTCCCTGCCGATGAAAAGCATCCCCACAGCATAATGATGGATGGGTGATGAGAGGTGTTGGGTTTGCGCCAGACATAGCGTTTTCCTTAAT
Source organism: Salmo trutta (assembly GCF_901001165.1). NCBI lineage: Eukaryota > Metazoa > Chordata > Actinopteri > Salmoniformes > Salmonidae > Salmo > Salmo trutta. The sequence goes on along the minus strand of NC_042963.1, from coordinate 20,232,978 downwards.
GGCCAAAAAGCTACATTTTTGTCTCATCTGACCAGAGTACCTTCTTCCATATGTTTGGGGAGTCTCCCACATGCCTTTTGGCGAACACCAAACGTGTTTGCTTATTTTTTTTTAAGCAATGGCTTTTTTCAAGTAGGGGTACATAAATTAAATTACTTACATTGTGTTTGCCAATTCCCCTAAGATCATGTACATTTGATGCAGCATTATGACGACTCATTGTCCCAATGGTAGGGATTAACTGATTTGTGGAGTGCTGCAGAGATGGTTGTCCTTCTGGAAGGTTCTCCCAACTCTACAGAGGAACTCTGGAGCTCTGTCAGAGTGACCATCGGGTTCTTGGTCAAGGAATGATGCTGGGGATGAGAAGCAGGTACTGGGAGTGAACATTTAATTACCAACGGACATGGAACAGGACAGGACAGTGTCTGGACAGGAACACACAACGATATTAATGCTAACGCAGGGATCTAACCAAAGAAACAGAGAGATATAGGAGGGGCAATCAACATAGTGATGGAGTCCAGGTGGGTCCAAAAAAGTGCAGGTGCGCATAACAATGGTGACAGGTGTGCGTAATGATAGGCAGTCTGGTGCCCTCGAGCGTCAGAAATGGAGAGCGGGAGCAGGCTTGACAGTACCCCCCTCCCCTCTAGGGGCGCCACCCGGCCTCCCACCTGGGCAAGCCTGACGGGCAGGCCAAGGCATGGGCTCTGGACAAGCCGTTTGGGGGCATAGAAGCCCAACGAACTGGCAAAGGTGTAGGAGCCTGGCGAGCCGGCTCAGGTGTGGGAGCCTGACAATCCGGCTGACACGTGAAAGCCCGATGATCCTGCTGAGGCGTGGGAGCCTGATGAACTGGCTGAGGCGTGGGAGCCTGGTGGCCGGCTGAATCATGACGTGGCGTGGGCGCCTGCCGAGCCCACCGAGATGACCTCTCGAGCCAACAAAGGCGTGGAAGCCCAACGAGCTAGCTGAGGCACCCCTGGTTCCCACTGCGATAGCACCCAGATCCAACGTCACCAACCAAAACTCCCTGATGCTTCTTTTAGTGGTGTCAGCATTCTGTAAGGAACGTCGCTGGGGATGAGAAGCAGGTACAGTGAGTGAACATTTTATGACCCACAGACATGGAACAGGATAGGACAGCGTCTGGACAGGAACACACAACAACATTAATGCTGACACAGGGATCTAACCAAATAAACAGAGAGATATAGGAGGGGCAATCAACATAGTGATGGAGTCCAGGTGGGTCCAATGAAGTGCAGATGCACGTAACGATGGTGACAGGTGTGCGTAATGATAGGCAGTCTGGCACCCTCGAGCGCCAGAGAGGGAGAGCGGGAGCAGGTGTGACACTCGGAGCTCTATGGACAATTCCTTCAACCTCATGGCTTGGTTGTTGTTATGACATGCACTGTCAACTGTGGGACCTTGTATAGACAGGTGTGTGTCTTTCCAATTCATGTCCAATCAATTGAATTTACCACAGGTGGACTCCGATCAAGAAACATCTCAAGGATGATCAATGGAAACAGGATGTACCTGAGCTTAATTTCAACTCTCATAGCAAAGGGTCTGAATTCTTATGTAAATAAGGTATGTTTATTATTCTTAATACATTTGCAAACATTTCTAAAAACCTTTTTTTGCTTTGTTATTATGGGGTATTCTGTGTAGATTGATGAGAATTATAATTTTTTTTGTCCATTTTAGAATAAGGCTGTAACGTCACAAAATGTGGAAAAAGTCAGGGGGTCTGAATACTTTCCGAATGCACTGTAGCTGGTCAGAAATAGCAATTGTTTTGTAAAGAATTGGGGTGGCCTCTTCAATCTTCATGCCATTCTCTGGCCCTGCGTTCCACTCTCCCCAGCCACTCTACTGGGGCAACGGGTAGTGTAGTAAAACCTCCTGGTGTAGGAACGCTTATACTTCATCAGGACCTGGTCACCTACTGGGGCCTGCAGGTAAGAAGAAGCGCTCGATCCAGGGTTGTATTGATGTGAGATGTTCTGAATTTTGCAGATATACTGCACAAAAATATAAACACAACATGCAACAATTTCAAAAATGTTTACTGAATTACAGTTCATATAAGGAAATCAGTCAATTGAAATAAATTAATTAGGCCCTAATCTATGGATTTCACATGACTGGGAATACAGATATGCATCTGTTGGTCACAGATACCTTTAAAAAAAGTAGGGGGTGGATCAGAGAACCAGTCAGTATCTGGTGTGACCACAATTTGCCTTATGCTGGATATTGGGGGGAACTGGAACACGTTGTCGTACACGTCGATCCAGAGCATCTCAAACATGCTCAATGGTTGACATGTCTGATAAGTATGGAGGACATGGAATAACTGGGACATTTGACATTTTCAGCTTCCAGGAAATGTGTATAGATCCTTGCAACATGAGGCTGTGCATTATCAGGCTGAAAGATGAATTGCACGACAATGGGCCTCAGGATCTCATCACGGTATCTCTGTGCATTGAAATTGCCATTCACAAAATGTAATTGTGTTAGTTGTCTGTAGCTTATACCTGCCCGTACCATAACACCACCACCACCATGGGGCACTCTGTTCACAACATTACATCAGCAAACCGCCAGCCCACACGATGCCATGCACGTGGTCTGCGGTTGTGAGGCCAGTTGGACGTACTGCAAAATTCTCTAAAATGACTTAGAAGACTTATGGTAGAGAAATTAACAATCAATTTTCTGGCAATAACTCTGGTGGACATTCCTGCAGTCAGCATGCCAATTGCACATTCCCTCAAAACTTGAGTAATCTGTGGCATTGTGTTGTGTGACAAAACTGCACATTTTATAGTGACCTTTTATTGTTCCCAGCACAAGGTGCACCTGTGTAATAATCATGCTGTTTAATCAGCTTCTTGATATGCCACCTGTCAGTTGGATGGAATATCTTAGCAAAGGAGAAATGCTCGCTAACAGGGATGTAAACCAATTTGTGTTGTTTTTTTGCGTATGGAACATTTTTGGGATCCTTTATATTAGTTCATGAAACATAAGCACCACTTTTTTTGGCTAAATTCTTTTTTTAATAATAAAATATATCACATTCAGTGGCGACCCGTCATTCAGGGCAGATGGGACAGAGCCCCACCTGTTTAGCTAAAAGTACCTGTCAAAGGTTTGGAGACACCTACTCATTCAAGGGTTTTTCTTCATTTTTACTATTTTCTATATTGTAGAATAATAGAAGACATCAAAACTATGAAATAACACATACGGAATAATGTAATCATTTTTGGTTCCAACCGCCACGTCTTTGTGAGGCACAGAGTAGGTGAACGGATAATCTCCACATGTATGGTTCCCACCGTGAAGCATGGAGGAGGTGTGATGGTTTGGGAGTGCTTTGCTGGTGACACTGTCAGTGATTTATTTAGAATTCAAGGCACACTTAACCAGCATGGTTACCACAGCATTCTGCACCAATACGCCATCCCATCTGGTTTGCGCTTAGTGCGACTATTATTTGTTTTTCAACAGGACAACGACACAAACAACACCTCCAGGCTGTGTAAGGCCTATTTGACCAAGAAGGAGAGTGATGGAGTGCTGCATCAGATGACCTGGCCTCCACAATCACCTGACCTCAACCCAATTGAGATGGTTTGGGATGAGTTGGACCGCAGAGTGAAGGAAAAGCAGCCAACAAGTGCTCAGTATATGTGGTAACTCCTTCAAGACTGTTGGAAAAGCATTCCTCATGAAGCTGGTTGAGAAAATGCCAAGAGTGTGCAAAGCTGTCGTGAAGGCAAAGGGTGACTACTTTGAAGAATATCAAAAATAAAATATATTTTGATTTGTTTAACACTTTTTTGGTTACTACATGATTCCATGTGTGTCATTTCATAGTTTTGATGTCTTCACTATTATTCTACAATGTAGAAATGAGTAAAAAAAGAAAAACCCTTGAATGAGTAGGTGTCCAAACTTTTGACTGGTACTGTACATATATATTTTTCATGCCTGTTTTGCATGTCATTTTGGCATTAATACGTGTCACATATACGTTTTCAAACAATGTAAAAAAAAGTACTGCTCAAAAAAATAAAGGGAACACTTAAACAACACATCCTAGATCTGAATGAAAGAAATAATCTTATTAAATACTTTTTTCTTTACATAGTTGAATGTGCTGACAACAAAATCACACAAAAATAATCAATGGAAATCCAATTTATCAACCCATGGAGGTCTGGATTTGGAGTCACACTCAAAATTAAAGTGGAAAACCACACTACAGGCTGATCCAACTTTGATGTAATGTCCTTAAAACAAGTCAAAATGAGGCTCAGTAGTGTGTGTGGCCTCCACGTGCCTGTATGACCTCCCTACAATGCCTGGGCATGCTCCTGATGAGGTGGTGGATGATCTCCTGAGGGATGTCCTCCCAGACCTGGACTAAAGCATCCGCCAACTCCTGGACAGTCTGTGGTGCAACGTGGCGTTGGTGGATGGAGCGAGACATGATGTCCCAGATGTGCTCAATTGGATTCAGGTCTGGGGAACGGACGGGCCAGTCCATAGCATCAATGCCTTCCTCTTGCAGGAACTGCTGACACACTCCAGCCACACGCGGTCTAGTATTGTCTTGCATTAGGAGGAACCCAGGGCCAACCGCACCAGCATATGGTCTCACAAGGGGTCTGAGGATCTCATCTCGGTACCTAATGGCAGTCAGGCTACCTCTGGCGAGCACATGGAGGGCTGTGCGGCCCCCCAAAGAAATTTCCACCCCACACCATGACTGACCCACCGCCAAACCGGTCATGCTGGAGGATGTTGCAGGCAGCAAAACGTTTTCCACGGCGTCTCCAGACTCTGTCCCGTCTGTCACGTGCTCAATGTGAACCTGCTTTCATCTGTGAAGAGCATAGGGCGCCAGTGGCGAATTTGCCAATCTTGGTGTTCTCTGGCAAATGCCAAACGTCCTGCACGGTGTTGGGCTGTAAGCACAACCCCCAACTGTGGATGTCGGGCCCTCTTACCACCCTCATGGAGTCTGTTTCTGACCGTTTGAGCAGACACATGCACATTTGTGGCCTGCTGGAGGTCATTTTGCAGGGCTCTGGCAGTGCTTCTCCTGCTCCTCCTTGCACAAAGGCGGAGGTAGCGGTCCTGCTGCTGGGTTGTTGCCCTCCTACGGCCTCCTGATGTACTGGCCTGTCTCCTGGTAGTGCCTCCATGCTCTGGACACTACGCTGACAGACACAGCAAACCTTCTTGCCACAGCTCGCATTGATGTGCCATCCTGGATGAGCTGCACTACCTGAGCCACTTGTGTGGGTTGTAGACTCCGTCTCATGCTACCACTAGAGTGAAAGCACCGCCAGCATTCAAAAGTGACCAAAACATCAGCCAGGAAGCATAGGAACTGAGAAGTGGTCTGTGGTCCCCACCTGCAGAACCACTCCTTTATTGGGGGTGTCTTGCTAATTGCCTATAATTTCCACCTGTTGTCTATCCCATTTGCACAACAGCATGTGAAATGTATTGTCAATCAGTGTTGCTTCCTAAGTGGACAGTTTGATTTCACAGAAGTGTGATTGACTTGGAGTTACATTGTGTTGTTTAAGTGTTCCCTTTATTTTTTTGAGCAGTGTATCTAAAAGCCACATACAAACTTGGTCTCTTTCTTGCTTTTTTGAATAAGGCAGCTCCAAAATGCAGGTGTTTCAGCCTAGCTCAGTGCTTTCTGTGGTGGTGGGGCAGCTAGGGGAAAATACGGAGCATAGGGGTTGGTAATGTTCTCTAGTCGCGCCGTGATTGGCTCAGTGTTCTGTCACTCATGGGGACACTACATCAACACAAAATCTATGGCTAGAGCTCAAAAATTCAAGCCCCTTGAGTGCTGCCATAGAGTTACATTATAAGTGCCCATCCAAGAGGGCTCAAGGTCATTGGCCACAGATAAAATGACATCAAATCATGTTATGTCTACAGTAGCTTTGATTGGACTGATCATGTCAACATCTTACTTTCAAAATCTTAGCTAGCAGTCATCATCATCATCATGAATCAAGTCGATAATCTACTGGAAAATCATTTTCAATCTTTGTCATATGAAGAGAAATAATGAAGAGAAATTATAGATAAAATGTATTGGTGCTCATCAGCTATTGGACATAAACATTGTAAATTGTAAATTCAACATTGAGTGGTTTTGAAGGAATCATTGGCTAACTGCAATCATTGCACAGCAATCACTAGCTTGCTATTCAGTGGAGTGGGTGTGTGGTCCCAAGTCTGGGTTTAAGGATCTCTTTTCCAAGCTTAAAAGAATAAACATTCAACATTGGCCGTGCTGTCAATCCAGCATGACCTCTGCCGCGCTCAAAACAACTGGAACTGGGAAATCTCAGATTTCAGTAAGTTCAAGACGTCTGGGAACTCTGAAAACAACAAGCTCTGACTAGGAAAATACGTTTTGAACGGTCATGCAAATCGGTATTGCAAGTTGGGAACTCTGGCCTCATTCCAGAGCTTCAACTTGAAGATCACACCCCCCCCCCCCCCCATCCACTCGTTATCCTTGTGCCATAGTTTGTACATCTCAATTGTCAGTAGAAACTACATTTGTTTAAGCAAGTCATGCATATTTTTTTAAAGGCCGTAAATGAGGCTGAATGAACTGTTGTTTCGCTGCCAGACAAGGCTCCGCTGATAACCAGGTGTAGCAGTGGTGAGGTGTTGGGACTGCTGTTGGGACTCTGCAGTTGGGACAGCTTTATGTAGGCCCTAACAGTTTGTGGGCACCGTTTGTCACCGTTATAGTGCAATTAATGTGTTGTTTAATGTTGTGGCTTTGCTGGCATGCATTTAAAAAAACATTTTTTAGTTTGCCTCACCAATATTTACATGCTAAAAATCACATTACACATTTAGTAATGGCAGAATGCATTTTCAACTTCACGCAATGTAACACTTTTGTATGACAAAGTGTGCATTGAAAAGCACACCAAAGATCGCATTAACAGTAAGTAATACAATAAAGACGGCACTTCTAAAACACAAGCATGTCACTTCACCCACAAGCATTCCACTACACCCACAATAACATCTGCTAAATCTGCTCTGAGACTAGTCAAGGATCATATCACCTCCGCCTTACCGGTCACCCTAGACCCACTTCAATTTGCTTACTGCCCCAATAGGCCCACAGATTATGCAATCGCCATCACACAGCCCACTGCCCTATCCCATGTGGACAAGAAGAATACCTGCAGTTGAAGTCGGAAGTTTACATACACTTAGGTTGGAGTCATTAAAACTCATTTTTCAACCACTCCACAAATTTCTTGTTAACAAACTATAGTTTTGGCTAGTCGGTTAGGAAATCTACACTGAAATCTGAAGCTAGTTAGCTTTAGAAAACCCTGTGTAGATCTCACTTGCTTCTCGGGTGCTCTGTAGGGCTGTCTCAATTTTTATTTTTTTATTTTTTTAAATCTGTCCTCTCCTCCCCTTCATCTGCAATGATTAGAGACTTGACAGGGGGAAAACCATACAACGGAAGCTTATAATTAGGCTGGCTTTCACCTAGTCAGTTCTCTAAGATCAGAGCAATGAAGGAGAGGAGGCGAGGATGGATTTTTAAGGTAGAGACAGCCTATGAGTACAATGACACCAACATAACAACCTTTACACCAAATAGTCCAGGCAATGTTGACTGGCACACTTTTAGACCAGCACAAACACCACACCCACAGTCCTTCTTTATCTGGTGGCTCCATCCAAGTGATACCACTGTAGTCGAACTGTAAACAGGGAAATGGAATGACAAAGGAACAGCCATAGGCACAATCAGTGAGAGGTGTAAACTGAAGTTTAGAAAGTATGGAGGCTCTCTTCTGTGTGGAGTCACTCTGTCATTAGACTCACAGCTGTACCCGAAGAGAAAAAAAGTTTAAGGGTGATTACGCATATATATATATATATATTTTTTTTTTTCTTTAAGTGTTTTATTATCCTGGTATTTAGTCACATGTATTAGTCGGGTACATGTTAATGAACTCATATTTACTCAATTCTTTGGGGTTCATTAAAATAAGTACTATTATACCATATTAAAAAGGGGGAAACCTACTCAGTTGTCCAACTGAATGTATTCAACTGAAATGTGTCTTCCACATTTAACCCAACCCCACTGAATCAGAGAGGTGCGGTGGTCTGCCTTCATCGACATCCACGTCTTCGGCGCCCAGGGAACAGTGGGTTAACTGCCTTGCTCAGGGGCAGAATGACAGATTTTTACCTTGTCAGCTCTGGGATTCGATCCAGCAACCTTCTGGTTACTGGCCCAACGCTCTGACCACTAACATGGAGTTACCAACGGTGTTTAAATTATTTTAAAAAAGCACAAGACAGTATCCATTGTAATCACATAATGTCCTCATAAATACCAGGTAAATACAAACTTGAAACAGGACAGTCAAATAAAATGCTAGAATTTGAGAACAATGGAATAAGAGGTGGCTATGGAACTATTCCTGTTGCCATGAGACCAGCCTCATAGGGATAGCAGTAGAAATCTGGATCCATTAGAGTTCATGTGTGTCCATCCATACAAGAGGATGGTACAGAGGAGGAAATTGCAAAGGGGTGGGGGTAATGATTTAGATAATACCGTGGTATAGGAGGGATAGATTAGCCTTCAGGGCGTAAAAATGCTAAACAGGCAAATGGACCCAAAGATTCCTGCCCTTTAGATCCTCTCCTTTTGAAGTGAAAATGTCTGAAATTAATTCAAGCCTAATGGATTCAGGTTACTGTCAGGTAAAAGATACAATCTGGGATTTGTTCAGCCAATATGAATGACCAAAAATGCCTGCAAATATCTCAGATTGCACCTTTAACCCAATGCAGGTGAAATGGAGACTGAAATTGAAACCAGGTTAGCTACTGCACAATATACAAGCTGTCTGATTTTAAATCCTTTATTGTTTATGACTTGAGAGTTAAGGGAATTCTTTTAAGAAACACAGAAAACAAGAACTGATCAATATTAATAATAATCGCATAAAAACACATCAATTGTATCTTTTTTTTATGAATCATCATATAAAACCAGGACATTGTGGAAATGAAAGAACGGGAATAACTAGAGTCTGAAGAACAAATCCGAAAAATGTACAGAGAAAACAATACGTCTATGTTGGATCAAAAAAAAAAAGAAGTATAGTCAATACAATTCATGCAGACGTCAGATAATATAACTATTCTGGAACAGTCTACAAAGAGCATAAATATATTACAGTCTTTGACACCACAATCCATCCATAGCCATGCAAATGCATCGTTATTGAAATGCATTTAAAGAGGATATCTATCGCCGATGTTTTCCAGCTGTTCATATTAATATTCATTCAAATCAAAAAACGACCTTATTGCACAAGCCCATAATTCATAATTCATGGGGTGAGCTTGACAATGCTAGCTATGACCTAGGAGCAATATGCAGATTGCCATGTCATGTCTTACGTTCAGTGCAACCGTAGAAATTGTTTTTAAATTTGATTTTTCTTTTCCCCATCTTATCGGTGTGGCCACAGCCTTTGAATTCTACGCATAATTTTGGTCCTCTTGTGATAAATGGATGGCATTTGATTGGTCTGCTGCAAAACATTTACTTATTACAACTTCAAGGAAGACATTTTTACAAAAAGTATTTACACTAGGTAGGATAACCAGCTCAGAAAAAAAGAAAACTGGCAGAAATGTGTTTTTTTGGTTGCTATCATCTGTCAAAAAACTAAAATTGCCCCTTGATAACTTATAGAAGCCAAATAACTGCTCTCCTATGCAGTGACATGACAGATTCATAGTATTAAAACTCTTTGTTCTCAAACACTCAATCTTCAGGTAAGTGCCAAAATAACGGAAACACCAACATAAAGTGTCTTAATAGGGCGTTGGGCCACTACGAGCCACCAGAACAGCTTCAATGTGCCTGGGCATAGATTCTACAAGTGTATGGAACTCTAATAAAATTAATAATGGACCGAATTGAAAGGATGTGATACCATTCCTACACGAGAAATTCCATCATTTGGTGTTTGGTTGATGGTGGAAAACACTGTCTCAGTTGCCACTCCAGAATCTCCCATAAGTGTTAAATTGGGTTGAGATCTGGTGGCTGAGACAGACACCCTTTAAACACCCTATGCTCCTTTGAGACCCCTCTTTCAAAGTCACTGAGATCTCTTCTTCTAGCCATGATAGCCAAAATAATTGGCATTATTAAGCAATTGCGCAGTTTTATACATGATCCTAAGCATATTGGGATGTTCATTGCTTAATTAACTCAGGAACCACACCTGTGTGGAAGCACCTGCTCTCAATATAATTTGTATCCCTCATTTACTCAAGGGTTTCCTTTATTTCGGCAGTTACCTGTATATGTCTGTCAACATCTGTACTTTATTTCTTCAATGGAGAAAACTTTTAGTTTCCACATATTTACCTCAGCAAACAATAATACAGCTTTGACCCTGAAAGTGCCTTTTAAAGGGTGGAAAACAAAATCATATTAAGTTGAGCTGTGTATCATAAGGGTTATAACAACATTAGTAGCACATACAGTATGAAAATATGCCTGGTTCCAGATCTGTTGTGCCGTCTAGCCAACTCCTATGATCGTGTTTGTCAAGACAGCGCAAACATCTCTGGGATCAGGCTAGAACTTATCTACCTTAATCTCGAAAAAGACATCTGGCAGCATCATCAACTTGCTAACCCCCTATTTTCTATGTCACTTTATAATATTAGTCAATTAGTAATAAATGCATTACGTTGACGTCACAACTCACAGTGCATTAATGAAAGGACAGACATCACAATCAGAGCAAATTGAGTTATAGAACACCACATACTGTAGGAGTACTACTGCACGTTTAGATACCCTTTAGCAAAAAATTATAAACTAAAATTGCATTGAACTATTTTGGGATTGGAATATCACAACATTACAGAATAAGAGTCCCTCTCCAGTTTTTTATACATGCTTTCTATTTTTTTGTTAAGTCTGCTACTTATTTGAAAAACTGCATTTAGTAAAAACGTGGCTAATAAATCATAATGCATTCACAACTAGTCAACCAACACCATCAATTTGTCAACAAAGTGAAATTCATTTGGTATACCTTTCTTTTTCAAAAAATACAAATCAAATCTTATAAGTCCTATAGTCACACGACGGGTCTTTCCCTGGTTAAGAAGCCCAACGAAATAAAAAAATAAATAAAAAAAAAACATCTCTTCCAGAGCACTGCAGAATCAAGGAAATGGCTAGGCGATAAGACTACACGAGGGTGTTCGATAATACTACTACGCACTTCAGTGTCTCTGGATGGTCAGGTGAAAATTCTCAGTCGGAAAAACATCTCAGCCAAGTTAGCTACTACTGTATTGTACATCACTAGCGATGGGTCTCAGGTTCAGTCTTCTGTGCCCATATTCATAAAGCGTCTCACAGTAGCAGTGCTGATCTAGGATCAGTTATGCCTTTAAATAATAATTATTAATAAGAGGGGGAACCGGATCCTAGATCAGCACTCCTACTCTAAAACTCTGAATAAAGGCCCTGATCTAGTAAGGACAGGTTCAGAGTCCATGTAGTTCCGGCTGACACAGCAGTAGTCTGTGCACTCCACGTACAAGTTGACCTTCAACACCCGACCTAGGATCAGATTACCCCTACCTAATCCTACCCGTAACCATTAGGTGGGCTAATCTGACCCTAGATCAGCGGTTAAGGTCAATTTTGTACCTTCTCCAGTCGGGGCAGGGTTGTGGTGGTGGCGTGGTGATTTGCTGCCCTCTACGGGTGTGGGCAAGGCAGTGCAGGCGTGGCTCAGGAGGTTTTAGAAAGGAGGAGAAAGAGGAGGGACAGGGAAAGGAGGAGGAGATTTGGACGGGGACGGGGCTACTCATCGCAGCCCAACAGCTCCATTCGCAAGGTGATGCGCTCGTGCCACGCCCACGGCAGGATGCGGACCAATCGGGCATAGAAGGGAGGCTCGAACACATTCTTTTTGTGGACATTGTTGTCGCTGTTACCCGGGAAGATCTGGAAGTTTGGGAGCCAAATCACAAGCACAGAACTGATGGGAGCTAGTTAGGGCAAGAGACACTGATCATCTATCATACAATATAAAGGTCATCATTAAATCTATGACATCTTGACTTTGCGTTTCAACCGCTGACTCAATAACACCTATATGTAATATCAACAAAGTAATTCAATTCGATCCATTATTCGTAGGCAGGCACACATTCATGCTTGGCTCCCTTTAAATGGATGTTCCACTCAAAATACATACGGTAGGGGAATCAACGCCACTTAAGGTTAATGTAAAAACCATGTTAGGTTGTATTTTGGGTGGAACACCCCTTTGAGAACACACTACTTTGGAGGGACAGATTTGGCCACCTACCTTGTCTGTGCTGGTGACGTCGTCCTTGACTACGCTCCAGGACTGGCCGTCGTCGCTGTAGGCCACCTTGAAGGCAGAAACAAACTGGACTGCCCCAAAGTCCTTGGCCCCCTGGGTAATGATGCCCGTGATCCTCTTGGGGGACTCCAGGTCCACCTGTTACAGAAGAAGGAATTGTCAGAACAAGCAGGGTTCAGTGCCGGACTCTGATCTAGTGGCAACGCTGCCGACTCCAGACTACAAATCCTCCTGGCGACGGGGGTTTGAGCCCTCTGTGTCTCTGCCACTTTCTCATCTGTGCCCTTAATTGTCTGTATCCCCCACTACATCTCCCCACCACACTGTTCTACCATGAAAAATAAGAATATTGTGTCATCGGAACATCTTACCCAGATAAATTGAGTTCAAAACAAATTGTCAGTTATTTGTCGGCAAAGTAAACTTTCAGAAAGAATCTTCCAGAACTTTCACCAGCACCAACTCTAACCTACAGTTGACGTTGGAAGTTTACATACACCTTAGCCAAATGGTAGCATTGCCTTTAAACTGTTTAACTTGGGTCAAACGTTTTGGGTAGCCTCCCACAATAAGTTGGGTGAATTTTGGCCCATTCCTCCTGACAGAGCTGGTGTAACTGAGTCAGGTTTGTAGGCCTCCTTGCTCACACGCACTTTTTCAGTTCTGCCCACAAATTTTCTATGGGATTGAGGTCAGGGCTTCGTGATGGCCACTCCAATACCTTGACTTTGTTGTCCTTAAGCCATTTTGCCACAACTTTGGATGTATGCTTGGTGTCATTGTCCATTTGGAAGACCCATTTGCGACCAAGCTTTAACTTCCTGACTGACTGTCTTGAGATGTTGCTTCAATATATCAACATAATTTTCCTCCCTCATGATGCCATCTATTTTGTGAAGTGCACCAGTCCCTCCTGCAGCAAAGCACCCACACAACATTAGGCTGCCACCCCCATGCTTCACGGTTGGGATGGTGTTCTTCGGCTTGCAAGCCTCCCCCTTTTTCCTCCAAACATAACAATGGTCATTATGGCCAAAAGGTTCTATTTTTCTTTCATCAGACCAGAGGACATTTCTCCAAAAAAGTACGATCTTTGTCCCGATGTGTAGTTGCAAACTGTAGTCTGGCTTTTTTATGCCGGTTTTGGAACAGTGGCTTCTTCCTTGCTGAGCGGCTTTTCAGGTTATGTCGATATAGGACTCGTTTTACTGTGGATATAGATACTTCTGTACCTGTTTCCTCCAGCATCTTCACAAGGTCCTTTGCTGTTGTTCTGGGATTGATTTGCACTTTTCGCACCAAAGTACGTTCATCTCTAGGAGACAGAACGCGTCTCCTTCCTGAACGGTATGACGGCTGCATGGTCCCATGGTGTTTATACTTGCATACTATTGTTTGTACAGATGAACGTGGTACATTCAGGCGTTTGGAAATTGCTCCAAAGGATGAACCAGACTTGTGGAGGTCTACAATATTTTTCGGAGGTCTTGGCTGATTTCTTTTGATTTTCCCATGATGTCAAACAAAGAGGCACTGAGTTTGAAGGTAGGCCTTGAAATACATCCACAGCTACACTTCCAATTGACTCAAATGATGTCAGTTAGCCTATCAGAAGCTTCTACAACCATGACATAATTTTCTGGAATTTTCCAAGCTGTTTAAAGGCATAGTCAACTTAGTGTATGTAAACTTCTGACCCACTGGAATTGTGATACAATGACTTATAAGTGAAATGATCTGTCTGTAAACAATTGTTGGAAAAATGACTTGTGTCATGCACAAAGTAGATGTCCTAACCGACTTGCCAAAACTATAGTTTGTTAAAACAAGAAATTTGTGGAGTGTTTGACGAGTTTTCATGACTCCAAACTAAGTGTATGTAAACTTCTGACTTCAACTGCATCTCCCTCAGCTATAGACCACCAAGTGTCCAACACCCACACCACATCACTTCCTACAGTTCCCTCTGAACCTCCTGCAGTTACCTGCAGCCACTCGGAGCGGTTGGTGGTGGCCGCCGTCCAGGCGTTGGTCTTGCCCTGCTTGTCCAGCCGGGCATAGTGGGACTGCCAGGTGAACGCCTCAATTCCCCAGGTGCGGTGGACACTGGAGGCCGAGATCTGGCGGTCGGAGAGCAGGCGCGACTTCATGCCCATGGGCTCGGAGCAACCTGCCGTGTTTGAATACACTGAAGTGAGACGACGAGCACCGGGAGGGAAAGAGAGAGAGAAGTATGATAGACAAGGGACAGACAGAGAAGCAAGGCCCAAGCCAGCCAGTCAGTGAGCAGCACAGTGAAAGCACATGGATGATGGCCATTGATGACCAGAGTTGTGGGGAGGTGGAGTGAGTAGTGACATCCTGTAGTCATGCAGTACAGATCAGGGTTTCCGTTAGCCGATAATAGACGGCTTTTGGACGCAATTTTTTTTTGAAAAGCCAATAAATAAAATTGGCGCCAGCTAATTTTCCGGAAAAAGTATTCCTTTGAGAAATAAGGATTTTTATCCTATTCATTGATGAAAATACCAGTCGATGTAAATACATTTGACCGGTCATGCTTATCGGTCTATAGGTAATTTGCATAATTTTGTGGAATTAAATTGCCGCGTGTATATTCGTTATGCATCTTAGCATACAGATAGAGCCTTTGCATGGAACATCTGTCAGACAGCACAAGAGCTGCTACAGCTCCTCAAAAAGCTCTTTCATTGCTGCTTGACGAAACATGTGCTTTTATAAGCCCAGTCATTGTACAACAATTCTAAATGCAATCTTGTGTTAAAAACAGTTGATGGCCACGGTTAAAAAGAGCTACTATTTTTATTTCCCAACTGGTAATTGAAGCGCACTACCCATTTGCCATTCAAATGAATAGGCAACAGAAGACAGGCTTCATCAGCGCGTCACACACCACTTTGCTATGAGCTGGAGGCAGTATGCATTTTGAAAACATATTTAAATTGTTCGAAACCTGAACGTTTTACTACATATGAGGCATGTCTTACCTTGCTTCAAAGTAGCAAGCCAAAAACTGACCATATCCGTGGAGGCAATTATTTTAGACTTCCTTCCATATGCCATTGAAACCAGTAGCCTATTTCTCTTATGTTCTATTGGTTTTAAATAAACGTTTTCATTGTCCAGTAGCCAAAGGCACAATCCTAGTCATATTAGCATCTTTAGATCTCCCCGCTTTCAAAATTTGTAATAGATATTTTCATGTCACATGAAATGCTCGCATGTGTGATGCACTTTTGGCAAATGGTGTTTTCCTGCTAATTGTATTATGGAACGAACATTCACGTAGCCTACTTTGACACATTTTTATTTAACCTTTATTTAACTAGGCAAGTCAGTTAAGAATTTGTTAATCTACAATGACGGCCTACTGCCTTGTGCGCATTGCTGCTGCACTTAATGTGAATAAATAATATAGTTTGTCAACATTAAGATAAAAGCTCTGATCTGTTGCATCAGATTCATTCTTTAAAAATAAAATGTATGTAGCCAGTCCCACAACTGTCTGAAAGTCTGTTTTGAATAGAATATTTATTTCTTGACAAGCTGACCAATAAAATAGGTAACATTTTCTACTATGAGGGATAGTAAATTGACATAGGCTTGTGATTTTGCTGTTCGTTACTCGTCTTCTTGACTGACGAAAAGTAAACGTGGACAGTTATTCATCTTCATAGTGTGCATCGGAATTTAGTAACGAAGCACTTTGTTGCATCCTAGAATTTGCATGTTCCGTTAAGATGAATTACCATAATCGAAATGGGATTTCTGTCATTCTGAACACTGTGGGTAGACGCTCTAAATCAGGTTATACACCCAATACATATGGATCCGGTAAATTTCTCAAATGTCCGGTCAATGAAAACCCTGGTTCAGCTATACAGCCATTGGGAATAGAGTTCAGCCAACTTATCTTCCATGATGGCGCAAAATGCTCTGTGGAGATGACATAAAAATGTGTATTCCAAGTATGCAAACAGAGTTTTTGGTGGTAAAATGTCAGCCGTTCAAATGATACATCTCAACTCAAACGGAGTTGGCCGAAGAACGATCATCTACGGCTCTAACGATAACGGTGGAGAAAGAGCGAGAGCGATGGACGCCGCAGCATGCTTGTAGTTGGGCTGAGCGTCGTTGAGTAGTACTGTGTGGTGAACATGCGAGCCTACAGTAGTACTAGCATGCGTGGCAGGTGCCCAAGCGTGTCACTTGTGTGCCATGCAGTTTGTATTGCAGGATGCTTTGTGTAACATGCATGTGTGTGCGGTGCCATGCAAAGACCATAACCAAGCACAAACTGGCATAGCATGCTCTGACAGACAGTCACAGATGGACATTGCGGACCACTTTTAAACACACACACACACACACATCAGTTTCCCTTAATTAAATTAAACAAAGCCAGTGTGTTGGCGAGAACTCATGGCATCATTATAAAGCAAACAGAAAGTACAGAAAGTTGTTACACCAGAGAAAACAAAGGCACCACCAAAATATCCATCTAGTTATGCTGGCATGGAAACAATGCTGTGATGATGAATGTGACTTGCATATTATTATTTTTGTTACAATCCCAACAAATTTGATTCATTTACATGATAGGTCTCAATTGCCAATATTTACACTGCAAAAAATGTCCATATGGTTTTGAAAAAGACATTTTCTATCGTTAAGCGGCTGGCACCTCAAGTAACACTACTGAAACACTGTTTCAGTCAGACCTAAACCAAAAACATTCTGTATGATGTAACCATCTGACACGCACTGAAAAGCAAACCCCATTCAGTTTGTTGACGTTGTTATCAGTGTGTGTGTGTGTGTGTGTGTAAGTAGACATGCGTATGTGTGTGTGTGTTTACCATTGAGCTCACAGCCCACCAGTTCCATGCGCAGGGTGCAGGCCTTGCGACAGACCACGGGGATGATGCGGAAGTACTGGCCGATGATGGGAGGGTCAAACAGGTTGGTCTTGGTGCTGTCGTTGTCCACGTTCCCCACAAACACCTGGAGAAATAGAAGAAATTAAGAAAATAATGAAAAATGTTACGAAAGAATGACTTGAGTGAGCGATGTACATAATGCATTACTTGAATTTCACCTGAGCTTTACAAAACAGGCCCCATGTGAATCAAACAGTAAACTTCACCACCCCCAACCAATCAATGCCTTTCATTCATTTCCATGGAAAGGGCACACTATTCCCTAAATTGAACAAAGAAAAGCACACTACACAGTGAAGAGGGTGTAAATTCTACAACAGCCATCGTAATAGTATGTCTGTGTGTACATCTGAGAGGGTGTGTGTGTGTGTGTGTGTGTGTGTGTGTGTGTGTGTGTGTGTGTGTGTGTGTGTGTGCGTGCGTTCACTCACATTGTCCTTCTTCTGCCCATCCAGGCGGTACACGGTGTAGGTCCTCCCGTCCAGACTCGACGCCACTTTGAAGGCCTTGATGAACTCTGCTGACCCCATGCGGCTGGCGCCCTGTGTCACGATGCCCGTGAAACGCATCTTCCTCTGCATGTTTATCTGCACAAATGACAACACACATTGTTTCGAATTTATTGCCATATAATAGTGGACATTTAAAAAAAAAGATTGGTCCTGTAGTCATGGACCTTTCACTGCACATGGAGGGGAATGACCCAAAAAAATGTGGTTACAAGGTCCACGCCAACATCGATCAATCAAATATATTTATAAAGCCCTTCTTACATCAGCTGATGTCAAAGTGCTATACAGAAACCCAGCCTAAAACCCCAAACAGCAAGCAATGCAGATGTAGAAGCACAGCCTTGCATCCATGCAATGAGCAGAGTCTCCGAGAATGAAACACATTTTAAATGGTGTCAGAATTAAAGCATCTCCTTGATGCCCGTCTTTCATCTGCACTGATATGAAATAACCAGACAGGGGAATGGTATTGCCTTGTAGGTAGCCACAATATAGTGCTTTCACCTATCCCCATGATGATGTTTTCAGATCAGTGCAGACGAGGGAGTGGAAGCCACTTTACTATGGAGATATCCTTTCTAGAGTCGATTAGGGTCGTGGTCATTAGGAATAGAATTATTTTGCTATACTAAAAAAAAGAGCCTTTCTCATTAGACAAGTCCATGTAGTCTGTCCTGGTTTCAGTCAGTTTTCTTCCACTTGGTGCCTAAAGAACACGAGCCAGACAGTGGTGTTGGAGCCAGCCTGTCGTACTGTACTGACCTCTATCCAGGGGTTCCTATCATGGGAGGCAGAGGTCCAGGCGTTTACCAGGCCTTTATTGTGGAGACGGGCCAGCTCGGGCCCCCAGCGCTGCAGGCCCAGGATGCCGTAGTGCACCGACGAGGCCGAGATCTGAGACTCTGCAATGCCTCCGCCCTCCATGCCCAACAGAGAGATACAGCCTGAGAGACAGACGTCACAAAAACAAGGCAGACAGAGACAGACACAGAACCTAGGGCTTGAGTGAGTGATGCAATGAAGAAGAAACCAGCAGATCACATCTGTGGTGAAGTTAGTACACATACATGTCCCACAAACCTATTCACTTTTTTGACAACTGCCAACAGTTTGACGCCAAAACATCATTAAAATATATATTTTGACATAGTAAAAAACATAAAAACTAAAATAATGTAAATGTTAAAATAAAAAGGAAAATTAATTTTCATGCTGAAAACCTCATAATAAACACCAATGGTATTCACTAAATTGATGGTTTATATTTAGGATCATGTTTTACAGCTTTGTCATTGTAGTTTTTATTTTAAAATCATTATTTCATATATTTGAAAGGCCACACACTGAGCGCCAGAGATTATTAGACACCTGTGATAATCTGAAGTACCCAAAAGGGCCACTAGATATCTTGTGATAGATTACATAAAATCCTTGAAAGTTACCAAAATGATGTTAGTTTACTGGTAAATTTAGAAGTTTCCAGTAATATACTGTCCCTTTGCATCCCTAGCTAGGACTGTCTGCGAGTGGTCTGAGGGGGGAGGGGAAAACTGAAGACTAGCTGTTATTGGCAGAGAGGTTTGGAACGATCTTTCTTATTGGTCTATTAACTAATTTACTGCCTGGTGATGTCACCAGGCAGGCCAAAACTCTCTCCACCAAAACAGGCTGAAATTTCAAACAGCTCTTACACTAAAAGGACACCATTTTCACAGAATTATTTTAACCTAGTGTATATATATATATATATATATATATATATATATATATATATATATATATATATATATATATATATATATATATATATATATATATATATATATATATATATATATATACACACATACATACATACATACATACATACATACAGGAAATCACATTTTTGACTGCACTGGGCCTTTAACTTGGTTACATTATGTTTTTCTTTATCACATTCAGCCTAATGCATTTTATTACACTTAACAATATCATGGGGGACTAAGGCTAATAGAGAGCCAGTGTGTGTGTGTGTGTGTGTGTGTGTGTGTGTGTGTGTGTGTGTGTGTGTGTGTGTGTGCGTGCGTGCGTGCGCATGTGACTGGTACGCACGCAGTTGGCAGTGCTTGCCCACGTAGGGGGACGGACAGCGGCAGTTGAAGTCTCCATTTAGGTCCCTGCAGGAGCCACCGTTCTTGCACGGCTGGCCGGCACAGTCATTCACATCTGTTGAGAGAAATGATGAGCATTAAATCAGTCACTGGCATACAATCAACAGAACAATGATTAATAAGATGATATGGACAGGGGTGATCGGATCCTAAAAATCAGCCCTCCTACTCCAGATGCTTTTTGAGCACAGGCCCCAAACTGAATCGGAAATATGTACATACTTTAAACTGACGTTTCATACGGTTTTCAGATGAAGTCATTTTTTGACTTCCTCCTAAAGTTCCCCCCCCCCCCTTCATCTACATTCAGCATTTGACTGTGTGCAAATGAGCTCTGATAAAGCTATTAGTAACAGCAGCAACGCAATGGCTCAGAAGAGCTGTTGTGTTGCTCAATTATCTGAAACTCTATGAACTACCCCTAGATGGCGAACTTTTCAATGGTATATGCTGGACGTGCGTTGTGTTTTTTTAGAGAGAGGGTGCTTGGCAACTGGCAGCGCTTTCAGAGGACAGCATGCATCAGAACAAACTTTTTAATCTTTCGCCCACAAGATTTGAAGGCATGACTAAACTTCCTTTGAACACTGTCCTAGATTGACTGTTTACCATATTTTTGTAGAATATGACCCAAATCTCACTTGTTGTCAGTGAAAAGTGTGATTAGTGTGATTCTGTGCTCAGGGCCAGGCAGGCAGTCAGTCGCCCACTAGGGAGGCACCAATGATGAACATAAACCCGGCACCCTCTTCCTAAAGCCCACAGGGCATCCTGCTCTGAGATTATGTTACTTCTCAAGAGACACACTCACAAAGTCACAAACACACACACACAATTACTCATACTACAGAATACTAGTACACACACACACAGTCTCATAACTAGGGCCTAGAGTTTTTCCAAGCCAGGACGCATCAGGACAAACTCAATGCCCTGGTCGTAACACACACACACACACACACACACAGACACACACACACACCAGAAATGAGTCAAAAGCCAAAGCACCTTGGACTTAAGCTCAATCCAAGATTTGCACGACTACAGCTGCTGTTTCTAAAAAGCTGAAAGCTCCTTCAAGCCCTCTTACTGTCTCAAGGTATTTATGTGTGGTGTAAGCCTATTCCTATACTGTTACGGAGGAGCATATGGCTTAGCAGTATTTAAGGGCAACACCATATTCTCTCTTGACAGACTGCACACCTTAGCAAGAGGACATGGAGACACACACAGAGAGACTCATGGGCTCCCGAGTGGTGCAGCGGTCTAAGGCACTGCATCTCAGTGCTTGAGGCGTCACTACAGACACCCTGGTTCGATTCCAGGCTGTATCACAACCAGCTGTGGGAGTCCCGTAGGGAGGCGCACAATTGGCCCAGCGTCGTCCGGGTTTGGCCAGTGTAGGCCGTCATTGTAAATAAGAATTTGTTCTTAACTGACTTGCCTAGATATATATATATATATATATATATATATATATATATATATATATAAAAAAAACACACACGCATACACAAACCTACAGACGTAGATCAGAAATTGACAGACACCGTTTCTTTTTGCGTGACACCCTAGGTGACAGATGCTCTCTATTTGCGTCAGGTATGGCCCCTCTGCATCAAGAGGATTTGGCACATCGTAGACCAGTGGTATTCAAAGTCGGGGTTGCGACGAGGAACTGCAGTGGGGTTAAAAAAAAAAAGTATTGATTATTGTGTTGGACAACATACACTGAGTGTACAAAACATTAGGAACACCTGCTCTTTCCATTACAGACTGACCAGGTGAAAGCTATGATCCCTTATTGATGCAATTTGTTAAAGCCACTTCAAACTCAGTGTCGATAAAGGGGAGGAGACAGGTTAAAGAAGGATTTTTAAGCCTTGAGACATGGATTGTGTATGTGTGCCATTCAGAGGGTGAATGTGCAAGACAAAATATTTAACGAGGTATGGTAGTAGGTGCCAGGCGGACCGGTTTAAGTGTGTCAAGAACGGCAATGCTGCTGGGTTTTTCCACGCTCAACAGTTTTCTGTGTGTATCAAGAATGGCCCACCACCCAAACAGCATCCAGCCAACTTGACATCTGTGGGAAGCACTGAAGTCAACATGGGTCAGCATCCCTGTGGAATGCTTTCAACACCTTGTAGAGTGCATACCCGATGAATTGAAGCTGTTGAGGGCAAAAGGGGGTCAAATCAATATTAGGAAAGAATTTGAAAATGACAATTTTATGAAGTAAATGTATTTATTGGAATTGAAAGTTATTTGTTGATGTAAAAATGTAAACGTAACAATTTTAAGGGTTGGGTCATAAGATTTGGGGTGAGGTCGCGAGAAATTCTTGGGAAAGAAATGGGGTGACCAGAAATAAATAAAGATAATAATAATAATAATAATAATAATAATAATAATAATAATAATAATAATAATAATAATAATAATAATAATAATAATAATATATTATTATTATTATTATTATTATTATTATTATTATTATTATTATTATTATTATTATTATTATTGGGTTCCCACTGAAAAAGTTTGAATACCCCTACCGTAGACCATGCTGCAGCCTGGCTGGTTACCTCAAGAGCCATACAGACGCTGTAATCTGTAGAAAAGGTGGCCTGAGGAGAAGGGAGGGAGGACAATAGCCCTTGGACACTACTCATCCTGGGACATCTGGTGCTCCAGAATGACGTGGTGTGTGAAGGGGGTTGGAGGCCAAGGACCAACTGGAGCAACGGGTCACAGCAGGACACAGGGAGAGAGTTGTTTTTGACTCAGTCATAAATGTTTAAAAAAATATATATATTTTTATCTCTACTTCAAAATGATACACAGCAAAAATCTATGGCAAGAACTTATTTTATCAATAAAACACCATACTGTAACTCTCTCACATGTCCTAGTATGGATTTCAGCTAGCAGTGTGCCAATTGTATAGATAGATGTATGGCCCCAGTATAGACATATGAAAAGATTGAGGCTATTGAGTGGATGAGCGCACACAGGATCATCAATACTCAGGCTTTGTTTGTGCACTGAAGCAAAAACCAATACAGATCTAATTGTCATTGTTTGTAACGTGACCCAGATAGATCAATGCAGAGCAAGGTCATCTGGCAGCGTTGCATGTGACAGAGTACACAACACAGCCTGAGCATCTGAGCTAGCCGGCAGCGCTAGCGGCATGAGGTGTACACAGAGGCGTCATGCCCATAGGGGACACGTGCTCCCTCAGATTTGTCCTGTTAAAAATAATAGTCATATTTTTTGGTTTCATTTTTTGCTGTCGTTTCTCTGTAATACTACTAGCCACCTAGCAATTTTATGAAGTTGGCTTTAGCTAGCCCAAACACACTAGGTTCCCAATCTCATAAATAGCTACCAAGAAGCCTATCAGTCAAGTTAGAGTAGCTTGCTTGTCTAACCATCTTAGCTGGCATGCCTGCTGGCAAGGTTGGTAGACTAAGAAAAGCAAGCAATTACTGAATGTACTGAATGAGACACATTCATTTCAATCTTTTACCCAGATTTTAGTAGAGAAGATTATTTGGTTTCTTTAACAAAATAACCACCAGTCAGGCGGATATAGACAGCTCAAGAGGTATGCTTAGATATGCAGAAAAATAAACATTTATATATAATTAAATATAATGATTATGGCTATAGATTGCAGGAAAAAGCTGTTTCAGGTGTTTCAAAAATGCCAAATTCTCCAACGGGGGCCTAGCCCCCTTCCGGACCACATCCTCAAGTACTTTATGCCCCCTCAGATTTTGGGGATGCATGACACCCCTGAGTGTACCGTACAGTTTTGTGCACTTCTGTAGGCCCGTGAGTACCAGCTTCCTTATACAGTATGTATGCCTTGTGATCCATTACCTTACACCCACTGATGGTTAAACTGGCAGTGCCTCCATCCATCTTTAAAGGAATTCATGATATAGCCATTGATTCTTGAAGAATGTAACTTATAAATGCCTCATGAGCGGAGTTCAAATGTGAGAGTGGTCACATTTCTCCAGCCCAACCCCTCAGCTGTTTACCCGAAACAAATGACAGGGTGGTGGTTGTTATAATTTCCAATCCCAGATTTCCCCTTTAAGGAATCCAGGTCAGAAAAGTCCCTGGCATGGGACACTGCGACAAACACCGGAAGAATTATAACTGTGAATCCTTGTAATGTTGTATCATGTATTATTTGTTCATGTGTAAATTGATCCCATAAGGGATGGTCCTCCAATTAGCGATTTGACACCCAATTTTTTTAATAAATAATATCATTTATTTCTGAACGGTACAACTGGGGGTGCCCCCAATGGCAATATAGTGCCAGGTTTAGCCACAAAGCTGCTAAATGAAGTATATGATAAATTGTCATTTGCTCAGTGAAAACCTTTTGGGGACTGGCAGAAGTCCATAGAGATCCTCTAAAATGACCAAGGATGTCCCTGGTTCCAGACTTTGCCAGACCTTGGTGTGGGACCATGTGTTATGTGTTGGTTCTTAATGAATATGCTGAGATTTGACAGTAGAGTATTGTAGTCACAGATATCCTATAATTGAGGGTTATATGCTTCTTTTATTATGTCATTCTATGATTGTAGGTGGTCTGGCTACAGACAATACTGTGCGACAGAACGCTACAAGATTATAGCAACAGAAACATAAACTGGGTTGATTAGCGCAATGGACCTGAGCCCATTACAGTCTGGTGTTCTATCACCAATTCAGTAAAAATGACCTCCCCTCCTCAAACGCTACCAGAAACGACTAAACAGAGCAGTGCGTGACCAGTTGAGTCACAAAAACAGTCACATAAAAAATGCATACACCCACGTAAACAGAAATGGATACACACACAAACTCCCCTGGGGGTGCAGAGCTTAATCTGGCCACTTTGGACTAGCCACATCCTGGGTATGGTTGAAGCACCTCTTAAAACAACCAGAAATTTGCCTGCCTGCCACACACACACACACACGTGGACTTACACACAACCCTGATTACAGACACACACACACACACACACACACACACACACACACACACACACACACACACACAGACTAATCTGTTGACAAATACCTTAAAATAACCAACACAGAATAAAACAGAGGTCATCACCAGTTTAACATTTAAGCTCTCAGAGGCCATTTCAGTCACAGTTGCAGTCGTCGGAGCCCATTTAGGAGCTGACACTAAAGTGAGTAAACAGCATTGGACATGGCTTTCAGCATTGGACACTGTCTTCCCATTGAGGCTTTCAGGCCAATTTCACACAGCTGGTAGAAGTGCTGGTGTCAGACGTGAGTGGAGGCTGTGACATTGTCGGGGCAGACTTAATTCACTTTTCCGCCTCTTCACATTTTACCCCGGCAACAGGGAGTGGGAGTGCTGCGCTCGGGACCACTTTCTGTTGGCTGGATGAGCATGAGAGAGCCCGGTTTGTGTGTGTGTGTGCCAAGTATGTGTGTGTGTTCTCTAAGTGTGTGTGAGTGTGTGTGTGTATGAATGTATGGTAGCTCGCCAAGTGTGTATATGTGTGCCAGGGTGTTTTAGCGTGCCAGTGCGTTTTAGCACACGAGTATGTAGGTGAGGACGCCAACCTAGCTTCAGCTACTACTGTACGCCTCCTCGTTGGCTGCTTTCTAAGAGTCACCTTGACTGAGCCTACTGTACTTCGCCCTGCTCCCACCACATACTTCGACCACAGTTTGCAGGAGCTGCCAAGGATGCGCCTCGTTCACACACACACCCACCCACCCTCTCCCCAATACACACACACACACACACACACACACACACTAAATACCAAGCAATAAAAATGTTAAAACAGGCATCAGGAATTCTAAACGAATAGGTAAGTTGGGAGACAGAGAAAGAATAGCCCAAGTACATGAACAGCACTTAGGGACCTCATATACTTCTGCTGTCAAATGAATAATCTTTACAGTCCTCCCCACGACATTATTTAATTAGCGTAAAAGCTAGCTAGCGCTTAAGCTTTTCTTTTCTGGGAAGTGGGTGATATACTATGGAGTCAGGGCTTGGCTAAGCACTGTTTTGTCATGCACATAGATAAGCATGGCTGTAAACTTTTAAAGTCATGGTAAATGATTTATAGCATAATATATACACACACATACAGTTGAATTCGGAAGTTTACATACACCTCAGCCAAATACATTTAAACTCAGTTTTTCACAATTCCTGACATTTAATCCTTGTAAAAATTCCCTGTCTTAGGTCAGTTAGGATCACTACTTTATTTTAAGAATGTGAAATGTCAGAATAATAGTAGAGAGAATGATTTATGTCAGCTTTTATTTCTTTCATCACATTCCCAGTGGGTCAGAAGTTTACATACACTCAAACAATTTAAAGGCAATGCTACCAAATACTAATTAACTTGGGTCAAACGTTTTGGGTAGCCTTCCACAAGCTTCCCACAATAAGTTGGGTGAATTTTGGCCCATTCCTCCTGACAGAGCTGGTGTAACTGAGTCAGGTTTGTAGGCCTTCTTGCTTGCACACACTTTTTCAGTACTGCCCACAAATGTTCTATAGGATTGAGGTCAGGGCTTCGCGATGGCCACTCCAATACCTTGACTTTGTTGTCCTTAAGCCATTTTGCCACAACTTTGGAAGTATGCTTGGGGTCATTGCCCATTTGGAAGACCCATTTGCGACCAAGCTTCAACTTCCTGACTGACGTCTTGAGATGTTGCTTCAATATATCCACATAACTTAGCTTCATCATGATGCCATCTATTTTGTGAAGTGCACCAGTCCCTCCTGCAGCAAAGCACCCCCACAACATGATGCTGCCACCCCCATGCTTCACGGTTGGTATGGTGTTCTTCAGCTTGCAAGCATCCCTTTTTCCTCCAAACATAACGCTGGTCATTATGGCCAAACAGTTATATTTTTCTTTCATCAGACCAGAGGACATTTCTCTAAAAGTATGATCTTTGTCCCCATGTGCAGTTGTAAACTGTTGTCTGGCTTTTTTAATGGCGGATTTGGAGCAGTGGCTTCTTCCATGCTAAGCAGCCTTTCAGGTTATGTCAATATAGGACTTGTTTTATTGTGGATATAGATACTTTTGTACCCGTTTCCTCCAGAATTGTCACAATGTCCTTTGCTGTTGTTCTGGGATTGATTTGCACTTCTTGCAACAAAGTACGTTCATCTCTAGGAGACAGAACGCATCTCCTTCCTGAGCGGTATGATGGCTGCGTGGTCCCATGGTGTTTATACTTGCATACTATTGTTTGTACAGATGAACGTGGTACCTTCAGGGGTTTGGAAATTGCTCCAAAGGATGAACCAGACTTGTGGAGGTCTCCAATTTTTCTGAGGTCTTGGCTGATTTCTTTTGATTTCCCCATGATGTCAGGCAAAGAGGCACTGAGTTTGAAGGTAGGCCTTGCAATACATCCACAGGTACACCTCCAATTGACTCAAATGTTGTCAATTAGCCTATCAGAAGCTTAAAGCCATGACATCATTTTCTGGAATTTTACAAGCTGTTTAGTTTAAAGGCACAGTCAACTTAGTGTTTGTAAACTTCTGACCCACTGGAATTGTGATACAGTGAATTATAAGTGAAATATTCTGTCTAAACAATTGTTGGAAAAATGACGTGTCATGCACAAAGTAGATGTCCTAACCGACTTGCCAAAACTATAGTTTGTTAACCAGACATTTGTGGAGTGGTTGAAAAACGAGTTTTAATGACTCCAACCTAACTGTTTGTAAACTTCCGACTTCAACTGTATGTATGTATGTATGTATGTATGTATGTATGTATGTATGTATGTATGTATGTATGTATGTATGTATGTATGTATGTATGTATGTATGTATGTATACACACACACACACAAACACACAGTGGGGAGAACAAGTATTTGATAAACCTGCAAAATCGGCAGTGTTCCTACTTACAAAGCATGTAGCGGTCTGTAATTTTTATCATAGGTACACTTCA
Source organism: Salmo trutta (assembly GCF_901001165.1). Taxonomy (NCBI): domain Eukaryota; kingdom Metazoa; phylum Chordata; class Actinopteri; order Salmoniformes; family Salmonidae; genus Salmo; species Salmo trutta. Next base: position 20,204,844 of record NC_042963.1, on the reverse strand, counting down.
ACTGTGAGAGATGGAATCTAAAACAAAAATCCAGAAAATCACATTGTATGATTTTTAAGTAATTAATTTGCATTTTATTGCATGACATAAGTATTTGATCACCTACCAACCAGTAAGAATTCCGGCTCTCACAGACCTGTTAGTTTTTCATTAAGAAGCCCTCCTGTTCTCCACTCATTACCTGTATTAACTGCACCTGTTTGAACTCGTTACCTGTATAAAAGACACCTGTCCACACACTCAATCAAACAGATTCCAACCTCTCCACAATGGCCAAGACCAGAGAGCTGTGTAAGGACATCAGGGATAAAATTGTAGACCTGCACAAGACTGGGATGGGCTACAGGACAATAGGCAAGTAGTTGGTGAGAAGGCAACAGCTGTTGGCGCAATTATTAGAAAATGGAAGAAGTTCAAGATAACGGTCAATCACCCTTGGTCTGGGGCTCCATGCAAGATCTCACCTCGTGGCGCATCAATGATCATGAGGAAGGTGAGGGATCAGCCCAGAACTACACGGCAGGACCTGGTCAATGACCTGAAGAGAGCTGGGACCACAGTCTCAAAGAAAACCATTAGTAACACACTACGCCGTCATGGATTAAAATCCTGCAGCGCACGCAAGGTCCCCCTGCTCAAGCCAGCGCATGTCCAGGCCCGTCTGAAGTTTGCCAATGACCATCTGGATGTTCCAGAGGAGAAATGGGAGAAGGTCATGTGGTCTGATGAGACAAAAATGGCTTTTTGGTCTAAACTCCACTCGCCGTGTTTGGAGGAAGAAGAAGGATGAGTACAACCCCAAGATCACCATCCCAAACGTGAAGCATGGTGGTGGAAACATCATTCTTTGGGGATGCTTTTCTGCAAAGGGGACAGTACGACTGCACCGTATTGAGCGGAGGATGGATGGGGCCATGTATCGCGAGATCTTGGCCAACAACCTCCTTCCCTCAGTAAGAGCATTGAAGTAGGGTCGTGGCTGGGTCTTCCAGCATGACAACGACCTGAAAACACACAGCCAGGGCAACTAAGGATTGTCTCCGTAAGAAGCATCAAGGTCTTGGAGTGGCCTAGCCAGTCTCCAGACCTGAACCCAATAGAAAATCTTTGGAGGGAGCTGAAAGTCCGCATTGCCCAGCGACAGCCCCGAAACCTGAAGGGTCTGGAGAAGGTCTGTATGGAGGAGTGGGCCAAAATCCCTGCTGCAGTGTGTGCAAACCTGGTCAAGAACTACAGGAAATGTATGATCTCTATAATTGCAAACAAAGGTTTCTGTACCAAATATTAAGTTCTGCTTTTCTGATGTATCAAATACTTATGTCATGCAATAAAATGCAAATTAATTACTTAAAAATCATACAATGTGATTTTCTGGATTTTTGTTTTAGATTCCGTCTCTCACAGTTGAAGTGTACCTATGATAAAAATTACAGACCGCTACATGCTTTGTAAGTAGGAAACACTGCCGATTTTGCAGGTTATCAAATACTTGTTCTGCCCACTGTGTGTATGTATATGCATACATACATACATACACACATTTATAGGGGCATGAACATTTAGAGTCGAAATAGCCTGCTAAGAGGCTGAAATCATTCACCTCCCAATTGAACCACGTATTGCCCAATAGGCAGTACCACCACAGTACATTCACTTTGATGTGGGAGGGTAAAACTGAGTCAGAGTTGTTGACCTGATCGGACTCTTTCTGGTTTCTGTGTGAACGCTGCTACGGATAAAAGGGAGGAAAAAAGTGCTGATCATTCTCTCTCTCTTTGGTATGATTGTGTGTGTGTGTGTGGTGTGTCCCTGCCCCCACAGGCAGTGCCAGCCAGCAGAAGGATTGAACACAGAGCAAAGCACCTGGGTCCAAACAAAGGGACACAGTACATTCACCAATTTAAAAAGCCCTTATATGAAATAAAAAAAATGTTGTTCTACATTTGGGAAAGTACATGTACAGTATATGGCTACTTCCTTTCAAACTAAAATTAGATTTTTTGCATATTTTCGGTTGCTCCATTTTTCTTATTCTGTTAGATAGCAGCACGCGGTCACCATCTGTCTCTTATGTGCAGCGCTTTAGGCTGCTCGGGGCCAAGCACATGCTGCCAGTTGGGAGTTGAACCTCGCCATATCCGGAGAGACGCTGCCGTAAGGACAAGAGCTGCGTGGTTGAAAAACTCACTCACTGCCTGGGCCTCTGTACCATGTCAGAATAACTGGTTTTATTGTATCACATGCTGCATTTACACAGGCAGCCCAATTCTGATATTGTGGCAAAAGAGCTGATCTGATTGGTCAAAGACCAAATTGGTGGAAAAAGATCAGAATTAAACACAGCCTTGTTTCTCTGTCTAATCTGTTACAACACCACCTCTAACCTCTGTACTTCATTGTTTCCGTCGCAGGGGCTCAGTCCTTGTGGTTGCACCACAATAAGGTGGTCAGTTTGAGTGTGTTGAGATATCCGTTTGAATCCACTTTTTAAATCAAGTTTGATAGGATTCAAATTGGATATCAATCCACCGTTCTGCCTAGATAACATTACAACATTTGCATCTTCATGCAAAGTGAATAAAGCCAAGCATATTGCATTAGCATTTTCAAATGAATATTGGCAGCTATGTGCTTCCATACTAAACAGCTCGTCTAATAGATTCTATGTGAATTTAAACTGGGCAGCTTGTAGTTGTGGAGTGGCTCTCATAAATGAATATTGGCAGCCATATGCTTCCATACTAAAACAGCTTGTCTAATAGATTCTATGTGAATGTAAACTGGGCAACTTGTGGAGTGGCTCTTACTATTCTGGCAGTGGACTCCGTCAAAGCCATCTTGGCACTTGCAAATGTACTCGCTGAAGACGTCCCCTCGACGTGACTGGCCAGTCACCTCACAGATGGCATCGTTCTTGCAGGGGTTGGGGTTGCAGGGCCCTGGGAAGCAAATATAACTTATTATTAACCCTTATTGTACCAGGTAGGCTGACCGTGATCAAATTCTCTTTTTACAGCAATGACCTAGGGCAGAGATGCAAGGGAGCGGTAGAGGGAATGATCGCATTAGGACCAGATTGGAAATACAGTGTAGTAGAGACAGCCTCTCAGAATCTTCCTCTAACACGGTCTATGTAACCTCTGTCGGTGTATAACACCTTTATGAAGCCTCCGAAAACCCCCATAGAAGACTTCCTGTAAGCATTCATAACAGCTTGGGAATTTATTAGGATTCCCATTAACTGACGTCACAACGACAGCAAGTCCTCCTGGGATCTGACACATAACGAAAAAAATACATTACAGACAAAAATACTTTACAATTTACATAGAAAAATGATTAACATGTAGGAATTACAGACAGTTGAAATACCTGAAAAGGTAACATTTAATCATTATATTCAGGGATCAGTATTTGTCCAGTAATGTTTGATCTCATTAGATGTATTTTTTGGGATGTTTTCTTGAATGTGAATTTACTTTTTGCTTGGGAAATATGAGTTGGTATAACTGGCTTACATCTAACTTTACAAATGAATAACTATCCTTGATACTCAATTCAAAAGACCTATAATAGCTGTAATGCAGATATGAACACTTCTTTTCTCCATACCAGCCTCTGTGTCGTTGCAGGTGTCGCCGGTGTATCCGTCGGGGCAGATACAGATGAAGGTGGCTCCGGCCCCGGTCACACAGATCCCTCCGTTACTGCAGACGTTTACCTCACAGTAGTCACCTGGGGGACGAGAGGAACAGTGAGCATTATTGAAGTCAAAAGATCTTTCTCAAGGGAGAAAGGCGATTGTTAAATAAACAATGTATACAGATCGTCATTGACACAATGTTTTCCCATAGTGAACAGTGTTTCTAGCCTTGTAATTCCTACAATGTTAATAAATTAACATTTATTAGGTCAAAAGATCCTACTGTATTGGGAAAACAAATATAATATATACATTTGCCTGTTACACTGTGTGACGATTTCACATTCATAAATGTTTTAGCATAGCAATACGGCCAGTTGGCTTTCCCTGAGGGGAGAGAGAGAAAGAGGGAGGGTCTGATAGTTTGGCATTTCCTGTCTGTGGTGACACAGAGAGATTGAGATAACACACTGTATACTCCCACTTATCCAGAGCGACTCATAGGACCAACTAGGGTTAAGTGCCTTACTCAAGGGCACATGAGAATTTGCATCTAGTCGGCTTGGGGATTTGAACCAGCGACCTTTCGGTTACTGGTCCGACGCTCTTAACGGCTAGCCTACCTTCCACCCGTATTAGGCCAAGGGACAGGACAAGGGATGATACAGCACTGACTGTCATGAGTGGCTTGGCTGCGCTGGCCTATAGCCTGCTGACGCTGCAATACTAGACACAGACACTGGACGTTTCCAGTCACTAGTATGTCTGGCTCCACTGTAGTCAGTTAGCCCACAGCATGTCAATCTTTAGACATGATGCCCACAGGAGGGAATCAGACCCTGCATCCCAATCATCTTTACTTTCTCCTGAAGTGTGTACTTGTACACTGCTCCCCACAAGTGTAAAACCATTGGATTGGAGTAGAAATGGGTGACAGGGAGTTTCCACAATATTTCTCATTGAGGAAATAGAGTGTCACCAGGGTAAAAAGGAAGCAATGAGAGGAAATGTGTGTTTAAAACACAATGCTGATTGTAGATTAGACAACTGGAAAAAGTGTAGTCTCCAATATAGACAGTGATAATTCAGAAGGAACTTTGACAGTAAGTGGGGAACACTAGGTTGCTAAAGACACTGTAGACTTGGCACTTTCCCAAATGGACACTGACCATTTGGATAATGTTCAAGGAAATTGAGGTAAAACACAGACGAATTGTATATAGGCCATCCAATTTGCTAATTATGGGTTCAACATAAAGTGAAAATAAGCTCATGCTCACAATAATACAGTGAGTGCCCTAAACAGACTCTTCCAGACTGCTACCTCATATTTAGTTCCCAGACTCCCACCTCAAACAGAGGTTGGAAAGTCGTAGCAGTAGTAGAGTGTTTGGAAAGCTACTGTAAACTCCTGGAGGCTGTCATTTTGCTGTGGTTATAGTTCTTCTCAGCGGTCCTAGAGAGCCTGGCCTCCCACAAGGCCATGGTGAAAATCTCACATTCATGAGAGACTCCAAACTTCCTGTGTCTCAGTCTTCCCCTTCTATATTTCTCTGGCATCAAAACACACCAGAACCTCTGTGCAAAGTTAATCCAGGGTGAACACGGCTCAAAGACGTGCCCGGGGAGCTCACATCTTCATATCCTGTTTTGGGAACAGACTAAATGTGGTTTCAGTACAGTAGCTCCCCTTTAAGTGAAGAGACATTGGCCCTGTTCAAATACTTTGAAGTCCACCCATCCTTCCTCATTCTCTAGAGGTAATCACAGATCATAAGTGTTTGATTTCGATAAGATAAAAGAAAAACCTGCCACCTAATTGCTTTTCCACAATCTAACCAATTCAGATGTGAGGAAAGGATGCATTTCAAAGTATTCAGATGGCCATCGTCCAAGACCTTTGTCTTCCTCAGTCGGATCTTAATTTTTAGGAGGGGAATTACAAATGCCATCCATCTTCTTTTTCACAATGTACTGTCTCTCTATTTGGCAAGAACCTGCTAATAGAAATAGATACTGGACAGATGCGAGTGCGTGATACATTTGCACCAACATCCTTTTTCGAGATGTAGCCTAAAGCCAAGTCATCCACATGCATTTCCCAGGGATATCAGTGTTACAGTGGTGTCATGGCCTTGATGTGTTTTGAGTCTCAGTCTCTGGGGAGTTGCAACATGGCAAAGCCTTGGCTAGCAGCACCCACACAGCCTTATCTAAATGTTTCTGTCCGTTAATCTTCAGGAAGGAATAAAAAAACTCCCTCTTCCTACCAAAGCTCCTTCAGAAAAACCTTGATAGCTAAGCAAAATGTAGGCCTAGTCCATGTTGAAAGAATGACCTTCTGAACAACGACCTAACTGGGTCGTGTTGGTACACGATAGCAAAACTATTTTTGCGACGGAAAACAAAAATTTGTGCTGATAGTACCTTGCCGTTAGAGTTTTTTATTTTATATGGTGCCTACTGAGGACGGCCCTGGTCTTACAAGCTGAACTGTGGATCATGTGCTACTTACAGGGTTTGTGAGGAAATTCAAATTAGGGACACAATTATTGTCAATGGTTAAGGCTTAGAAATGGTGGTCAAACCACAATGACTCCCTACAAATTCCCTTTACCTCATGTAGTAACCAAAAAAAAAAGAAAAAAAAGTGTTAAACAAATCCAAATATATTTTATATTTCAGATTCTTCAAAGTAGCGATCCTTTGCCTTGATGACAGCTTTGCAAACTCTTGGCATTCTTTCAACCAGCTTCATGAGGTAGTTACCTGGAATGCATTTCAGTTAACAGGTGTGCCTTGTTAAAAGTTAATTTGTGGAATTTGTTTCCTTCTTAATGCATTTGAGCCAATCAGTTGTGTTGTGACAAGGTAGGGGTGGTATACAGAAGATAGCCCTATTTGGTAAAAGACCAAGTCCATTTTATGGCTAGAACAGCTCAAATAAGCAAAAGAGAAACAGCCTTTAAGGATCGGCCCCTTTTTTTCCAATTTTCTCCAAAAATAACATACCCAAATCTAACTGCCTGTAGCTCAGGCCCTGAAGCAAGGATATGCATTTTCTTGGTACCATTTGAAATGAAACACTTTGAAGTTTGTGGAAATGTGAAAGGAATGTAGGAGAATAACACATTAGATCTGGTAGAAGATAATACAAAGAAAAAAACAACAGTTTTTTGTATTTTTTTGCACCATCATCTTTGGAACACAAGAGAAAGGCCATAATGTATTATTCCAGCCAAGGTGTACTTTATATTTTGGCCACTAGATGGCAGCAGTGTATGTGCAACGTTTTAGTCTGATCCAATGAACCATTGCATTTCTGTTCAAAATTTTGTATCAAGACTGCCCAAATGTGCCTAATTTGTTAATTAATAAATGTTCATGTTCAAAACTGTGCACTCTTCAAACAATAGCACGGTATTCTTTCACTGTAATAGCTACTGTAAATTGGACAGTGCAGTTAGCTTAAATTCTTGTTAATCTTTCTGCCAATATCAGATATGGCTATGTCCTGGGAAATGTTTTGTTACTTACAACCTCATTCTAACTGCATTAGCCTGTTAGCTCAACCGTCTCGCAGGGGACCCACCAATCCTGAAAAAGTTTAAGACATGAAGGTCAGTCAAGCTGGAAAATTTCAAGAACTTTTAAAGTTTCTTCAAGGGCCGTTGCAAAAAACATCAAGCGCTATGATGAAACTGGCTCTCATGAGGACCACCACAGGAAAGGAAGACCCTGACTTACCTCTGCTGCAGAGGATACGTTCATTAGAGTTACCAGCCTCAGAAATTGCAGCCCAAATAAATGCTTCAAAGAGTTCAAGCAACAGACATCTCAACATCAACTGTTCAGAGGACACTACGTGAAATCAGGCCTTCATGGTCGAATTCCTGCAAAGAAACCACTACTAAAAGGACACCAATAAGAAGACGACACTTGCTTTGGTCAAGAAACACTAGCAATGGACATTAGACTGGTGGATATCTGATCTGCCCATTGGTCTGAAAAGTCCATATTTGAGATTTTTGGTTCCAACCGCTGTGTCTTTGTGAGACGCAGAGTAGGTGAATGGATCTCTGCATGCGTGGTTCCCACCATGAAGCATGGAGGAGCAGGTGTGATGGTGCTTTGCTGGTGAAACTGTCAGTGATTTATTTAGAATTCAAGGCACACTTAACCAGCATGGCTACCACAGCGATACGCCATCCCATCTGGTTTGCGCTTAGTGGGACTATCATTTGTTTTTCAACAGGACAATGACCCAAAACACACTTCCAGGCTGTGTAAGGGCTATTTGACCAAGAAGGAGAGTGATGGAGTGCTGCATCAGATGACCTGGCCTCCACAAATCACCCGACCTCAACCCAATTGAAATGGTTTGTGATGAGTTGGACCACACAACGAAGGAAAAGCAGCCAACAAGTGCTCAGCATGTGGGAACTCCTTCAAGACTGTTGGAAAAGCATTCCAGGTGAAGCTGGTTGAGAGAATGCCAAGAGTGTGCAAAGCTGTCAAGGCAAAGGGTGGCAACTTTGAAGAATCTAAAGTGTATTTTGATTTGGTTTTAACACTTTTTTCATTACTACATGATTCCATGTGTTATTTCATAGTTTAGATGTCTTGACAATTATTCTACATTGTAGAAAAATAGCAAAAATAAAAGAAAAACCCTTGAATGAGTAGGTGTGTCCAAATGTTTAACTGATACTGTATATTGTTATTTTAAGAGGGTCATATCATGGATCATTTAACTATTTGATTTTTACATTTTAGGACACCTTTTCAGTATATTTATTTTTGTTTTTAATTATTTGATCAAATATAGAATTTGGCCTTCAGTACTATAGTCCATAGAAATGCACTGAATTACACATTCATAAAATAAAATCATAAGTTATAAGATTAAGTGTCTGTCCTATATCTAGGAGATAAGAAAGCTCAGGAAATATTTTTGATTTTAAGGACACATATTTAACCCCTTATTTTTGTTGTCACAAAACTACCTCTATACTTTGATTAATTTGTATGGGTTACATTCAGACGAGTTTTGTGGGGGTCGCGGACCGAACCGAAGAACACCATTGAGTTCGTGAGAGTCTCCCCATTCCAAAAAGAGGTCATATTAGTTTGTAGCCCAAACGGTTCAGACAGAAGTTGGCACATCAGCATTACCGACTTCAGACGTGTCCCGTGGGGCTTGTAGAGGTCGTAGAGCAAAACATTTTTTTTTTTTTAAATACGGAGAAAGCACAGTGTTCGTGGGAGTCATCTTTCCATGAAGTGGTCATAGTAGTTTGTAGGCCAAACCGTTAGAACGCTACAGACATTTTTGTGAGAAGACTGATTTTCCGAATGTCTCATGGTCAGGCAAACACCACTGTAGCTCGGCCACCTTCCATCACAGATGGGGATGGCCGACATTGGTGAATTGACATGTGGTGGATTGAGACAGTCCATGCAAAACAAACATCTCTGTAACTTAAATCCCCATCACAATCCATCAGTTTAAAAAAATACATATTACTTAGATTGACGCACCGATGCGCCAATAGACTTATTTAATAAGCACTGGAACTTTAAGAAAAAAAAAAATCAATTCTGCTGGCTCTTTCCCATCAACATTATTAAAACGGCTACATTTCTTAACTTTTATCTTCTCCTCTAAGTAAGCAACTCTTCACAAACACAACTGATTCTGTATTGTGAAACAGCCTAAGACCAATTTCAAATGCATTACATTGTTCCGCTAAAGTCACCTAACCAACATAAAATGATAATAGGGAAGTGGTTTATTAGTTTCTATAGGATTTGGCGTAAACACATTTCCGTGATAACCTGTGGCTTTTCATTATAGCTAAAGTTTCACTTTCATTTGAGAAATGACGGTTTCATTTTTCTGACTCATTGGCAGTAGGTCATGGAATTTCAGTATACTTCCTGAATTGACTGAAATTAAATGGCATTGACCCCAACCCTTATCAGTATTGAAAGAAGATGGAGACAGAGCATAGGGTGGAGTTTAGAAGGGCATTGCTGAATCCTTGGCAGCAGTGGGATTATTAACATGTTTGATCAGCTGAACTGTTTGATCAACCTCTCTCTCTCTCTCAACAGCTGAAGTGTTGAGTTCGGGAAGGAAGGAAGTCTCTGAGGAGACTCAAGCTAAAGACCCTTTTATCATACTCATTGATTATATTTCATCTCTGTGAGCGTAAAAAAATATATATTTAGCACATGTATTGGCCAATGAGGAAAAGTTAATAGCAGTTGAATAAACATGGCCTTATAAAAGTGTCTGCAGTGGGGGTTTTAAAGGGATACTGTGAGGTTGGGTTAGTAGGAAAACAACTTCAGAGTCAGACTAACTCATGGATACCATATTTATGTCATCTGAGTGAAGAAAAATGCAGTATACCTTTAAGATATTTTGTTCACATTTTTATAACGGCTTTGAAATTGTTGACCTCTCTCTGTTCACATAACACCAACGGGATCCCACCGCTGCCACCAAATGTGATACTATTATGAACCAACCAGAGAGTCATTCAGCTCAGTGTGGCTGCCAGGGTTGGCGCACAGGACATTGTGTTATAATGAACTCTGGTGAGTAACAGCCCAGGCCTTTCCCATGTACCAGGTCCCTGCTGGTCCAAATACCAGACAAAGGCGGCGGTGTCCCAAATGGCACCCTACTCCCAACAGCGTGCACTCATTTCAACTAGAGCACTATGGACCCTGGTCAAAAGTAGTGCACTATATAGAGAATAGGGTGCCATTTGGTACGAAGCAACAACAAAAAAATACCCTGAGCCACAGCCACATGACTCTAATCAGGAAGTACACAGGTTGAAACAAAGAGAGTGGATTTGAGTTCACTGAGGGATCAGCAGCTTGGGATATAAGGCAGGCAGAAACACTCCTGACTCACGTTAACTCCATAATGAGGGGTGCGAGTTAGCAAGGCTAGGTATTTGGTATTTTATTAGGATCCCCATTAGCTGTTGCAAAACCAGCAGCTACTCCTTCCTAGGGTCCATACAAAACATGACATAATACAGAACATTAGACAACAGCTCAAGGATAGAACAACAAAATGTAAAAATGCCACCCATAGACTACATATCAATACTGTACATACACACAAAATATTGAGGTCAAATAGGGGAGAGGCGCTGTACCGTGAGGTGTTGCTTTATATGTTATTTTTAAACCAGGTTTGATGTTCATTTGAGCAATAGGAGATGGAAGGGAGTTCCATGCAATAATGGCTCTGCATAATACTATACGCTTTCTTGAATTTGTTATGGATTTGGGGACTGTGAAAAGACCCCTGGTGGCAAATCTGTGGTGGTAAGTGACTATGCAAACAATTTGGGATTGTCAACACAAATGTTTCTTATGAAAATAATCAACTTTTAGCCAAGAGAGACTGGCATGCATAGTATTTATATTATCCCTCTGATTACAATGAAGAGCAAGACGTGCTGCTCTGTTCTGGGCCAGCTGCAGCTTAACTAGGTCTTTTACTTTGCAGCACTTATCTTGATTATTATCCAGTCATGTGGTTAAGACAAAACTAGAGCCTGCAGGACTTCGGAGTGTGGTGTCAAAAAAGCAAGGCATCCCTTTATTATGGACAGACCTCTCTCCATGTTTTAACCATGACAGTTTTTCTTCATCAATCTACGCACAATACCTCATGACAAACCAAAAACAGGTTTCTAGAAATGTTTGCAAATGTATTAAAAATAAAAAAGCTGAAATATCATATTTACATAAGTATTCAGACCCTTTACTCAGTACTCCCACTCCTCCGGCGTTCGACGTCACCAGTTTACTAACCACCGGTCCTGGCAACGATCATTACGCGCACCTGGTATCAAGCATTACGCACCTGCGCTCCATTACCTCACTCATTACCTCCCCTTTATCTGGCACTCCCTTAGGTTCATTCCCCAGGCAATATTGACAATGTGTTTCATGTCCGTACGCTTCTCTTGTATTGGTCCATGTTCCGTTTATTATTAAACTCCCCTGCTGATTTTGTACGTACTGACAAAGAAATGATCAGTCTATAATTTTAATGGTAGGTTTATTTGAACAGTGAGAGACAGAATAACAACAACAAAAATCCAGAAAAACGCATGTCAAAAATGTTATAAATTGATTTGCATTTTAATGAGGGAAATAACTATTTGACCCCCTATCAATCAGAAAGATTTCTGGCTCCCAGGTGTCTTTTATACAGGTAACGAGCTGAGATTAGGAACACACTCTTGAAGGGAGTGCTCCTAATCTCAGTTTGTTACCTGTATAAAAAGACACCTGTCCACAGAACCAATCAATCAGATTCCAAACTCTCCGCCATGGCCAAGACCAAAGAGCTCTCCAAGGATGTCAGGGACAAGATTGTAGACCTACAGAAGGCTGGAATGGGCTACAAGACCATCGCCAAGCAGCTTGGTGAGAAGGTGACAACAGTTGGTGCGATTATTCGCAAATGGAAGAAACACAAAAGATCTGTCAATCTCCCTCGGCCTGGGGCTCCATGCAAGATCTCACCTCGTGGAGTTGCAATGATCATGAGAACGGTGAGGAATCAGCCCAGAACTACACGGGAGGATCTTGTCAATGATCTCAAGGCAGCTGGGACCATAGTCACCAAGAAAACAATTAGTAACACACTACGCCGTGAAGGACTGAAATCCTGCAGCGCCCGCAAGGTCCCCCTGCTCAAGAAAGCACATATACATGCCCGTCTGAAGTTTGCCAATGAACATCTGAATGATTCACAGGACAACTGGGTGAAAGTGTTGTGGTCAGATGAGACCAAAATGGAGCTCTTTGGCATCAACTCAACTCGCCATGTTTGGAGGAGGAGGAATGCTGCCTATGACCCCAAGAACACCATCCCCACCGTCAAACATGGAGGTGGAAACATTATGCTTTGGGGGTGTTTTTCTGCTAAGGGGACAGGACAACTTCACCGCATCAAAGGGACGATGGACGGGGCCATGTACCGTCAAATCTTGGGTGAGAACCTCCTTCCCTCAGCCAGGGCATTGAAAATGGGTCGTGGATGGGTATTCCATCATGACAAATGACCCAAAACACACGGCCAAAGCAACAAAGGAGTGGCTCAAGAAGAAGCACATTAAGGTCCTGGAGTGGCCTAGCCAGTCTCCAGACCTTAATCCCATAAAAATAAATCTGTGGAGGGAGCTGAAGGTTCGAGTTGCCAAACGTCAGCCTCGAAACCTTAATGACTTGGAGAATATCGGCAACGAGGAGTGGGACAAAATCCCTCCTGAGATGTGTGCAAACCTGGTGGCCAACTACAAGAAACGTCTGACCTCTGTGATTGCCAACCAAGTACTAAGGTTTTGCCACCAAGTACTAAGTCATGTTTTGCAGAGGGGTCAAATACTTATTTCCCTCATTAAAATGCAAATCATTTTATAACATTTTTGGCATGCGTTTTTCTGGATTTTTTTGTTGTTATTCTGTCTCTCACTGTTCAAATAAACCTACTATTAAAATTATAGACTGATAATTTCTTTGTCAGTGGGCAAACGTACAAAATCAGCAGGGGATCAAATACTTTTTTCCTTCACTGTATGTATTCACCCTTTGCTATGAAGCCCCTAAATAAGATCTGGTGCAACCAATTACATTCAGAAGTCACTTAATTAGTTAAATAAAGTGTCTGAATACTTATGTAAATAAAGGTATGTTTTTAAATTTTTAATACATTTGCAAAAATGTTTAAAAAATAATAATAAAATGTGCTTTGTCATTATGGGGTATTGTGTGTAGATTTTAAATGTAATCCATTTTAGAATACGGCTGTGACGTAACAATGTGGAAAATGGCAAAGGGTCTAAATACTTTCCGAATGCCCTGTATATAATGCTGTATAGACTGTCTGAGGTCTGTGTTCAAGAGTCACTCCAGATTAATCTGCTGCTGAGAGGATCAAACTCACATGCTAACTACACCAGTCACGCGTGTGCATCTGCCATCGCAAGCATTTTGATTTTCACCATCCACGCAAGATGAAATCATGACATGCAGGTTAAAATATAATTTTTCACCGGCCATGCATAAGATCCTCTTTTTAGCTGGTTCTTTGAAGAATTTTGACCTGGACGAAATTGTGTGTTTATATACTCTGACGCTTAATCCACAGATAAAAAGGGAAACCTAGTTAGTTATCTTAAATGAATCTCTCCTTGTTTTGTCTTTAAAACATCCACGTGGGTTTGTAGCTTCCTGATATCCAATAAGGAGGGGACTTGCAGCACATTTCAAATAGAACTAAGTTATATTTTAGCGTTTGGCTACTCAGATGCTCATTCACATGCACAAGCGGTGTAGGTGAAATGATTTAATATCATGTATATGTACATTCTTTTTCAATGCTCGTGCACACAACGTGGCCAGTGAAGTTTGCATGTCAGGCTGCTTGGGCCAACAGACACCAACAGGGGTGATCGCATTAGAAAGGCAGGTGGAAAACAAAAACAGACTAACTGAAGACAGTGGCATCATTTAAAAAGGCCTGGGACTGTTTACGCCAGCCAGGTTCCCTACAAACTCCCCGGAGTGGTCCATTTGAGGACACTTAGAAGGCCGGGAGGGGAGGGCAGGAGAAGGTTGTTGTCACGCTGTTGCAATAGAATTACCAGGCTTAATTCGCTAAGAACAGAATGCGCCTAGACATAAGTGGGCAGTCTTCTAATTGAATTGATGTGCAAGAACATCCACTGCAGACAAAGTTTATTATTGCTGTGTGTGTACGTTCAATAACAAAATGTGCAGTTAGTGCATTAGTAAGCACATCATGCTATGCAACCAAGGGCAAAATCAAGTCTCCTATAAAAAGGCAGTCGAGGACACTCAAGTTATCATCAAGCATGGCATGAAGCTAAATCAGGGGTATAAACAAAATGATAAACTGGCTGGTTCGAGCCCTGAATGCTGTTTGGCTGACAGCCGTGGTATATCAGACCGTATACCACGGGTATGAGAAAATATTTATTTATCTATATATTGGTAACCAGCTTATAACAACAATAAGGCACCTCATGGGTTTGTGGTATATGGCCAATATACCACGGCTAAGGGCTGTATCCAGACACTCCGTGGTATATCTTCAGTTTCTTGGCAATTTCTCGCATGGAATAGCCTTCATTTCTCAGAACAAGAATAGACTGACGAGTTTCAGAAGAAAGTTATTTGTTTCTGGCCATTTTGAGCCTGTAATCGAACCCACAAACGCTGATGCTCCAGATACTCAACTAGTCTAAAGAAAGCCAGTTTGATTGCTTCTTTAAAAATCAGCACAACAGTTTTCAGCAGTGCTAACATAATTGCAAAAGGGTTTTCTTATGATCAAGTTAGCTAATCCAAGTTTATCATTTTAAAAGGCTAACACAACGTGCCATTGGAACACAGGAGTGATGGTTGCTGATAATGGGCCTCTGTACGCCTATGTAGATATTCCATTAAAAAAAATCTGCCGTTACCAGCTATAATAGTCATTTAAAACACTAACAATGTCTACACTGTATTTCTGATCAATTTGATCAGATAGGAACCGGGGACACTTCAGGGTCGTATTCGTTAGGCACCAAAAAAGAAGAAAACATTCTGAAATGGTGGGACTATACCTGAAAGAAACACTTATTTTTCTTGCTACATTGTATCCTAATGAATACAACCCTGATGTGTGACAGAGTCCAATTCATTCCTATGTGTGTGTGACATAGATTTCTTAGAGGCCTTGCCAGGCCTAACATGAGTATTACCGTAAGCCTAGGAATGCTACAGCTGCAGGTGAGATTTAAGTAATCTGCAGACACTTCTCTGAGCCATCTGTCATCCAAAAATAAACAACTTATATAAATACACATAAAAAGCAATTCTCAGACATAGGCTAACTCACGTAGTCTAGAGTACTGTAGCTTCTATGAACTTCATGTTATTGGCATAGCCTTATCGCCAAGTCTGAATGACTACCATTTCTACTTGTTACACTTCAGATGGTGTATAAATCACTGTTCCGGAACTGTTCTAGTCAAGTGAGTCGCTTTGCTGGCCACAAAAGGATGCTGCGAAGTTTGAATTGAGTTTGGCTGCATGTATCAGATCATAGGATGGCATTTAAAATATTTAACACAACAGATTGGAAAGTGGGACGAACGACACCGAGGCCCAAATTGGAATGTTCCATTTTGCAAAGAAAGATTGATTAGCCGGTCGCTATTAAAAATGGATACGAGGCCCTCGGAAAGAGTTGACATTAAACGTGAAGTCATCAGAACAAAAATGAGACGGGTCCCCAAAGGCAGGACCCTACTGGCACTGCAGATGGCAAAGGCTATGGCAGGCTGCAGCTTTTTGAATGGTTCATAGGACACACGTGCACACACACACACACACACACACACACACGAGTCGAGCATTTGGCCCTGCATCCAGCTATATTTAGCCCTGGTTCTCTCAGCTGCCCCGTGTGGTCTTGTTGTGAGAAAAAGTAAGCCTCAGCATGACACAAATCATGGCTTTGCGCTTCCCTTACCACAACACTGACCAGCGACTTGACCCAGCACAAAGCTTGACCCAGCTAACAATTCTAGGGAGAGAGAATGTTGTTTTTTTGTAATGTTACCCTGATGTTTGAGTGTCCAGTTTTCCGTTAGTTAGGGGAACATGCTATACATGTTAGCAAAAACCTCCTGAGAACCTATTTAGCATGTTTAAGCGTTAGAGTTAGGAGAACATTCCCTTAATGTCAAACAGAACTTGAAAAATGTATTTAGGGACATCACTGGAACTAGACAAAAACCTCCATGGGGCTATGCCAGAACGCCCTGCTTTAAACAGTTCCCATGAAACGTGTCTAGAACATTCATATCTTATATTCTGAGAACATGGCAGTTTCTGTATAAGTTTGGCATGATGTTGATGCAATATTCTTCTAACGCCCAGAAACTGGATTATTCTTGCAACGTTCCAATGAAACCATACAACCGACCCAAACCATACAGTGCTGACTCTGATATTTTATTTTCACATTATCCTTTCTAGCAACTATTGTGGATGTACAGTATAACCAGGCCAGCCAAGTACAGTTCTGATAGTGTAAATCTGCATTAGTTACAGCATTGAATCTTACTCTGAGCCTTCCCAATCGAACCTACCCCTAACAAAACCCCAGAAAACCTGCCTTAGGGAAGAGCTGAAGGTTCTGGGAACTATCTTTGTAAACATTTTGTATGACACCTCTAGGGCTGGATGCAGACCAAAACAGTGGCTCTTCCTTGCCTCCCTGTCCCTCTCACTGGTGCAGCAGGGCTGCTGGTGGTATAGTAACATGGTGAGAGTTAAGTGTGGAAAGTATAGGGACAATGCATGGCTGGCGCAAGTATTTCCCAGACTTCTTGGCTAAATTCTGTATGTGCCATGCATGGCCTTCACCGGCCACATCCAGAGAAGTGACTCAATATATTTGTCCTATAGCCCAACCAACCGCAAGATGGCAGTATTATTAATTTTACGTTGTTTGTCAACTGACATTGCTCGTCCATATATTTATACTAATTCCATTAGATAGTGTGTATTGTTAGATATTACTTGCTAGATATTACTGCACTGTTGGAGCTAGAAACACAAGCATTTCGCTACACCAACAATAACATCTGCTAAAACACGTGCATGTGACAAATAAAATTTGATTTGATCATAAGTCTGACTTTAATGTGTCCAGGCGACAATACACTCATGTCCCGGTTCATACATTTATAGTAATTTTATTTATTTAACCTTAATTTAACATAACATCCTCCATTCAGGCTGCAAAGTTGGCGGTTTCCTCCTTAACTGGATTTAATGGTTCGTTGATGGGAAAAAAAGGGAAAATATGCATATTATCTTTATAAATAATACATAAAAAAAGATCCACCACTATGCTAATCTACACCTGGATGTTGTGCACCGCATTCAACCAATCAGGTAGCAGCACTGTTTTTTCACCCCTGATCTGTTTCAAAATAAAAGTGGCGCTTATTTATTTGTATTTTTTTTATTTAACCTTTATTTAGAACAAATTCCTATTTACAATGACGGCCTACCGGGGAAGTGGGTTAACTGCCTTGTTCAGGGGCAGAACAACAGACTTTTACCTTGTCAGCTCAGGGATTCGATCCAGCAACCTTTTGGTTACTGGCCCAACGCGCTAACCACTAGGCTACCTGCCACCCCCTAATGGTAGCCATGTTAATGACATGTATTGGAACTCGTTTTAGAGTAGAACGAGATTTAGAGTATAATACATGTATTTTTCAGCCCAGATGCAATTAATGTATTGTTTACAGGTTTATTAAATGACATGTTCATAAACTTGTGCAAAGTCTAATTAACAGTCAATAAATAATATCAATTAAAAAAAAATCATTAACACCAAATATCAGTGCTTTGGCTTTGAGATATGTGTATTTACAGCTGCTAGCCTTAGCCTAGGAAGAAAATAATGAGTTTGACTACATTTTAGGGCAGGGACTTTCTCTTAAAATGAATATAGCTAAATTACACTGTATATATATATATATATATATATATATATATATGTGTGTGCAGTATTTAAAGCGAGTGTAAATGAGATCTGAGAAAAGCATATGGGCAATTCCGTAACAGAATCATGTTGAGATGCAGATTTTTCAAACCGTCATTGTTACAAAACTTTGCATCTTCACTGTTCTTCAAGTAAACTGTGTTTTTGTAAAATTTTCGGTGGAAATTGTTAAAAGTAGTCCGTTTGCATAGACTTGTATGATTTAGTATTGGACGGTATACCGAAACTTTGGTACTAGAACATGAAAAACAGAACTAGAATTTATTTTTATTTTTTTTACTTTCGTAGGCTACTTCTGTCAAATGTGTTTCACATCGTCTACTGATTGAGAGAGGATCAAGTCTGTCTATTATCGGCGCAGTTGATGCGTCCCTTTATAGCACGAGAGCAACGTGCCTGCTCCACATACTCATGCTAGAGCTAGCCTTTCCTGAGTAACCACTGCACTCACTGGGAGTCTGGGCTGCATCATGTTAGCTCCCCACTCATGTTGCACTGAGCACACTTGAATTATACAAACACGGCATGTAAAAATGTTGCAACTATTAAATACTGGTTTGCAAAACAACTTGTATTACAGGCTAGAACACTCTACAATGCAAGACTGAAAATACCGGTTGCTTCCAGCTTTGTAGGCTACCTTTCCTTGCTAGCTTACAGCTGAAGCTAACATCAACTCATCATTGATTAATTCATGCATACATTGTCACACCCTGATCTGTTTCACCTGTCTTTGAGTTTGTCTCCACCCACCTGCAGGTCACACCCATCTTTCCATTATCCACTGTGTATTTATACCGGTGTCCTCGGTTTGTCTATTGCCAGTTCGTCTTGTCAGGTCTTACCAGCGTTCTTTCCCGCCTTCCTGTTTCTCTAGTTCTGTTTCCTAATTTTTCCCAGTTCTGACCATTCTGCCTGCCCTGACCCTGCCTGCTGTCCTGTACCTGCCTGACTCTGATCACAAACCTATGCCTGCCCTTGACTTGCCCCGTGTTTCTAATAAATAAATCGGAGAACTGTACTATCCGACTCCCATGTCTGCATCTGGGTCATATCCTGAGTTGTGATATACATGGCTTTCTCTGAAAAATGTAAAAAAAAAAGAGTCAAATGTAACGATAAACTCAAAAGATCTGGCTGGATCAAGTTCCATTTTGTGACTTGGCTTAATTTTTTGCTATGGTATCGTTTTGGTATTGTGATGTTTTTTTGACATGTGAGCTAGTATGCCCAACGTGAAAAATGCTAGGTCAAACGCCCCCTTGTGAGTGTTGCAGCCGACTTGGCCCACTCAAGATAACATGCTACGGATCAATGAAATCAGGCTGGTTTAGACACAAAAGAATGACCAAGCTTGCTAGTAATACAGTACTATAAAGCTGTCATTTACAATCAACGATGTAGATATGATCACAAGTGGTCCGATTTTCATTTTGTCAAAAGGAATGGAGCTAAGTTTTGTCCATTCCTAACAATATTCACACTTTTATCACCGATGCAATTTGCTTACCTTGATTGGTGGTTATTAGCTGGCCAAAATAACAGTATTCCATTCATTTATGCAGTTCAGATTTATTTCGATTTTAGGTAGTAATCAATCGATATCCTATTGTAAACTTGTTGGAAGTGAGAGGCAGCTTTAGTCATCTTCCATCCTTTTTGAGCCGCATCCTATTTCTTGCTACGCCCTGCCACTTGTCTTCACTCCCCTCAAAGATGTAAAATCATTGGATAGGTGTAGATTAAATGTCTACCAATACAGTTACACCAATCCATTGCTTTTAAATCTTTGAGGGGGTGTGAACAGGCGAGAAGGGGTGAGAATTGAGATTGGGCTCCTGTCATCCTATAGTAGCCTAGCGCACGCAGTCTTCCCGCTGTCTCAGTCATCAATAATCTTTAACAGCTGACTCAGATAAATAGCGATAAATAGCGAGATAAATATCAATGTGGCTATTAGTTGTCATTACTAAGTAGTTGTCATTACTATGAGTAATGGTGCCAGTACGCTCTGAATTACCAGCAAATCAATTATTATTTTACGATTGGTCCCAACGATGGTCAACAAAATGAGGAATCCAATCCAGTCACCTCATCATGAAGAGATCATCTTCAACTAGGAGCAAGCAAGGTAAGCAAGCTAGTTAAGTACACAACTTCATTAGCTTAACCGCTAGGCTACCTACCTGCCCTTCGAGCAGAGCAGGAAGGCCCATTGCCCTAACACAGACACAGCGTGTACACATCTTGCTCCAGAGCAAGTGCTGTTCTTCCTTCAGACAAACATTCATAAAAAAAATGTGCTCATTTGCACAATATCTCTAGTTCACATTCGTTTGTTAATTTCCAAACTCACCAAGTAGCTACGACCTACACTCATAACTTCATGAGCTGGATTGCCTGTCTCTGCAATTAGTTTGTGGTCATTGGCCTATTTAGCTTGCAGCCTCTATGGAAATTCGCTAGTACTTTTGCTAATTTTGTTAGCATTCTGGTAATAGACGCCAATGGGCTTTTTTAGCAGCCCCTTGTGTACTAAAACGGTAATAGGGAGAGGTTGAAAATGTCAGAAAGACACTTGCCAGCTGTTCAGCGCATGCTCTGCATACGTGTCCTGATAATCCGTCTGTCCCTACAGCCTTGTGAATGTTAACCTGTTTAAAAAGGTCTTACTTACATCGACTAAGGCGAGTGTGATCACACAGCCATCCGGAACAGCTGGTGCTCTCATGCATGGTTCAGTGTTGCTTGCGTCGAAGCAAGCACAGAAGACATTTGGCTAGTCTGGTAGGATCGCGTCACTGGGCAGCTCGTGGCTGGCTTTCCCTTTGTAATCTGTGCTGGTTTGCAAGCCCTGCCACATCTGATGAGCGTCAGCACTGATTATATTGGCATATTAGGATTCGATCTTAGTCCTGTATTGATGCTTGCCTGTTTTATGGCTCGTCGGAGGTCGTAGTGGGATTTCTTGTAAACGTCCGGATTAGTATCCCACTCCTTGAAAGCAGCAGCTCTAGATTTTAGCTCAGTGTGGATGTTGCCTGTAATCCATGGTTTCTGGTTGGGATATGTACAGTCAGTTGGGATATGTACGTACAGTCACTGATGTGGTAAACTTAATGCCATCGGATGAATCCCAGAACATATTCCAGTCTGTGCTAGCGAAAATAGTCTTGTAGCTTAGCATCTGCTTCATCGGACAACTTCTGTATTGAGGGCGTGCGTCTCTGATACTTCCTGTTTTGAGTTTTTGCTTGTAAGCAGGAATCAGGATATAGTTATGATCAGATTTCCCAAATGGAGGGCAAGGGAGAGCTTTGTATGCAATTCTGTGTGTGGAGTAAAGGGGATTTAGAGTTTGTGTGTGTGTGTGTGTGTGCGCGTAAAACATTTGGGTCTTCGTGACAATTTACTTTCTTGTGGACCCAAATAAATAAGACTGATAAAGCACGTGAAACATGTTGTTTTCTTCCCTTCGGGGTAAGATGGTGAAGATTGGGTAGGCTCCTGGATCTGGTGGCCAGTTTTGGAACCAAGGTGGTTTTCACCATGGAGCACTCAGCTAAAGTGTGTGTGTCACTGACAGTCTCTCCCTCAGACACACAAACACAGAGAGAAAGACAGGACATCTAATGATCACAATCAATTAGCTAAAATTATGGAGTTGTCAGTAAACTTTTATGAATGATGATCTAAGGAGTTTGCGTTAGAGATCCCTTTGTGTTTGTCAGAGAGAGAGAGACACGGTCAAATTCATTAATATCAATATGAATTAAATCCTTCCTGCCCACTGCCATTGGGGTCTTTTGCACACTAGTACTCTACTATTTTACTTGCCTCACTACATATTTATGTTTTGTGTGATTGTCTTGTTGTGAGTATTTGTATTGTTTTTACTATTCCTGTATGACAAACTAATTTCATCTTATCTCTCAGCAGATGAGATTGTTCCACCTGGCCATGGAGATGTCAGCAACTCATTCCAGTACCTTTTCCTGCAAGCTGAACTTCAATTATTGTCATTATTTTGGTCCTTATTTCTGCGATCTTTCCTGCCATCCAGGGTTGTCTATTTAGTGTTTACTTTTAAGGATTTGTTGTTTACTGTTCATAATCACACTGAAATGTAAAATTATCCAACTTACATATATTTATATATTATTGTTCAGTGTAATAATTAGTTATAGTAATGGTTATTTAATACAAACACCAGCAGTTGCAGTGAGTGTTGGTGTTTCTCTCATGCCTTTCAATGCAGTTTGAATTCAACGGAATAGAATCTTTGAATGTGGTTCTCACTTCTTACTTTTTGACTGAAGCACACTTTAAAAGCACATAACTTGGGTTCTGGTAAAGATAGCTCAGTGATTTATACAGATCTGGATTGGGGACAGTGTGTAGTTTGAAGAAGAAACAAATGCCACCAGGGAAATGGTTTTCCCATACGTCCTTTCTATTCATCCACGCATGTCCTGGATGCAAAGTCCTTTCTATTCATCCACACATGTCCTGGATGCAAAGTCCTTTCTATTCATCCACACATGTCCTGGATGCAAAGTCCTTTCTATTCATCCACACATGTCCTGGATGCAAAGTCCTTTCTATTCATCCACACATGTCCTGGATGCAAAGTCCTTTCTATTCATCCACACATGTCCTGGATGCAAAGTCCTTTCTATTCATCCACACATGTCCTGGATGCGAAGAAAGCAGAGTGCCAACGGCATAAAGATGGGACATGGGCAAACATAATGGGCACTACTGTGAGGAGCACTTTGAACAAAATGCCCTTAGGTGTTAGTTATTTCATGCAGAGGTTTTTATACCTAATCCGAAGAAATCCAAAGAAATGCTTATGTTATCTTTATACCTATAGAATGACAATTAGCCTAGTTGGTTGATATGGAAATGCTTTTTTAAGCACTGTTGCTACAGAGGGAGTGAATAAAATTAGATTAGCCACGTCAATCACACTTAACCAAGCACTAGATAACAACAACTGTGTTCAACACTGTCCATTGCATGTTGTTAAGTTAAATACTAAAAACAACAAAAATGTACATATATACACACACACACACACACACACACACACACACACACACACACACATATATATATATATATATATATATATATATAAATAAAAATTCCATGCAGGAATGTATTCCCATGCCTCACTCAAGGACCTCTCCAAATTCCCAAAACAGGAATGAGGTGTTACTTTGGGTAACTGAATTGGTTGTGCCACTTATGCCAGCCTTGGAATGTCCAGTTTATACCCACACACTGTAGAAAAATAAAATAGCAATTGCGTAGGGAAAAGGACACCGCTTTCCAATGTGTGTGTGTGTGTATAAATATATATATATATATAGTGGTGTCATCATGCGAATATATATACTCGCATGACACCACTGCTCAATATCCACCTCGGACCGACACACCGTGTGCTCAGCGCATTATAAAAGGCTTAAACTAGGTTAACTGTAAACAAAACAAAAACAACTTACCATTCACTGTGGAAATGGCACCAACCAGAAAACAAACTACAAAGAGTGGTATGGAGAACGCGAAACGAATTTGGTTCTTCATTGTGGCTTCTTTCACTCTCTCTTTGAACTCTTGGGACAAAAACACAGCTGCTCCGTGTGGTGTTGCTGCGTTGGTTGGCGAGATTGAAAGATAGGCGGTGTCAGAGTGAGAGCGTGTGTATCTCTGCTTTCATCCAATTAAATTCTGTTTCATAATTGTAAGCCCTCCCTGGGGGTGTGATTTGAAAAACGGTTTAAAGTAAATATAGCACCGTGAAAAGGCTTGGGGTGTAACTGTCAGAGTAGTGATGCGTTATTGATACATAATTATGTATCCTATAAAAAACTGTTCAGTTAGGAAGTAAGGTATGATAAAAAAACTGTTCAGTTAGGAAGTAAGGTATGATAAAAAAACTGTTCAGTTAGGAAGTAAGGTATGATAAAAAAACTGTTCAGTTAGGAAGTAAGGTATGATAAAAAAACTGTTCAGTTAGGAAGTAAGGTATGATATAAAAACTGTTCAGTTAGGAAGTAAGGTATGATAAAAAAAAACTGTTCAGTTAGGAAGTAAGGTATGATCAACTGCCATTTTTTTTTTTTTACCAGCCAGGGATTTGGTGGAATGATATTTCCCTTCACACATTATAATGGCATGGAATAGTATGGAATGGGAATAGCATGGAACGGAACAGACAGTGGTGGAAAAAGTACCCAAATGTCATACTTGAGTAAAAGGAAAGGTTCCTTAATTGAAATGACTCACGTAAAAGTGAAAGTCACCCAGTAAAATACTACTTGAGTAAAAGTTTAAAACCAAGTATTTAGTTTAAAATACACTTAAGTATCAAAAGTAAATGTAATTGGTAAAATATACTTAAGCATCAAAAGTAAAAGTATAAAAAAAAATCAGATTCATTATATTAAGCAAACCTGAGGGCACCATTGTCTTGCTTATTTCATTTGTGGCTAGCTAGGGGCACACTCCAAAAATCAGACATAATTTACAATGAAGCATTTGTGTTCATTTAGCCCACCAGATCAGAGGCAGCAGGGATAACCAGCGATGTTCTCTTGATAAGTGTGTGAATTGGACCCCTTTGCTGTCCTGCTAAGCATTTGAAAAGTACTTTTGGGTGTCTCCGAAAAGGTATGGAGTAAAAAGTACATTAATATCTTTAGGAATGGTGTGAAGTAAAAGCAAAAGTTGTCAATAATATCAATAGTAAAGTACAGATACCCCCCAAAAATATAAAGCAGTACTTGAAAGTAGATTTACTTAGTTACTTTACACCACTGGGAACAGAACATAATGGAATGGGTGGAACAGGAGATTAGATCAAATCCTAACAGAACAGAATAATATAGAAAGAAATAGAATAGAAGAGAAATAGATACTTGATTGTCCATTTGGCTAGAACTGAATAAATCTTGAGTGCCAATCAATTAATGATGGAAAGGTGAAAACATTGTCATTATAAAAAATAAACAATGTTTATGTAATGCTCGTCGAATGTGTTTTGTAGCTGATAAACTAGGTGTGGTTACAAACCAACTTTTGACTCAAATGTGGCTTATAGGCCTCCCGAGTGGCGCAGTGGTCTAAGGCACTAGCTGTGCCACTAAAGATTCTGGGTTCGAGTCCAGGCTCTGTCGCAGCCGGCCCGACCGGGAGGCCCATGGAGCGGCGCACAATTGGCCCAGCGTTGTTAGGGGAGGGTTTGGCCGGCAGGGATGTCCTTGTCTCATTGTGCACTAGTGACTCCTGTGGTGGGCTGGGCACAGTGCACGCTGATACTGTCGCCAGGTGTACGGTGTTTCCTCTGACACATTGGTGGCTTCTGGGTTGGATGGGCATTGTGTCAAGAAGCAGTGCGGCTTGGTTGGGTTGTGTTTCGGAGGATGCATGGCTCTCAACCTTTGTCTGTACAGGAGTTGGAGCGATGAGACAAGACTGTAACTACTACCAATTCGACACCATGAAATTGGGGAGAAAAAAGGGGTGAAAATACAAACAAAAAAAGTGGCTTATAACATTACCTCCATATATACACCACAATATTGTTGAAAGACCATGTTGTTTTCCAAGATTTAGTCTGAGATGTTTACTTTTGCAGAATCTGTGGATAATTTTTTTAATCTCTTGTGAGGGAGTGCTAGAGAAGTCATACCAACCAACCAGTAAGTAGAAATTGTCATTTGCTGGTGGTGGGTCTAACTAACTACTCTACACACACACCTACACATACACACACACACACACTATAAGACTGAGTGTGGGTGTTATTCGGGCTGAGATCCATCCGTGGGGTCAGAGGTGATTTGTGTGTTGATAGAGTAAGTGGGTGTAAGTAACCTGAACTCAATATGTTCTCTCTCTGTTCTTATTATTATTTTGTGTGTGTACATTATTAACGGTAAATGTAACATTTTGAGATCCAATCTTTACTAGAAAACATGTTTGAGATACGTGAGCCAGCCAGCACATAACGTTCTGAGACTTATATGTTTCTTAAAGCTTGGGATAGTGCGATTGTCCTATGGTTATTTTGCATACAACCTTCCCACAACGTTCTGGGAATTGTGAAAGCTACCCAGGTAGCACATAACACTCTGAGAACCATATTTTTCTCAGGTTGGAATTTCAGTACTTCTGCATAATGTTTCCTTCAGGTTTCCTCATGGTTTTATTTAAAGCAATGTTCTCAAATTGTTCCGAGAATGTTAAGAAACAACATTCTTCTGTTGGAATTTCAGTACTTCAGCATAACATTTTCTGCAGGTTTCCTCATGGTTCTATTTAAAATCATTTTCTCAGAACATTCAGAGAACACAATCATTTTTTTTAACCTTTATTTAACTAGGCAAGTCAGTTAAGAACAATTCTTATTTTCATTGACGGCCTAGGAACAGTGGGTTATCTGCCTTGTTCAGGGGCAGAAAACAGTTTTTTACTTTGTCAGCTCGGGGATTCAATCTTGCAACCTTTCGGTTACTAGTCCAACGCTCTAACCACTAGGCTACTTGCCGCCCCAGGGGTAAGCAAATGGGTAATGATTAATGGGTAAGCAAATTAATTTCCTATCTGTACTTGGAGTTCAAAACAGTTAACCCAAACTAAGATAGCAGTGTTATTAAAAGTCTTATTAAAACATATTCTCAGAACGTTATTTAATTACCTTCAAATAACCTATCATTTTCATTCTTAGAACATTAATAAAACCTCCCAGGAAACTTTCAGGGAACCATAATAAAACGTTCTCAGAACCTCCATGCAACCTAAAAATGAACTTTCCAAGAACAGGCAAAATTTTCCCTTCTCAGAACATTTAAAAAACATTCTGTTTTACCGGTCAGGATACGTATGGCTTTGTTCCCAGAACCAATGGGAAACCAAAAATGTACTTTCTCACAACTTCCAAGGATCTAAATGTGCTAGCTGGGAAGAGTCCATACCAGCTGTAAGACTCTCTGATATACTCATTCTAAAAAATAACCAATGGTAATAACCAATAACCCACCATTTCTATTAATAGAATTGCTAAGTACATTTTGATTGACTGACACATACATTACATTCCCTGACACCACATTGACTGACATCACCATTTACTGTAACCTAGTAACTGGTAGAGTTCTGATCTAAAAATAGATTTCTCAAAACATTACCATTGTGGAAGGGATTTGGTGCATTTTCCAGTACAATGCTCTCCAGTAAAGCACTTTGAAGACCCCTTATAATAACTTCAAACGTATTCCTGATCTCTCCTGTAGTAGGCCTATGATATGAACGCTCCATATGCTCCTCAATAGCATTAGATTAGCATCAGTTCATGGAGAGGGTCAGCATGCTTACTGCATGGGGAATCTGTGATGACTCCTGCTTCTAATTGATACCGAGAAACAACGGAGGTTTTCAGATGTAATTTTCAGATGAGATAATTTTACAGATGTAGGATCTTAATTTGATCCCTCTTTTGTTGCTGAGAATTTTCCTGTAAAGCAAAAAATATCCATACATTATAATTCACATAATAATTCACATTTCCTGTTGCTGCAGGATTATGTTCCTTCTGTATCAAACATAATAATTCACATTTCCTGTTGCTGCAGGATTATGGAACCCCTGGAGGGCCAAGAGAACAGAGGTGTCTGGTTATATATCTGTCATAGCTTACTGGACATATTGTTATACTGAAGTTCACTACTGACACAAACTATTCTACTCTATTCTATTCTGATCTGTTCTATTATATTATATCTGAGCTGTAAAATATAGGCTATCCGTTGTGTATCAGTTATGTATCAGTAACAATTAAATAGTCTATTTTTCCAACCTATTATTCAGTGAGAGGGGTCCACAGTTTGAATGCATGAGAACCACACAAAGGTATTTCCTACCCTGTGACTAAGCCATGTGGCTTTGAAACCTTGTCAAAAGTCATTGTTGTATGCACAGAACCATAGAAAGTGAATGGGTAGCAATTTCATGTCACATTGTGTATAGTTGGCTTGGATAAGTTAATCAGTCTACTTCAAACAAATAGTCAGGTATGGTGTGAGTCATCACAAAAGTTCCCTATGATGTTCACCTCTTGTCTAAAGGGGCTTTTCCTCATGACTTACCTCTCCAGTGTTAGGCCTCTCCAAGGGGCTTACTCAGAAACGGACTGGCCATAGGGCGGTTCTGGCAAATGCCAGATTGACTGGTTCATCTTTAGCCCAGAGGGCTGGTCTAAAGTTGGTAGTAATTTTAGTGCAGAATTGCCATTATTTAGCTAATAATGGTGGCCTCAAGGGAAGAGAAGTGTGGGAGCCTTGAGGGAAAAATGAGGGCGGTGTGCTAGAAATTCCCAGGAGGATTTGGGTTTAATTGGTTCATTTAAAAAACAAATCTATGATAATCACTGATTCCTTGGTCCAGATTATTATTGGTGGGTTAAATGAATGAGAAGTGAATCTTTATTGTAATGTTTGAGTTAATAATCCTGAGTCAATTTTGGAAGTTTCGATTTTGGATACATTTTTCATTTGATTTCAATGTACACAAAAACAGTATAGTTTTTGCTCATGTCATTAGGCTTTGTATTGTATTTCCTGTATTTCCTATCTGGGTGAAACCTTTAGTCTTTTTCAGACCCCTGATGTGTGCAGAGAATAAATAATCATTTGTTTTGCAATTTTTCACAAATGTTGCATTCATTATAGAAATATTTTAAAATTAAGATACAGCTTTTCTCAATATTAAGGAAATATCTAACTTTATGTACTTTTATTTGGTGCAGGAAATTGCCCTCATTCTCATAAGCAATGGTTGAATTCTGACATTGAGTGAATAGTCCACTTTAGTAAATGCCAATGTCGCCACCCAGTGGCCAAATTGTATTGATTAGAAACAATCAACTTCACTGATAACAACCTGATACTGAAATGAAATTAATCCATTCATCAAACCCTGCGATTCAAATAACTGACAAACAAACAGCCTACTGATTCACTGTATTATTTTGCCTACTTATACAACGGGTGGGTCTAACCCTGGATGCTGATAGGTTAAAATCGCATTCCAGCCGGTGTCTATTCCACAAGTTTACCACCGGCTAAAGCTATGACGTTGAAATACCTATTTACTCTGTCGCATCTCACTGCACAATCCACTGTCTCATCCGCCCAGCAGACAATTTATGAACTTGATCTCCACTATAAAAAGCATGTAGACATTATCGCCCATTTCATTTAGACTAGCATTTGGTTTTCAACAGCGGAGATTTGTATAAACCTTGCTGCAGACAGCTTTTCTCAGCCAGTCGAAATCATGAATCAACTGGCATGATTTTGATGGAAATATACAAAGAAATGTCAATAGAAAACAGGTAAAACGAAACGAAATGCAGATAGTTTGCAGTCTTTCCAGCTTCGGTTTGAAGTGATTGTGTTAGCTGTGTTGTTGACTAGATGACGAGAGAGCACATTTTCAATGCCAGGCGAAATCACGCCTCATTAGCGTTATGGATGACTGCAAATAAATGTCACTAGAACACAGTTTAAATAAATGCAGATGCAGCTACTTTGCTGTTATTCTGTCTGCACTGTTTGACGTGACTGTAAATTAGCCGTAGTTGGCTAGCTACAGTAGTAAGCAAGGGATAAGAACGTTGCCAGCTAGTATGGAAATGGAACATTTAGAACCAACGACTGGGAACAGAACAAAAGGACTTAAAACCTGTTGGGGATAGGGGGCAGTATTTGCACGGCAAGATAAAAAACGTACCCGATTTAATCTGGTTACTACTCCTGCCCAGTAACTAGAATATGCATATAATTGTTTGATTTGGATAGAAAACACCCTAAAGTTTGTAAAACTGTTTGAATGGTGTCTGTGAGTATAACAGAACTCATATGGCAGTCAAAACCCTGAGACAAATCCTGACAGGAAACTGAAATCTGATGTGTGGATATCACTTCAAACATTTGCCATTGAAACACACAGGGGCTTATGAATCATTTAGCACTTCCTAAGGCTTCCACTAGATGTCCCCAGTCTTTACAAAGTGGTTTGAGTCTCCTACTATCAAAACTGACTGAAAGAGAGGCTGTGGAAAGTGGTCACAGGTGGAGGGCCATTTACCATTATGACGTGGCTGCCCATGGCTACCCTCCCCTTTCGAAACGTTTTGAAAGACAATGCAAACGTCCCCATGGAATATTATTGAAGCTCTGGTTGAAAAAGGCCCTAAAGATTTATGTTATACAACGTTTGACATGTTTGAAGGAACTTAAATATTTATTTTTTGTACATTCGTGACGACAAGTCCGACTCAGCACGGTACATTTTCAGTAGCCTTCGGAGCGCGCTAACAATTGGGACATAAATGATTAACTTTTTCGAACAAAACTACATTTGTTATGGACCTGGGATTCCTGGAAGTGCTTTCTGATAAAGATAATCAAAGGTAAGGTTTTATTTACAATAGTATTTTTGATGGTTGATCGTTCCAAGATGGCTCCAACATGTATAGCCTAGCCTATTTTGCTGGGCATACCACGTCGTTTATTGCAAAGTGTGATTTCCCAGTAAAGTTATTTTGAAATCTGGCAAAGCAGTGGCATTCAAGACATGTTAATCTATAAGTCTTTGAATGACAATATTAAATTTTAACAATGTTTTCGAATAGTAATTTTGTTAATTGTAGCGCTGATTCACCGGAAGCATTTGAGGGAAAATATTTTTTGAATGTCACGCGCCGATGTAAAATGCTGTTTTTATATATAAATATGAACTTTATCGAACAAAAAATGCATGTATTGTGTAACATGATGTCCTAGGATTGTCATCTGATGAAGATTGTCAAAGGTTAGTGCTGCATTTAGCTGTGTTTTGGGTATTTGTGATGCATCTAGTTGCTTTGAAAATGGCTGTGTGATTATTTCTGGCTGGGTTCTCTCCTAACATAATCTAATGTTTTGTTTTTGCTGTAAAGCCTTTTTGAAATCGGACAACGTGGTTCGATTCAGGAGAGGTGTATCTATAAAACGGTGTAAAATAGTCATATGTTTGAGAAATGGAAGTTATAGCATTTATGAGGTTTTGCATTTCGCACAACGCGATTCCACTGGCTGTTGATTAGGGTGGGACGCAAGCTAAAATTGATTACATTACTTTTTTCCAGCATCAATCTACACATAGTACCCCATAATGACAAAGCGACAACAGGTTGTTAATTGTTTTTGCAAATGTATTTAAAAAAAGAACTGAAATACCTTATTTACATACAGTACCAGTCAAAAGTTTGGACACACCTACTCATTCAAGTGTTTTTCTTTATTTTGACTATTTTCTACATTGTAGAATAATAGTGAAGACATCAAAACTATGAAATAACACATATGGAATCATGCAGTAACCAAAAAAGTGTTAAACATATTTTAGATTCTTCAAAGTAGCCACCCTTTGCCTTGATGAGAGCTTTGCACACGCTTGATATTCTCTCAACCAGCTTCACCTGGAATACTTTTCCAACAGTCTTGAAGGAGTTCCCACATATGCTTAGCACTTGATGGCTGCTTTTCCTTCACTCTGCAGTCCAACTCATCCCAAACCATCTCAATTGGGTTGAGGTGGGGTGATTATGGATGCCAGGTCATCTGATGCAGCATTCCATCACTCTCCTTTTTGGTCAAATAGCCCTTACACAGCCTGGATGTGGGTTGGGTCATTGTCCTGTTGAAAAACAAATTATAGTCCCACTAAGCGCAAACCAGATGGGATGGCCTATCGCTGCAGAATGCTATGGTAGCCATGCTGGTTAAGTGTGTCTTGAATTAAAAAAAAATCACAGACAGGGTCAGCAGCAAAGCACCCTCACACCATCACACTTCCTCCTCCATGCTTCACGTGAGAACCACACATGCGGAGATCATCCGTTAACCTACTCTGCATCTCACAAAGACATGACGGTCGGAACCAAAAAACTCAGATTTGGACTCATCAGACCAAAGAACAAATTTCCACTGGTCTAATATCCATTGCTCATGTTTCTTGGCCCAAGCAAGTCTCTTTTTATTATTGGTGTCCTTTAGTAGTGGTTTCTTTGCAACAATTCAACCATGGTGGCATGATTTATGCAGTCTCCTCGGAACAGTCAATGTTGAGATGTGTCTGTTACTTGAAATCTGTGAAGCATTTATTTGGGCTGAAACTTCTGAGGCTGGTAACTCTAATAAACCTATCCTCTGCAGCAAAGGTAACTCAGGGTCTTCCTTTCCTGTGGCAATCCTCATGAGAGCCAGTTTCATCATAGCGCTTGATGGTTTTTGTGACTGCACTTTAAAGTTCTTGAAATGTTCCATATTGAATGACCTTCATGTCTTAAAGTAATGATGGACATTTATCTTTGCTTATTTCACATGTTCTTGCCATAATATGGACTTGGTCTTTTACCAAATAGGCTTATCTTCTGTATACCACCCCTACCTTGTTACAACACAACTGATTGTGTTGTAAAAAATGCCAAAAATTAACTTTAACAAGACACAAGTAAAAATAAAGAAAAACCCTTGAATGAGTAGGTGTGTTCAAATGTTTGACTGGTACTGTATTTATTTAGACCCTTTGCTATGAGACTCAACTTGATTGGAGTCCACCTGTGGTAAATTCAATTGATTGGACATGATTTGGAAAGGCACACACCTGTCTATATAAGATCCCACAGTTGACAGTGCATGTCAGAGCAAAAACCAAGCCATGAGGTTGAAGGAATTGTCTATAGAGCGCAGAGACAGGATTTTGTTAAGGTACAGATCTGGGGAAGTGCACCAAAACATTTCTGCAGCATTGAAGGTCCCCAAGAACACAGTGGCCTCCATTATTATTAAATGGAAGAAGTTTGGAACCACCAAGACTCTTCCTAGAGTTGGCCGCCCGGCCAAACTGAGCAATCGGGGGAGAAGGGCCTTTGTCAGGGAGGTGACCAAGAACCCGATGGTCACTCTGACAGAGCTCCAGAGTTCCTCTGTTGCGATGGGGGAACCGTCCAGAAGGACAAACATCTCTGCAGCACTCCACCAATCAGGCCTTTATTGTAGAGTGGTCAGATGGAAGCCACTCCTCAGTAAAAGGCACATGACAGCCAGCTTGGAGTTTGCCAAAAGTCACATAAAGGATTCTGACCCTGAGAAACAACATTCTCTGGTCTGACGAAACCAAGATTGAACTCTTTAGCCTAAATGCCAAGAGTCATGTCTGGAGGAAACATGGCACCATACCTACGGTGAAGCATGGTGGTGGCAGCATCATGCTGTGGGGATGTTTTTCAGCGGCAGGGACTGGGAAACTAGTCAGGATCGAGGGAAAGATGAACCGAGCAAAGTACAGAGAGATCCTTGATGAAAACCTGCTCCAGAGCTGCGTTGAAGGTTCACCTTCCAACAGGACAACGACTCTAAGCACACAGCAAAGACAATGCAGGAGTGGCTTTGGGACATTTCTCTGAATGTCCTTGAGTGGCCCAGCTAGAGCCCGGACTTGAACCCGATCGAACATCTCTGGAGAGACCAGAAAATAGCTGTACAGCGATGCTCCCCATCCAACCTAACAGAGCTTGAGAGGATCTGCAGAGAAGAATGGGAGAAATTCCCCAAATACAGGTGTGCCAAGCGTGTAGCGTCATACCCAAGAAGACTGTAATAGCTGCCAAAGGTGCTTCAAGAAAGTACTGAGTGAAAAATGTTTTTGTCCATTTTAGAATAATGTAACAAAATGTGGAAAAAGTCAAGGGGTCTGAATACTTTCCGAATGCACTGTATCTCCTGGAAGAATGAAATAGTATGAATACATTGATCAAAATAACCTTGTTTATGAAAATATGTCAATCATTATTTGAATATGTTGGTAACCCGTTGTATAAAAGTGATAATGCCCTTGAAGCCGGTATTTGGAGGACATATTGAGACGGTTTGCCGGCCCTCTACAAAACAACACCCGTGCCAATATATCCTCCAAACACCAGCTTCTCTGGTGTTATCGCTTAAGTGGTATTTTTATTTAACCTATATTTAGGTCAGTTTAGAACATTCTTACAATGACGGCCTACCCCGGCCAAACCCTAATGACGCTAGGTCAATTGTGCACCACCCTATTGGACTCCCAATCACGGCCAGTTGTGATACAGCCTGGAATTTAACCAGGGTCTGTAGTGACACCTCTAGCACTGAGATGCAGTGCCTTAGACTGCTGTGCCACTAAGGAGCTTGTGACATTTATTGTGAAATTGTAAGTGCTGTACACAAGTAGCGCAAAATGAAAGATGAAATGGTTATTATATATATCCATTGTAAAATCATGATTTACAACAGTACAAATACTTCTCAGGAAGTATTGACAATATGGAAAACATTGAACGGGGCTACAGTAAAATATAATATGCATCTCAAATAATAATCCAACTGGGCGTAACAAAATACTTTTTTATGTATCCTTATCAATTACTACCTTTTTATAGATGGTGAATAGCATAGGTATCATGCTATGCGCGAAACATTTTGTTCTATAAGTGCACCGGGCATTACCCCGTGACGTGAACGGGCAAAAACGGTGAGGGAGGAGCGCCCTTCTGAAATCCAACAGGAATCCGCGCAGCTCGGTCATATTGATAACAAGGCAGCATTGTGTATCGCTCAGAAGCATACAGCTCTTTTCCATAAAATATATGTTCAAACAATTTTCATTGGCAAGGCAAATAAAGCGCCGTGCTAGTAAGACACAGAATACAACTCATTACTCCACGTTCTCAAGCCACTTTGCTTCTGTTTTGAGCCGACTTCGCCGTCGCCTAAAACGGGGCACCGAAATTCCCCCAACATGTGACGTCGCGGTAACTGAGCTCCAATAAAAATAGCTATATGTAAATCACCTCTTCTTCAGTAGGAAGTCGGGCTGCAGTTGCTAGGTGCTCGCGTGTTTCAACTCTGTTCAGCTGTTGTAAACAGTCCGTGGCTACACCGAGCAGCTGTGCAATGTCCACAGAGAGCAAAACAGCTCGTATGCGTTAATGCAAGGACACTGATTCGGACGAAAGCTCGGAAATATCTTCGATGTAAAAATGGTATGTTGCTAACCAGCTGACTTGCTGGCCTTTTTTACAGAAACAATTGCTACTGCGTGTGTGCCTAAATTAGGGAGTCGGCTGACAGAGGGCAGTCTACTTTTTCTGTATGTATCACTGTATCAAAAGTGGGTAACATTTATGTATTCTATTCTAGACTAGATTGTAAGCGTAGAATGAGTTGTCTCGCGCAAATTCAACTCTAACACAAACATTACCTGTCAGACTCCACTGCTAAATAATAACGTCCGAATGATTTGGAATTCGTACAATGATACTGTTTTATAATGTAATTTGTATCTACATAAAGTCAAACAGATTAGACTTTTGCATTCAACAATATGCTGACAGTTTGCTATTTGGGTGACTTTTTGTTCCTCTTTTCCAGCGCTGCCAGATTCTGAAATGCATGTCCAGGAGGTGACTGAGTATCATTAGTTATTGAACAGAGGCAAGGTGGGCAAAAATGTTTGACACTGTCTGACCGACTTCGTTTCTTTCTGCTGTTTGTGGACTTCAAACCAGTCTTATTGTGGTCATATTTGATCTCATTATTCTTATCACGCTCCAATTTACATGATGTATCAATGCTATGATTGCGTGTGACTCTTTATATGCCCTCTGCACCAGTGGCGGTTCTAGACCATTTCAACTGGGGGGGCCAAGCTGGGGCCAGTTGTACTGTTAGAGGGGCCAGTTACATTAGACGTTATTGTTGTCATATCGTTTTCTTCACTGCATTAGCAGGCAAAAGACCATGTGCTGCATTGCCACTGTCTAATAACCAATGTAAAAAAAGAACGATAGCAAAAATGTGTTATGTAAAAATTATTTCATACTCCACATTTAGGGATGCCAAGAGGGGGTCCAAAATTGTTGTCACAGGGGCACTGCCCCCCCCCCCAGAACTGCTCTGCACCTGTGTGCCATTTGTTGCTGTTGTGATCATATGTTAATTGTGCCTAGACATAGGTCCTCTCTGTCAACCATGAGTGCGCTTGTGGAGCCAGGCGATGTCCACACCATTGCCCCCGAGATGCCAGCCATGTTTGATGGCGTGAAGCTGGCTGCCGTAGCAACGGTGCTCTATTTCCTGGTGCGCTGTCTGAATCTGAAGAGTCCCACGGCCCCGCCTGACATCACCTATCGGGACACGCCCCTCAATCGCTATCTGCTCAAGTCCTGCCCCATCCTGACCGAAGAGTGAGTACTGAAACCTACCCAGCAGATAGGATGCCATTTGGGACACAGCCACGATCACCTATAGAGCCCTGGTCAAAAGTAATAAACTATATAGGAAATGGGGTGCCATTTGGGACGCAAACCGTGTCCACTGTTCCCATGCACCGGCGCACACATAGGCCTACTTGAGAGCAAGCACACACACTTGTAAGTGAAATAGCAGTAAAGCCATGCATTTCTTCCTGGAACATGTTATGTTGTTGTGACTATGGTATCAAATTCCAGAGCAGACTGGTACATGCCACACACAGACAGTCACAAGCTCATACCCATAAACCCATATGTACAGTAGCTACAGGACATACTATCCCATTTTCATAAACATCCTTAATCGTTCCTTTCCCCCTGAGTCGTGATCACTTTCAACCCAGTCGCGATAGTGCCCTTCTCACAGTACCTCCCTGTTAGACCAGTCCTCAACACTCCCTGCATCAGTCAATGGCTGTCCAGCCAATCGAGATGCCCTGTGTGTGGGTATAGGAGGTGTCCTATTAACACTGTATTATTTTACAGCCACATCGCAATTACATAACATCTACACTATTGACCACACTGCAGACTTAGCATGGCTAAATTACACTGTCTTTACGTGGATAAAGTGAATTCTTTTAAAAAGATAAACTCTCTAACTAAAGGACATAGGCAGCTGTTTTTCATTGAGGCATATTTGCTTTAAAATGTAAATGGCTTCCATGAGACATGAAGATGTTAATGTCTTGCTACCAGTGATATATAATTGATCCTACAGGCCAAAGCCTGGTCACAGAGTGGGGAAATGAGGTTACTTAAAACGGTTGGGTTTCTTTGCATGAGGTGGAAAGACCATGCCAGAGGCACAGCTAGGATCCAGAGTTACTTGCAAATTAGATTACATTTTTTTGTTATACCTCTTTTTCTTCCTAATTTTGTGGTATCCAATTGTCTCATAGCTGCAACTTCCGTACGGACTCGGGAGAGGCCAAGGTCGAGAGCCGTGCGTCCCCCGAAACCCAACCAAGCCGCACTGCTTCTTGACACAATGCCCGCTTAACCCGGAAGCGAGCCGCACCAATGTGTCGGAGGAAACACCGTACACCTGGCGACCGTGTCAGCGTGCACTGCGCCCGGCCCGACACAGGAGTTGCTAGTGCACATGGGACAAGGACATCCCTGCCGGCCAAACCCTCTCCTAACCCGGACGATGCTGGGCCAATTGTGCGCCGCCCCATGGGTCTCACGGTCGCAGCCGGCTGCGACAGAGCCTCGACTCGAACCCAGAATCTCTAGTGGCACAGCTAGCACTGCGATGCAGTGCCTTAGACCACTGCACTACTTGGGAGGCCCGCAAATTAGATGTTTATACATGCAATAACATGTTAACTTCATGCTAGAGTTTGTGTGTGCTTTAGCATGTGATTCCATGCGTGTGCGTGTGTGTGTGTGTGGAATGTACCAGTTCACACTGGGATTTCAAACCATTCTCACAACACAAAATGTTCCATAAGGCACTGACATTACTGCTCTTACATCACTTTGGCTCTCACACAACCACTCTTGCCCGTTTGTGTATTCACACAGGTACGAACCGCCGCTGCTGTGGGGGAAGAGTGGACACCTCCAGACGGCCCTGTATGGGAAGATGGGGCGTGTCAGCTCCCCAAACCCCTGTGGGGTGCGCAAGTACCTCCTCATGCAGGATGGGGCCACTGCCACCTTTGACCTCTTCGAGTCGCTGGGGGACCACCGCACTGGAGGTGAGATATTCGCTCCAGGGTGAATATTCCCCTAGGTGCAGAACTAGGCTCAGCTTCCCCTGCACCAATCCTAACCTTAACCTTTAGTGAGGAAATGCAAAAATGACCCAAGATCAGCGTCTCGGCTGGGGCAGCTTCACCATACTCCGAGATATTCAGTGTCATGTACTGTACCACGTCATGTACAGACCTGGGTTTAAAAACTAAACTCAGCAAAAAAAGAAACGTCCATTTTTCAGGAGTCTTTGTCTTTCAAAGATAATTCGTAAAAATCCAAATAACTTCACAGATCTTCATTGTAAAGGGTTTAGACATTGTTTCCCATGCTTGTTCAATGAACCATAAACAGTTAATGAACATGCACCTGTGGAACGGTCTTTAAGACACTAACAGCTTACAGACGGTAGGCAATTAAGGTCACAGTTATGACAACTTAGGACACTAAAGAGGCTTTTCTACTGACTCTGAAAAACAGAGTCAGTAGATGCCCAGGGTCCCTGCTCATCTGCGTGAACGTGCCTTAGGCATGCTGCAAGGAGGCATGAGGACTGCAGATGTGGCCAGGGCAATAAATTGCAATGTGTGAGACGCCTAAGACAGTGCTACAGAGAGACAGGACAGACAGCTGATTGTCCTTGCAGTGGCAGACCACGTGTAACAACACCTGCACAGGATCGGTACATCCGAACATCACACCTGTGGGACAGGTACAGGATGGCAACAACAACTGCCCGAGTTACACCAGGAACGCACAATCCCTCCATCAGTGCTCAGACTGTCCGCAATAGGCTGAGAGAGGCTGGACTGATGGCTTGTAGGCCTGTTGTAAGGCAGGTCCTCACCAGACATCACCGGCAACAACGTCGCCTATGGGCACAAACCCACTGTCGCTGGACCAGACAGGACTGACAAAAAGTGCTCTTCACTGACGAGTCGCGGTTTTGTCTCAACAGGGGTGATGGTCGGATTTGCGGTTATCGTCGAAGGAATGAGCGTTACACCGAGGCCTGTACTCTGGAGCGGGATCGATTTGGAGGTGGAGGGTCCGTCATGGTCTGGGGCGGTGTGTCACAGCATCGTCGGACTGAGCTTGTTGTCATTGCAGGCAATCTCAACGCTGTGCGTTACTGGAAAGACATCCTCCTCCCTCATGTGTGGTACCCTTCCTGCAGGCTCATCCTGACATGACCCTCAGCATGACAATGCCAGCAGCCATACTGCTCGTTCTGTGCATGATTTCCTGCAGGACAGGAATGTCAGTGTTCTGCAATGGCCAGCAACGAGCCTGGATCTCAATCCCATTGAGCATGGCTGGGATCGGAGGGTGAGGGCTAGGGCCATTCCCCCCCAGAAATGTCAGGGAACTTGGTGGAAGAGTGGGGTAACATCTCACAGCAAGAACTGGCAAATCTGGTGCAGTCAATGAAGAGGAGATGCACTTCAGTACTCAATGCAGCTGGTGGCCACACCAGATACTGTTACTTTTGATTTTAACCTCCCCCCCCCCGTCACATGTCTGTGGAACATGTTCAGTTTATGTCTGTTGTTGAATCTTATGTTCATACAAATATTTACACATGTTAAGTTTGCTGAAAATAAACGCAGTTGACAGTGAGAGGACGTTTATTTTTTTTTTAATTTTATTTGAAATCTTTCAAATACTTGTAGTGTTTGCTTGAATATTAATAACTGTATTTATAGAGCACTTTCCAATAACAGGTTAACAAAGTGCTTCGCATCAAGTGCATAAGTGGGTTTTCAGGGGGGATTTAAAGAGGCACTGAATCTGCAAGCCTGATCTCCTCTGGCAGACCATTCCAAAGACCATTCCATTCTAGGGAACCTAATGGCAAATGCCAGGTCTCCTTTGCTTTTCAACTTAGACTTTTGGAACGGTCAACAGTGCTTTACCAGGGGATCTCGGGCTGCGTTTTGGCTCATAGGGAGAGAAGGTCTGCAATGTAAGTTGGGGCTAAACCAATCCTAGCCTTAAACGTGATCCTATCTATTCTAAAGGTGACTTGTAGATGGGTGGGGTTTGCACTTGTGCAATTATTGTGTTGGTTCAATTATAAGAACCCAGGTTTGGTCATGTGCCACATGCCATGTACTGTATCTGGGATTTGGGCATGACTCAGCCTATTGGTTAGGGTTACAAAAACAGCTGTGCTGTTGTCAATACTGTCCGCATCCCTTCAAGTCCTCAGTGTAGTGGCACTTCAAAATGAGGTTTAATGCAACAGGTCTGTGACTAGTGTGCATTATTTAGACATTTTGAGGTAATTCATCGAATGGAATTGGCTTTGGTTGGTGTCCACTGTTTATCTTGAATAATGTATGTCAAGGGAACACTTTTTATTTATATATATATATATATATATATATATATATATATATATATATATTTATTTCTCAAGTACTGTTTGGGCACATGCCCTAGGGTATCTAATTGGGATTGAGACCATTAGC
Source organism: Salmo trutta (assembly GCF_901001165.1). Classification (NCBI taxonomy): domain Eukaryota; kingdom Metazoa; phylum Chordata; class Actinopteri; order Salmoniformes; family Salmonidae; genus Salmo; species Salmo trutta. The sequence continues at coordinate 20,163,985 of NC_042963.1, read as the reverse complement.
AAGATGGTGCCCCTGAGGAAAGAGTAGCACACACCCTTTATCTGTGCAGTGACTCCCTGGTAGGCTTGGATGGTATACTATGTATACTGGGGTATTGTGTGTCCCTGGTAGGCTTGGATGGTATACTATGTATACCGGGGTATTGTGTGTCCCTGGTAGGCTTGGATGGTATACTATGTATACCGGGGTATTGTGTGTCCCTGGTAGGCTTGGATGGTATACTATGTATACCGGGGTATTTTGAAATATAGACGGTATGATTTCTCAAATAGTCATAATCGCTTCAGCCATGCATTTGGTTTGTTAGCTAAGTGGCTAGCCTGCAAGATAAGGCTTCTTGGTTACTGCAGAGGCCATCAATCCCCTCCCGGATCAAGATTCCTAGGGGGCCTCATTTATAAACTGTACACGATATCTCCCCCCCCCCCCCCCCCCCCCCAAATGTGTGCGTGCACCGATTTTCACGCAAAAATCGAACTTGATGAGAAAATGTGCTCACTTCCTCACAAACTTCAGGCCATGTGTATACACATCCTGCTAGGGATTGAAATATTGTATTGCAAGCTGGCAAGTATTTTGTGCAAATGCGGATATGTTGAAAAGCTTATTCATACAAAAAACAGGAACACATATTAACTAGAATGCAGCCGTTTGCCATCAGTGAGGAGTGAAAATCTTTTTATAAAAAATAAAACAAATATAAAATATAAACATTTTCCTATTTTGTTTTCATAAGTTGCATAAAAAATTCCTCACCGTTTCTGGCCGTGATGGATTCATATTTCCGAAGTAGCCATACAAAAAATGACCATGCGCAGCTCTCATTTAATTGGACCTAGTAGTCTAGTAAATAGACAGGCTAAATGTATTTCAAGTTTTGCAATCCCATAGGCAGCTCTATTTATAATATTCAGTGGAATTTAACAGGTGAACAGTCTATTTTACATTGAAGTAGGCTGTAGCATACATTAATGTAAAAAAGAAACTGTTCACCTGTTTAATTCGACTGTATATTATAAATAGCGCTGCCTATGGGATTATTGCATCCCCCCCCAAAAAGAGTAGCCTACCCTAGACAGTCCAAGATTTAGGTTGTGGGAAAAGTCAATGTAAAACATTGTTGTTCTGCAGCGTTACCCATGCAAAGATTAAATGCTAAGATTAAAGCATTCTGCCAACTCAGTAAATAGACTGGCAGCTTGTGTAAAATATTTGACAGTATGTGTAGGCTACAGTATTGGTGTGCGATAGGAGTGCGACCCCATTGCCTACTTAATCTCAGGGTCTATACCAAGGCAGGACATAGAAACCCAATCTATTGATAAACTACATTTTGAATGTCAATAGTTCCAAATTATACAGTAAATAAAAGGGTGTCATAGGAGGACGTTTGTCCAGGCAGAGTTTTAATGCTCGTTCACGCTTGCACAGTTTTACGACGGGTCTGATTTTAGAACTGGGGAAACATGCGTATGTATGGCGTGTGTCAAGTTTATAAATCTTAATATTGTTGTACCTGCGCAGACTTTTCAGAAATTGAGCATGCAGGAATGTAGTGAAATTTAAGCAGCGGTTAGACGAGGCCCCTGCTGCCTAAACGTGTCGTGCGTTCCAAAATATATCATTTGGAAAGAAATAACGGCCCTTTTGTGCACTGCGAGTAATACCGTATACCCTGGTATGGTACAGAGCGGTTTGAAAGTCTGGATACCGCCCAACCCTACTCCTTGGTCTTGTTCATTAGGCACCACACAGAAGAAAAGGACTGAAACGGGGAAGGACTACCGGGACTGGTCTAATGCAAATTAAAATGTTCTGTTGCAAAATGTTTTTAAAGCATGTTCCACTGTGTGCACTAATGAACATTGTGTGCACTAATGACCCCTGTTGCACATAGAATAGCGTGCTTTTCGACCTATCAATTTGCCCTAACAACACCTACTCACGGACTCCCCTTTCGCACCTGTTCACTGTGTTTTTACTCCACAGATGACATCACCATGGTGATCTGCCCGGGGATTGGAAACCACAGCGAGAAGCACTACATCCGCACTTTTGTGAATCACTCCCAGAGGCAGGGGTACAGGTGTGCTGTTCTCAACCATCTGGGGTCCCTGCCCAACATCGAGCTCACCTCGCCGCGCATGTTCACCTACGGTAAGACCGACAGGGCCAGGGCTCTGTTAAGTATGTGTATTGTTGTCCTTTTTAATAATAAAACTTTTCATTTGTAGCTTGTTTTTGGTCACAGGTCAACAATTACCTGGAGCTAACTCTGCAGATAGCACTGCTGGGTGATTTGAAAAGTCATAGTTAAACCATTATTATATTTCTGATCAATTCTCTTTAATTTACAATCTGTAGAAACAATGAGAATAGAAAGGTTCAGAACCTTTTGTGAAGCCTCACAGCACAGTTGTAAAAATATATGTCAAATAGAAATCCAATATGGATGGTGTTAAGAGAGAGATGGGTGGAGTTGAATGGAGCTGAAGGGTGGGACTAATACCAAGATAACGAATGTAAAATGTACTGTGTCCATAAAATGTATATAGGTTCAGCACAGTTAGAAATATATGGCAAATAGAAATCAAACTGTATGGACTTCAGAAATAGATGGGAGAGGTTGAGGAAGAACAGGACTAAAAACAAACAAAATAGAACTATTGTAAAATAGGACGTGTCCTTTAATAACCTCTATGGGTTAATACCGCCCCCTGTCCCCAACAGGTTAATAACCTCTATGGGTTAATACCGCCCCCTGTCCCCAACAGGTTAATAACCTCTATGGGTTAATACCGCCCCCTGTCCCCAACAGGTTAAAAAGGGTATGTAGTTTGTGTGTGTGTATAAGCTGGAAGTAAAAGTCTAAGTGTTGTTCATTAGTTTACTCCAATTAGGGGAGAGGGGGTAGGGTTAGGGGAAAATAATAAATATATTTTATTTATTTTAAAAAGGTGTATGTATTTAGATATATAATATGTGTATACACTACTGTTCAAAAGTTTGGGGTCACTTAGAAATTTCCTCAACTGGCAGCTTCAGTAAATAGTACGTGCAAAACACCAGTCTCAAAGTCAAAGGTGAAGAGGCGACTCTGGGATACTGGCCTTCTAGGCAGAGTTGCAAAGAAAAAGCCATATCTCAGACTGGCCAATAAAATAAGATTATTATGGGCAAATGAACACACTGGACAGAGGAACTCTGCCTAGAAGGCCAGCATCCCGGAGTCACCTCTTCACCTTTGACATTGAGACTGGTGTTTTGCGGGTACAATTTAATGAAGCTGCCAGTTGAGGACTTGTGAGGTGTCTGTTTCTCAAACTAGACACTAATGTACTTGTCCTCTTGCTCAGTTGTGCACCGGGGCCTCCCACTCTTTCAATTCTGGTTAGAGCCAGTTTGCGCTGTTCTGTGAAGGGAGTAGTACATAGCATTGTACGAGATCTTCAGTTTCTTGGCAATTTCTCACATGGAATTGCCTTCATTTCTCAGAACAAGGATAGACTGACGAGTTTGAAGAAAGTTCTTGTGTTTCTGGCCATTTTGAGCCTTTAATCGAACCCACAAATGCTGATACTCCAGATACTCAACTAGTCTAAATAAGGCCTGTTTTATTGCTTCTTTAATCAGGACAACAGTTTTCAGCTGTGCTAACATAATTGTAAAAGGGTTTTCTAATGATCAATTAGCCTTCTAAAATGATAAACTTGGATTAGCTAACACAACGTGCCATTGGAACACAGGAGTGATGGTTGCTGATAATGGGCCTCTGTACGCCTATGTAGATATTCCATTAAAAATCATCTGTTTCCAGCTACAATAGTCATTTACAACAATGGCAATGTCTACAATGTATTTCTGATCAATTTGATGTTATTTTAATGGACAAAAATGTGATTTTCTTTAGAAAACAAGGACATTTCTAAGTGGTGCCAAACTTTTGAACGTGTGTGTGTGTGTGTGTGTGTGTGTGTGTGTACACTCCCTCATTCAAGGGTTTTTCTTTATTTGTACTATTTTCTACATTGTAAAATAATAGTGAAGACATCAAAACTATGAAATGACACATGGAATCATGTAGTGACCAGACAATTGTTAAAACAATGACAGCTTTGCATACTTATTTTTGGTGACTACATGATTCCATGTGTTATTTCATAGTTTTGATGTCTTCACTATTATTCTACAATGTAGAAAATAGTAAAAATATAGAAACCCTGGAATGAGGTCATCTGTCCAAACATTTGACTGTGTGTTTACAAAAAAATATATGGGGGATTGGAAATGATGCGGACAATTACATTGATGGAAGCTACAATCCATCTGCAATATTTGACATTTAGTTGAAGTTGACTTTGGTCTGCTACAGACGGACATGATTGAAAACACCTGTGACTGAATTAACGTTACGTGTGACCTGTGGAGTTTTCCAAGTAAAAGCTTGACGTGGAAAACTTGGTTAATTAATAAATGTATTGCATTTACCTGTAACTTGCACTGTCTTAACTGCTACTAGGTGTGGCAGGTAGCCTAGAGGTTTGAGAGGCAGGTCAGCAATTGGAGGGTTGCCGGTTTGAATCCCTAGTACAGCTGGAAAATATGGTGGGGAGTGCGCCAGTAACCTGAGGGTTGCTGGCATCTGTATCCTAGATGCCATCTTCTGCCGTTGTGCCCTTGCGCAAGGCCCCTAACCCCTTAATATATCCAGGGGCACTACACCTTGCCAACCCTGGATTTCAATCTCTTGAGATTTGTTTGTGCATCTCAGGGCATTTGGTTGAAAAGCACAATACAAATGTCTGTGACTCCTTTTCCAGGTTGTACATGGGAGTTTGCAGCCATGGTAGGTTCCATCAAGCGGGCCTTCCCCCAGACACTGCTCATCGTGGTGGGCTTCAGCCTAGGGGGGAACATTGTGTGTAAGTTCCTGGGGGAGAACAGGATCAACCAGGAGAGAGTGCTGTGCTGCGTCAGTGTCTGCCAGGGATACAGCGCACTCCGGTAAGTGGAATTAAAATAAAGCGTTATACAAACGGCACCCACTACACTGTCAAGTAGAACGTTGTTGATACTGTGTTTCGGCTACATGCGAACATGCGTGTGTCTAGATCCACGCCCGTAAGTATTTGTGGAAGGGGCAGGCAGCCAGTCTGGCCTCTTTGTTCATACCCATAGGTAGGCCATGGTCACCACTTTACCCCATGTAGCTTTTGTGTTTGTCCGAGTCTCTTTAATCTCACTGATGTTGGGCGATTAGGCTTGGCTTGCAGTTGGCGTTCCAATTCATCCCAAAGGTGTTTGATGGGGTTGAGGGCAGGGCTCTGTGCAGGCCAGTCAAGTTATTCCACACTGATCTCGACAAAACATTTCTATACGGACCTCGTTTTTTTGCACAGCTGAAACATGAAAGGGCCTTCCCCAAACTGATGCTACAAAGTTGGAAGCAAAGAATCGTCTAGAATGTCATTGTATGCAGTAGCGTTAAGATTTCACTGGAACTAAGGGGCCAAGCCCGAACCATGAAAGACAGTCCCGGACCATTATTCCTCCTCCACCAAACTTTACAGTTTTATACTTGTCAGCAACGGGTGTGTCTGAAGTAGCCAAATCCACTATTTTGAAAGTGTGTCCACATGCTTTTGTGTGTATGTATAGGGGTAAGGTGACTAGGCATCAGGATATAAGATAAACAGAGTAGCAGCAGCTTGTGTGTGTAGTCAGTATAAATGTGTGTGAGTGAGCAGATAATGGAGTGAGTGTGTGTGAGTGTGCATAGAGGCAGTGCAAAAATAAAAAGTTCAACGAGGATACTCAGGTTAACTCAGTCCATGTAGTTATTTATCCGTATTATTGCTTGGGGATAGAAGCTGTTCAAGAGCCTGTTGGTGCCAGACTTGATGCAGGCTGTAATACAACAAATGTGGAATAAGTCGAGGGGTATGAATACTTTTTGAAGGCACTGTAGAAATACATGCACAAGAACAGAACCACTCATTGTGTGGTATTGACTTGGTGCCATTATTGATTGTGTCTCTCTTTCTCTCTCTCGCTCTCTCTCTCTCGTGTGTGTGTTAATCCAGGGCCCAGAAGACGTTCCTACAGTGGGACCAGTGTCGGAGGCTCTATAACTTTCTCATGGCAGACAGCATGAAGAAGATAATCCTCTCCCACCGGTACATCAAGCTGCTAAAACACACATCTCAGTAGTTAGTACACATATCACTGCTGTCATAGTCCTTATGCAATGTTCAGTCTTTAAAATAAGACCTAGACAGAAATCCTAAATAAATTGGCCTAATGGTTCATGTACGAGCTACATGCTTCAAGCCAGACTAATTTGCGTCATTTGTGATGATGAAATATCAAACTGTCTGGACGACAAAACAAACCCAGATAAAACGTCGTAATCTGAGAGTTCTCAAGTGGCCGCTGGGCCAGCCACCCTTCCATCAGTATCAGACAGCTGGTGTTCTTGTTTGCTTGTAGCCTATAACAAGCATGCAGGCTACCCTACTGTATAAAAATTACAATTTACAGGTGGATTCTGCAATGAACATTACAGCAGTAAAATGTAATTCAAGGCTTTTCCTTAATTTTTTTTTTACAATTTTCTACATTGTAGAATAATAGTGAAAACAATAAAACTTTGAAATAATACATATGGAATCATGTAGTAACCAAAAAAGTGTTAAACAAATCAAAATATATTTTAGATTCTTCAACTAGCCACTCTTTGCCTTGATGACAGCTTTGCACACTCTTGGAATTCTGTCAACCAGCTTCATGAGGTAGTCACCTGGAATGCATTTCAATTAACAGGTGTGCCTTGTTAAAAGTTAATTAGTGGAATTTATTTCCTTCTTAATGAGTTTAAGCCAATCAGTTGTGTTGTGACAAGGTAGGGGTGGTATACCGACGATAGCCCTATTTTGGTAAAAGACAAAGTCCATATTATGGCAAGAACAGCTCAAATAAACAGAGAAACAACAGTCCATTACTTTTTATGACATGGTCATTCAATATGGAACATTTCAAAAACCATCAAGCGCTATGATGAAATTGGCTCTCATGAGGACCGCCACAGGAAAGGAAGACCCAGAGTTACCTCTGCTGCAGAGGACAAGTTCATTAGAGTTACCAGCCCAAATTAATGCTTCAGAGGTCAAGTAACAGACGCATCTCAACATCAACTGTTAAGAGGAGACTACGTGAAGCAGGCCTTCATGGTCGAATTGCTGCAAAGAAACCACTATTAAAGGGACACCAATAAAAAGAAGAGACTTGCTTGGGCCAAGAAACACGAGCAATGGACATTAGACTGGTGGAAATCTGCCCTTTTGGTCTGGAGTCCAAATTAGAGATGTTTGGTTTCAACCGCCGTGTCTTTGTGAGACGCGGTGTGGGTGAGCGGATGATCTCCACATATGTATTTCCCACCGTAAAGCATGGAGGAGGTGTTATGGTGTGGCGGTGCTTTGCTGGTGACTTGCACGTGTTTTATTTAGGATTCAAGGCACACTTAACCAGCATGGCTGCCACAGCATTCTGCAGCAATATGCCATCCCATCTGGTTTGCGCTTAGTGGGACTATCATTTGTTTTTCAACAGGACAATGACCCAACACACCTCCAGGCTGTGTAAGGGCTATTTGACCAAGAAGGAGAGTGATGGAGTGCTGCATCAGATGACCTGGCCTCCACAATCCCCCGACCTCAACCAAATTGAGACAGTTTGGGATGAGTCAGACAGCAGAGTGAAGGATAAGCAGCCAACAAGTGCTCAGCATATGTGGGAACTCCTTCAAGACTGTTGGAAAAGCATTCCAAGTGAAGCTGGTTGAGAGAATGCCGTGAGTGTGCAAAGCTGTCATCAAGGCAAATGGTGGCTACTTTTTGAATAATCTCAAATATAAAATATATTTAGATTTGTTTAACTTTTTTGGGGGGGGGTTAATAAATGATTCCATATGTTATTTCATAGTTTTGATGTCTTCACTATTTTTCTACAATGTAGAAAATAGTAAAAATAAAGAAAAACCTTTTGAGTAGGTGTGTTCAAACTTTTGACTGGTACTATATATATTGTTTCATTATATATAAAAATATATATATATATATATATATATATATATATATATATATATATATATATATATATATATATATATATATATATTATGCTACAAACAAGTTGTAAAATGCCGGGGAAAGGAGTGACTCCGATGCATATGGGTTGGATATCTTTGGGTTGGATATTTTTGGGTTGGATATTTTTGGGTTGGATATCTTTGGGTTGGATATCTTTGGGTTGGATATCTTTGGTTTGTCTCTGACATTAGGAGGCTGTGCTACATCCTATAGCCGAGGAGACAAAACGTTTACTTTGCTTGGGAAGTGCCGTGTGATTCTACCAACAGGCTACTAAACAACATACTATCTCTAAATGAGTCGGCGGCAAGCCAGATAGCCTATTAATTATTTAGGCTATATTTTATGATCATTATTTCAAGGCTATAGCCTGCCATTTTAAGAAATCAATTGTGAAGCATTTGTGTGACGCTACAGGCTAGCAGGAGTGCTCAGCAGTTCAACAACACGTCTATAAATTGCACATTTAGACTGTATAAAATGAAATCTAAATAATGATGAAACGAAAGATGGCTTATTAGGCTATACAGTCATTCAACAGTGCCTTTTTGAAACCAGTTGATCTGTTCCATGTAGTGAATCTGTTATTCAATGTGTTTGTTTCAGCTAATAGCCCCAAAAAAAAAAAATTTCTCCAACAAATAATGTTTAAAAATATTTTTTTATATGTACTTCAAGGGGTCTTTTTAAAATGTTTAATTCAATAGCTAAATGATCCTTGGTATTACTTTTTTTTATATATAAGCAATTCCATATAGCTTAGTAGAACCCTCCTTCCCCATGCTTAGACTGTTTCTTTCGCAGACCGCAAATAAGAGATTCATACAGTGCTCTTATTATAATGGCTGTCTTTTCACCTTTGCCCACTTCAGAAGTCAGATTTTTCTCCAGGTGGCCCCTCGTTATCAATAACGTACTGTCCCTAAATTACACGTTTATTCTGTCACTCAACTCTTCATTTATAATGAGTCTCATTTTGTATTGAGTGGGATATAGCTAGATGCTGTATGTGTTGATTTGCTGTTGTTGTGGATGGATCAGAGGAACCAATAGAATGTGTGCAAGGTAAATTATCAGTAGACCTATGTGCCAAAATTACCTGGAGAAATCTGACCTGCAATTTGTAAATAAAGCTGCTGTACTTATAATTCGTAAAACCTTCATTTGTATCACTTTGAAGTGACCCAAATGGCAAATTAATCTTTCACCTATACATTTCGAGATATATTAAACCACAAAAAAAATACATTTTATTTGGCACTTAGAGCCTGGCTTTATTGGCATTGTCTGATAACACCCGTTACAAAAAATATTGCAGTTTTGAAGCTGCAGTAAAAGTGCAGTAACTGCAGTCGACTGGTATTTTGGACACCGTAATTGCAGTATACTGCACTGTAACTGCAGTCGCACTGCAAAATTACTACAGTAAAAAAACATTTGGACGCAGTATTTTCAGCATACTGCAATATTTTATTTGTAAGGGATATTTCTGATACTGATGAGTTGGAGTGATTTAAAAAAATAAATAAATACATTTGCAGGAATTTATTTTAAGTCATACTTTGTGTACCACCTGTACCCTGTTTCTGATTGACAGGGGCAGTTTGTTTGGGATGAACTCGAGCAAGATGGAGGACGCCGACCTGAGCCGACTGTACACAGCTACCTCCCTCATGCAGATTGACGACAATATCATGAGGTGACGGCCGGGTTTCTCAGACTGTGGTGGCCATCTTGAAGTAATCTTGTCTTTAGTAATTGTGGCCTTGTTGCTATAACCTGATGGTTTTTTTTGTTCATACGTTTCACAGAAAGTTCCATGGTCACGACTCGCTGAAAGAGTACTACGAGAAGGAAAGCTGCGTACACTACATTCACAATGTGAGTGAACACGGACCAGACCTGAGTCTCCCAGAGCCTTCGTAGCTGAAGTAGTACATTTTTGCTCTTGACGACCCAGACTCAAGTCTCCTATAGACACACAAAGTGCTTCATTGAACGAATTTTGCTCAAAGATTGAAGTCGGATATGGATTTTATAATTGTTCCACTAATGTGGTTGTCGCTCTGGGTTGTGGAGATTTTTCTTTTGACTATTTTAGCTACTAAGGATTTGAGAAACCTAGCCCAGAGTGATTACAAAGTGGTTTTCAAACTTAATGATGATGATGAATGGGGGTGACGATGACAATCCCATTTCAGATCAATGTGCCTCTACTGCTGGTCAACTCCTCAGATGACCCTCTGGTCCATCGGTCACTTCTGACCATCCCACGCACACTCGCAGGTATTCGCTCTATTCAATAAGAGTTGTAACTAATTGAGTACTCATTACATTTTATTAATTCATTAATACCAATTATTTATTCATAGTGAGTGATAGCAGTTTTAGTAGCCGGGAAAGGATATCTTCCAAAAAAAAATTGCTGGGAGTAAATGAGGCACGCTCACCAAGTTCACAATTTATGGCCAAATCACATCCAATAAACGTTTACTGAGCATTCTTATTTGATTACGTTTGGCTTAATGCAAAATCCTTTTACACTGGACATTGTGACGATGTGCAATGTCATTAGTAGTAGCGCAATTAATTATTCAATCAACACCAGGGTCACATCAACTTAGCCGCTTCTTCCTTTCTCTGCTGGACACACTCTCTTTAAGTGTTGACCGCTAAGTGTTGATAAATCCTTCTCTCTTAGCTATCTTTCTGCAGCGTCTACCAGCCCAGACAGTCTTCTGAATTTTTCATGGCCATGTGATCCCCTATGCTGTGGTATTATTTATAGGGTGTGTTTGTTGTGCGCCATGTGTCGCCCGCATTTAAGCATTTGTCTGCCTCATTGGCCGGGAGTCACTGCCCCCCCCCCCCCCCCCCCCCCCTTTAGTGTGTAAATCAACAGCCACAGGGCTTGTAGGAGAAAGGTGCTGGTATCTACTTCCCCTGAGACCAGGGCGCTCCAACCATGTTGCTGAAGGGCTACCGTCCTGTAGGTTTTCACTCCAACCCTAATCTAGCACACCTGATTCAAATAATTAGCTAGTTGATAAACTGAATAAGGCTATTTACATCTGGGGTTGAATTGAAAACCTACAGGAGGGCAGCACTCCAGGAACAGGGTTGGAGAGCCCTGCCTTAGGCCCTGTAACTCTACGCCTGGCCTGCATGTTCCATAGGGGACTGTGTTGTGGCGGTGTCCCATAAAGGGTATACAGGCTATCCTCACCACCAAAGGCTACGAGAGTGCAAACAAACCTATTGTATTGGACAACTGCATAGACGCGGATATGGAAGTAGCCTCATGTACCATATGTAGTCGCACACAACCCAATTTTTAAGGGTGAGTCATGCTCTCTAATAAAGGTAGATGGGTTCAGTCAGTGTTACTCCAGTTCATCGTCTCTCTGGCCTTAAAGGCCAGCACTTAATCCCATTTCCGCTGTCTGTATCTGGAGGTCAGTCAGGAAGCCAGCCAGCCAGCCTCAGTCTGCCTGGGCTCTTTCAGCAGCCAGCGCTGTGCTGCACAGCCAGCACCAGCTGTCTCTGCTGTGTGCCTCTCTGCTCCCTCTCAGCGCTGATGAGCTGCCTTTTAACTGGCCCGTGTGTTTGTGTGCGTGTGCTTCCTCCATATGGAGAGCTAATCGCAGGTCGGCTGCTACCACCTCACCACTAACCTTATGTACTTTACATAGAGACCGACGCTGATCTTGGATCATTTCATAATGAATAAGATGATATGGACAGGCCATAGATCAGCACTCTTACTCTGAGATGCTTTGTAAATACAGGCCCATGCCTGGTCAGGGCAGGCCTGTGGCTGTGTTATTTACTGACTGTTGTTGTATTATTTACTCTGGTCACTAGTGTTTCTGTAACGGTGTCACCTGGGCCAGAGTGAAAGACTGGGTTGCAGCTTGAATAGAAAAGCGGCGTGCTACACATTTTTTTATAATATATACTTCTGTCCCGTACACGCTTTTGATTTTGTATCTGAGCCTCTCTTGCGTTCAGTTTGCAGTGACTAAAAGTTATGAGGGAGAAATAAAGACGGAGAGAGTCAGGGCTGAGAGTGTTGGGTGGCAGAAATGGAAAGGAGATTAGGCCTAGGAGTCACATATCTGTGAGGAAACTCGAGGCTCTGCCAGAAAGGGCTACCTGCGAGCTTGCACAAAAATATACCAATGAATCGTCAGTACATTGGCAATATCTAATTCATTACCTCATCAGTTTGCACTGTTACATCTACCATTCGAGGTGTTTTGCATCGTGTTTACTGTGTTCGAGTAAGAGGGCAATGACCTAATCTATACTGAACAAAAATATAAACACAACATGCAACAATTTCATTTTTCTTTTTACTGAGTTAGTTCATATAAGGAAATCAGTCAATTGAAATTCATTAGGCCCTAATCTATGGATTTGACATGACAGGGGTGCAGCCACGGGTGGGCATAGGTTCACCCACTTGGGAGACAGGCGCACCCACGGGGGAGCCAGCCCCAGCCAATCAGAATGAGTTTTTCCCCACAGACAGAAATACTCCTCTGCTGGTGGCATCTTACCTAGTAATAGGCCAGTAATAACAGCATCCACCATAAGCCATTGTTTACGTAACGACGCCACTACATGCTAACTGTTAGCATCACCATATCTCTTTCTCCACACCCATCAGAAAAGAAGCAGAATGTGATCTTCGCCCTGACGCTCCACGGGGGTCACCTGGGCTTCTTCGAGGGGCTGTGCTGTTTCCCCAGCCCCTCACCTGGATGGACAAGGTTATCGTGGGCTATGCCAACGCAATATGCCAGTGGGAAAGACACAGACCGCCCTGCCTGAGGACACGTCGTGGACCCTGTCCACAGGCCGACGGTAAAGCTTACCGCACACGTGCTCACGTATGTCGTATGGACACACACACTCCCAGGGATAAAACGGGGATGCCATGAGACTAAAGGAAAGGTTTCACACTCTACCTACATTTACAGGCGTACACACATACGTTATTGTTATTATTAATATACGCACATCCAGTATTCCTCTGTCCTACATCCTGTCAATCAAGAGTCACTTTCTGTCACTCATCATTTTCTTTCTTTTTTTACATTTTTTTAAAGGGACTCCTAGTTTATAAGGACACAAATACGCCCACGAGAGAAGGCCGAACCCTGTATTCTTCAAAAGGGGGAAGGGGATGATCTACGGGCACAGTAGCTCGCCTGACTTTGTTCTGACTATAGCTTTGCTTAGAGAAACACAGCATTCAGCTGCGAATGACATTCATTGAAAGCCTTACCCATGGACTCCAGTCAGTCGAATGGATGGCACTTGCTCCTCTAAACGTGGATACACAGTGTAACCTGCACATGCTGGTGAACAGCTACAAGACTCCACAGTGGCTTATTTATTGGTCCGTTCTGTCCATGGAAAAGACTGGAGAGGAGATTTAGCTTCTGTGGGCAAAGTCCCAGCCAGCTCCCCTTGGATCTCACACTTGGGTTGCTACTTGGTCCCGACTCTCCTAGCTGTTTGTTCCGAGTGTGTACTGTTGTCGTGAGGGTGAATAGCACTCGGGGGGGGGGGTCTCTGGGAGGTTCAAATTGGAGCTCTGGGAGGTTGAAACTCTAAAGGCTTTTGTTAAGCAGAGAAATAGAATTCCTAGAACAGACATTTTATTTCTATGTTAAGCTTCTTTAGCTCTTTTTAATAATTGGGGCCAGGGTCAAAATCTGGTCTGGGCTCTAGTTCTAAGCTAATAGGCAATACTTTCCTGGTCAGGTCATCGTCTGAGGAAAAACTCCAATCTGGCCCTAGTGATACTATATTTTGTCTTCACATTGTCAAAGTGCCTCAAACATAAAATAAAAAATATATATTTCAAACCAAGAAAGGATGGCAATGGTTTAAAGTACTTCATTACTATTTTCAATACGCAGACATAGTGTTCAAGGACCACACTCTGTAAACATCTGACATTCTGAGGAAGCAACCAAATCCTACCCAGAACACATTTAATGACAAGTTCCCTTGTCCTGTACTGTATTCTTGGTGGAACAGCCTCTGAAATTCTCACTGGTTGGCTTGCACTACACAGCACTCCACTTCTGAGAATCAAATACATAGATTTTTATATATTGCAACTTGAGTTGTGAGTATAGGAATGTTTCTGACCTTTTCTAAGTAGTTGATTCTTACAAGGCGAGTGCACTGACTAAAGTCCTTATTCACAGCCACTGTGAGGCAAGGGTCCACTGTGCTATTTCAGTCATTCAGTTGACTTGCCTGAGTAGCCAATGTTCAATGGTACAATGTCAATGACACTTTATTCTGGCATGCACATTTTGAAGATTTCACTGTAGGACCAATGGAATGGTCTAAAATGAGCAAACTCCGCCCACCTGGGGCAACGGGCGACACAAAACAAGCGCCGCCCACCATTGAGCATTAGTTATTTGAGTTGATTGATTTTAACCCGGTAGGGAACTGACTGTCAAGGTTTGCCATGAACATTGTGTGTCTACCTGAATCATTGAACTCACCCAACAGCTAAGATGAAAATTGAAGCCACGTTTAGGTTCGTTGCTGTTGTGAAATAATATGTAGGTGTGCGCTACAGATGTAGACCCCAGTTGTCCTCAATTGAAATACCAAAACACATGTGACTTGGTCTTCTTCCTTATATGGGCAAAACCCCATGCTTTAAAAATAATAATAAAATTAACACGAAGGTTGAGGTTACCTTGTGTAAGTTTAGTCTGACAGCGTCTTTGTTTTTTGTTCTTGTTTTCCCTTTTTCCATTTAATATTTTCGCTGTTCTTTTTAAGAGATATTTGTTGGAAACTGTTGTTAAAAAAAATGGTGTGGTTCCTGAGATGTAGAGCACAGACTAAATTGGCTTAAATACTCTGGTCGAGATTCAGTCAAAGGCGTATTGTAGACAAACGTACTTCACTTTTGAAGGTAATTTGCACTTGACCCAACTTCTGAATGTGATCTCTGCACGTGTCAGGGAATTTGGGGTTCTGTTGATCAGTGCAGTGCGTTTGTCGACAATGCGCCTTTGATTGAATCCCGGGCTCTGTCTTTTTATTTGCGCTTGTCTGTATTCTATTCCTTGTATAAAAATGGACCAAGTTACTGTGATATCATTGGGTAGATGAGAGAAGAGTTGCTGGACTTGGAGCCTTGCAGAGAGAACTAAGGTCATGTCATAACTTCCACTATTTTTCCCTATGGAATTCATCCTTTGTTTGCCTTTTTATTTTGTTTACACCCCCTATAGATGTACAATGCTGTTCAGTCATTATAATGTAGAATCACAACTTGACGTGATGTATAAAGTAATCGTGTGTGTTTTTGGTTCCGATAAGGGTGTGCAAACGCAATACATTTATGGGGTGGGGGACTTTGAACTTGTATCCTTGAAAAACATTATTTTGTTGTAGATTTCTCTGCATTTATTGTGTATTCCTTGCTAACCTATGTTTTGTGTTTTCCAAAGATTCTACAAGCCAAGGCGAACAGATTGTCATCTTTCTTTTATATACAGTTTATTGAACACATAGTGGTGACGTGCTCATGCCTCTGCAGCAATTCAGAGGATTAAACCGCTCGTTCTTCTCCAAGCACAAACAAATGGAGACGGGGACTTGTTGAATTCCTGGCCTTCTTATCACCGTCAGGTGGATAGAGCAAACTGGACCCTGCCAGGTTTAGCTAGTACTAGCTGTCTGGGTCAGAGATGGGGTTAACACAAAGCATGTCCCCACAGTACAGAGAAAAGCTTGATGGTTCGGGCTGTTAAGTAACCCAATATAAGGCCTGAGCCAAGGATGTATAGTCTCTGTGCTGTTGGGAGTGCTTTGTAAGGTGTGTTAATACCTAATAACCGCTGGAAAACAAAATCAGTGCAAGACCACACCCACAGTTTTCTAAAGCCACACCTATGGTTTTTATTTCACTTTTTTTTTCCTCCAGAGTCTGTTTGGCGGTGTGTGTGTCTAGATGGAGAGGTGGCGGATGGGTAGAGGGGGTGTTCAGTCGAACAGCTTGGCTGCTATGGCTTTGCCGTCGTACTTGGAGTTCTTGCCGTCGAACTCGGAGGGCAGGATGTCCGCGTCAAACTCCTTGTAGTAGTTGTCCAGCTCGTCTCCGTGGACAAACACCTGATTTGGTAGACAGACAAACCTATTAACTAAAATATTCTCACCATATACACTCAGTGGCTAGCTTATTAGGTACACCCATCTAGTACCCCCCCCCCCCTTTGCCTCCAGAACAACTTCAATTCTTAGTGGTGTGGAAACGTTGGTCAATTGGTATCAAGGGACCGAACGTGTGCCAGGAAAACATTCCCCACACCATTACACCAACGCTACCAGCCTGTACCATTTGACACCAGGCAGGACGGGGCCATGGACTCATGCTGCTTACGCCAAATCCGGACTCTGCCATGAGCATGACTCAACAGGAACCAGGATTAGTCTGACCAGGAAATGTTTTTCCCACTCTTCAATTGTCCAGTGTTGGTGATCGCGTGCCCACTGGGACCTCTTCTTGTTTTTAGCTGATAGGAGTGGAACCCGGTGTGGTCGTCTGCTGCAATAGCCCATCCGTGACAAGGACCTACGAGTTGTGCGTTCTGTGACGCCGTTCTGTACACCACTGTTGTACTGCGCTGTTATTTGTCTGTTTGTGGTCCACCTGTTAGCTTGCACCATTCTTGCCATTCTCCTTCCACCTCTCATCAACGAGCTGTTTTCGCCCACAGGACTACCGCTGACTGGATGTTTTTTGTTTGTCGCACCATTCTCTGTAAACCCTAGACACTGTCTTGCGTTAAACGCCCACGAGGCGGCCTGTTTCTGAGATACTGGAACCGGCGCACCTGCCACTGATGATCATATGCTCAAAGTCGCGTAGGTCACTCGTTTTGCCCAACATTCAATCGAACGGTAACTGAATGCCTGCTTTATATAGCAAACCACGTCCACGTGACTCAGTCTGTAGGAGCTAACAATTTTTGTGAACTGGGTGGTGTACCTAATAAACTGTCCACTGAGTTTTTCATTATTGTATTTACTGTTACCTGTATATTACATGTTGATTTAAGAACCCATTCACCTTCCTTACTTGTTGATTTTTATCATGTTACTTCAGACATTTTCCCCATTTTTAAAATCCCAAGTTTTTCCCCACTACTTTCCCACCAACCTCTCACTATAAAAAGGCTCAATTTTTAATGAATTCTTTCATGTTCTTTCACAGGGCCTGTTTCACTCACTCTCTCCAGCAGCTTTCCCTTCATGAGGGGCTTGACCACGTTGTAGGTGGTGGTGAAGTACCAGGGCTGGTGGATGAAGTGGACAGCCTTGAAACGGGCAGGGAAGGAGTCCTGATGCACACAAGAGGAACAGCGGTTCAATTCGTTACAGATCTCACCACCACTATGACCATAAATAAGCATCCTCGTTGAACAAGTAACGGAAAGGGAAACTAGAATTGTTGCGCTACAACAGAGTTCAGCGCATTAGATTAGAACCGGGACGATAACCCGAAAATAAATGTTTAAAAAAAATCCATTATTTTCTATCACAAGGTGTTTACTATTCCTTTGGAATGTGTGGGGAAAGTGACCTGCAACATGTCCACCATCTTCTTGAGCTCAGTGGGTTTGATGCCAGAGGCCTGCTGCATGGTGAAGCCCTTGAAGTTCTCAATGATGCAGAAACCGTTGATCTGAGTCTCCTCGTTCTCCAGCAGGCTCTCCAGGATTACACAGTAGGCACGCAGGATCTGATGAGCACACATATACACGCATAGTCACATGTGCGCAGACACACACACACATGTTTGAAGCACACACCCGTTGACGCTTCTGTTAACATGACGAGAGGAATTGGGGGGAAAAAAGGGCCAGCACTCACTTGATTATGATTTGCAATAGTAGGAGCTTTTGTTTTTAATTCTTTCATAGCAACATGACTCAGTAGACCATACTGGCATACGTTACGGCCAGTGTGTGGACTATTAGGTAATATTGCTATGAAAGAGAATTAAAACTAAGCCTCTATTATTGCAAATCGTGATCAAGTGAGTGCTGGCCCTTTAAAAAAATAAATAAAATGTGAGTGATTTATTTTTGGTTCCAAGCAACCTTTTTACCTGTCTATGCAGATTTGTATATATATTTTTTTCATATTTTGAGCACGTTCTCTTCCTATATTGAGTGTGACAGAAGCCCTTGATGACCACAGATCTCATGAGCCAATTCAAATGATTATTATCATGGGATGATTTCAATGATCAATAACTCCCGTTTGACAACCATTACTGTATATCTATGAAAATGTTGGTCCTGTCATGTTTTTAGGGCCGTGCGGGGACCACCAATGTTTATATATATTTTTTATTTAACTAGGCAGGTCAGTTAAGAACAAAATCTGATTTACAATGACGGCCTACCGGCGAACAGAACAACAGATTTTTACCTTGTCAGCTCGGGGATTCGATCCAGCAACCTTTCGGTTACTGGCCCAATGCTCTAACCACTAAGCTACCTGCTGCCCCCAATGTATCTCAAATGTGTGCATTGTGGGGACACAGGTCCCCGGTAGTCACCTCATCAAAGGTGATCTCTTCGTAATCCCAGTT
The DNA here is from genome assembly GCF_901001165.1 of Salmo trutta. Classification (NCBI taxonomy): domain Eukaryota; kingdom Metazoa; phylum Chordata; class Actinopteri; order Salmoniformes; family Salmonidae; genus Salmo; species Salmo trutta. The sequence goes on along the minus strand of NC_042963.1, from coordinate 20,145,184 downwards.
CTCGATGTTGAAGAGCAGAACGATGCGGCCGTACTTGTCTCTGCTGGACAGGATGCCTGGGTAGCCGGCCTCGATAGTGCTGCGGACAGCTTCCGGGGTCAGGTTCTCGAACAACTCAGGGTAATCCCTCCTGAAGCGCACGTAACCTGAACGTAGACACAGGATCATCAAGATCAGATATAGTCTGGCCAAGTTAGAAGTTGAGCATAAAGGAACTTCAACAGACGCTTATGTTGTTGTTTGGTTAGGTTTAACCAACTACATTTCGTTCCAATGCCACTGTTCAGAATAATCATGTGCACAATAGCATGGCTTCCTTAGCCTGGTCCCAAATCTCTTTGTGCTTTCTTGCCAACTCCAACAGTACTTGGCTATACAGCAACAGATTTGGGACCAGGCTATAGCTGCCTGTCATTTTAAGAAAAAGCATTTATAACACATGACATCAGCTTCAATGAAATAGACAAATGTGCTCACTAAGCTTCTCTGACATACAGTACGGTAGTTTGTGGGGACCCACCCTTCATTAGGTCGAAGGCTCTTGGCACGTCGTATTTCCTGGCGCGGATGAAGCGGACCAGCATGCCGTCGGGCTTCTCTCCAAAGGTTTCCAGCACCCCTTTGGCCAGGTCGTCCTCCGCCTCTGCCTTCTCCTTGATGATTCCCCTCAGCTCCTTGACTGCCAACGCCCGCTTTTCGTCTGTCTCGTTCAGCTCGTCCTTGGCCTGTAGGGAACCATCAAAGCATCAGTCAGTCAACCTCAGAACTGAAGAGCAGCTATATATTTTTTTTCAGACGATGGTGCTATATGTGGCATCTACACAGTACGATGTCATGCTTGTTCTTGTAATTTGCCTTTGCAAAGAAATAGCTCTTTTGGGGAAATTTAAGATACAATTAAGTGTTTTTGTTTTTGAGACCAGAGGGAGTTTGTACAGGTAGTCTGGACTCCAGTTGAACTCAACACATGATTTGTGGTTGCACTTGAGTTTGTGGTAGGGCTGATGATGTGAAGTGAATTTACAGTGTAAGGTTTGTGAGCGAGTGACTGCAGACCTTCTGCACGGTGTGGTCAGGCAGCTTGGCGCAGGGTCCGAACACGGGACCGTGGTCCTTGACCGTGAGGCGCTCCAGCTTGGCCCTGAGGGCCTGCTCTTCTTCCGACACCATACGGAACGTTCCACTCTGGGGAGAGAGGGGTGGATGATCTCACAACCATGACTTGCCAACAAGCACCATTCGCTCGCAAGACTACCAAATAGCTACCTTACGAATGAGGTTTAAACCAGGGCGTACGCCAATATACAATCCAAAAGGAGGCCTCCTATCAATGGGCTTTAGTATTAGCATTGGTTAATCTCCCTCACATGAGCACAGTAAAGCCTGTTTAACCTGGGCTGAGATCTGCTTAGGGGTTAATGCTAGCAATTGACAGCATCCAGCGCTAATGTGCCTGAGAAATGTTGAGCTGCCATTGTCCATGGCACAGGAAGTTATATGACGTTTGAGTCAACGTTCCCTGATGGGTGGACTGTCTGGCGGCCAAATTGAACGCCATTCTATGCTGTTTGAGTAACCCTACTGTGGGAAGTGACGGAAGAACGTGATGACGCAATAAGCGTATCTATTGTGAATTGCATCCTCCGAAGGAACATGATGATGCGCTCTGTTTTCTGCTCATCACTGGATGAAAAATACAATTTCTCAGAACGTGACTCTCAAGCTCAATGTCTCTACATTCGTCATTCCACAGACTTGTTACGTTTGACCATTGATCTGCCATAACAACCACAACTGAATGGTTTGAATAATTACAGTGCAGCATCTAAGCCTGTTGCATACAAAGAGAGGAGCTTAGAGGTACTTACGACGACAGCCATTTCTTTAGTTGTTTAGAGCAGCTTTGTACCCACTGGAAAATAAGAGGGATTTCATTATTCACAATTGGAGAATAGATTGGATTCCAGGAAAACATCAAAATAAACAATTCACGTATTGTGCTCCAAGTTTAAACTCCCTCCATCTTAACCCGCCAGCATTTGTAACACTTCAGATTGCGCCTTATTTGTCCGTTATCTGAATTAACAAAATGTCTGATTCTGTGTATTTTATATAGCAGGATGTATCAAATAATAACACCAGACTCAATCACGATATCACTGACACAATAGCACAGTTGTATGGACAGGGTCAGGCGTGGGTCAGCCACTCAATTCGGAGAGACTGTGCAACTGATCCCATAGTGCATTCAGATCATCGGAGCGACCATCAAAGCTTCCCTCCAAACTTCTGAGTCAGCTAGAGAGCTCTGCGAAAGCACTGGACTCCATTGATGGTCAGAGCTACAGGCAGTGGGTTCCCAAGTCCTCCGCTAGGCACAAGAAGGAAGCTGAAACATTCTGCCTGTCCACATTTGAGATATGGTCATAAACCACAAAGTATTCAAATCTCTCGTGTTTAGCAGATTTAACCCCCCCAGCGTTCAACAACCAATCCAGCATACAAGGCAATGCTCTGCCTTGTAAAACATGGGAGTAATATGTCATGAAATACCAATCATTTTTCACTCCTTCCTCCTGAGCAAAGAAACTTCCTAATTTGGGCTCCAATCCAGCAACACTCCACTGGGTCCATCAGAACTGCCAAACCCCCAGCAGGATTTGGAATGCACCACCCCCTGGGTGTGAGGGAGATGGGTCACAGTGGGTACCCCACATCGGAGGCTTCCGGATCGGGGAGATTGAGCCTTACCTGGGGAGGGAGGAAGCGGGGCGCTGTCGAGAGTCTGTGTGGAGCAGGACGGCCAGGCCCTACCATTTGTAGCGTCAGGATTGGTGTCGTCACACTGGATTACGCCCATCAGATTTCTCTGATAATCAGCGTAAAGTGGAAGGGGGGGAGAAGAAAGGAGGGAAGGACAGAATAGAGCAATGATGCTGAGCCAATAGAAGAAGAGAAGGTGGGGTTAGGGTGGGCTAGAGTGACGTGGGTGACGGTAGGGGTTGCTGTGAGATGTAATGGAAGGGATACACTTTTAGGTTGGGGGGGGGCATTTGATTGCATTCCAACGCTTCTTGGAACAAGTGAAAAGTAGTGGTTGTTAATACTCTCTCTGTGGCCTGCAACATGAACAGAGTTCTGGAGAAGGGGAGGTTCAGACCCGGCGTTGAAGGCACTCTAACCCTTCACGCGTATGACCACGCATATGATTGGGAGGTCTGTCTTTGCTGTATAGGACCAGGTCCCCCCCCCCCCGCTGCCACCAATTGTGCAGCCAGGTAAAGTGTATAAAGCAAGAGTTTTATCATTTTGTATCACTGACAAAGAGAGGACATGTCAATGGGTCTAGCCCAGATTGTCAAAACCTTTTTTTTGATATATCATGATACCTTCTTCTCCACCACCCAATGACTACTGGACCCGACCCCCATGCATTAGAATGTGGAGTAAGGTCTATTCTTATCAGTAAACACAGAGCCCAAATCAGCCACGAGTTCTATTATCTAGGTGTTGTCAGGTTCGTTTTCAAATACATATGTTCTTATGTACTATAGAAGATTAAAATGCTGTGCCCATGCTATATAACATAGTATAGTAGCATTGTGGTGTATGTGGCTACAAACAATGTTAACCCTATAGAATGGGGACGAGTTTAATGTAAGGTTTGTTACGTAGGTACATACAGGTACAAAAGTCCCCCCATTTAATCCGAAGAGAATGAGGGTTAGAAGAAGTGAAAGGGTGATTGAACTAAGGAGTAAGATTAATTGAGTGGTTCAGCTATGCAGAGAGAGAAATATACAAATACTAGATGTTAGGTGTGGTCTTTAGTTCGTAGCACGGGAAACATTTGAGGAACAATGAAATGAGTAAGTGTGGAAGTAGGTGAGGAATATAACCAGTGATGGTGAAATAATGAGTGACGTAGGAAGTAACCAAGAGTTACATGTTGAGGTAGCCATGGGTGTTCCAGTATAAAGCAGATGAAGGATATTCGGTAGTGAGCCCCTTTTCCCCAAAATGTCACTGATGCAGGTTTCACACTGACGCAATGGTGGAGCAGGAGTAATCTCTTAAACCAGGTCTGATCCGCTCAATGAGGGGGTCTGTGTGACTAAAGCGTACCGAATGGCAGCACAATGCCAGGCTCTGTGTTCCCATAGTCAGCCCTGAGCCCAAGGGCTAAGTTAAAGCTTGTGTGTGTGTGAGTAATGGAACCAGCAGCAGCACAGATAGTGGGACCATATAGGCTGCGTTTAGACAGGCAGCCCAATTCTGATTTTTTTTTCTTCTTTTTACCAATCACAGATCCTTTCAGAGCTGATCTGCCTTTCCAAACAGGACTACTTTTAGTTTCTGCTAATGCAAGTGTTGATCTAAGTGGCTAAAGCTGCAGGATTTCTCTGTGACGTGTTCTGTGACGCCATACTGGCAGTTCTCTCTCAGTCATCAGCATGACCCATGACCAAACAAAAAAAGGTGGAAGGAACGAACTTTGATGAACTGTTCAGCTTCGCAAAAGGAAGCTCTGATATAATGGCAACCATTAAAGGTACATTCCCTAAGGCCGGGATTCATTCAATGACTTGTTTCAGCACTGCACTACTGCCAATGTGCCTTTTTTTATAGCAATCTGAAATTGCCAATTTCCCCAAAGTAGGCGGAGATCGCATTCGTGGTAAACACTGTGGATGTCGGCTCAAGCGTAAATTAACTTTTCAAAGTAAAGTGCAATGCGCTTGTCAACAATGCGCCTTTCATTGAATCCCGGCCTTGGTTTGCCAGGGAACCGTGTCACCCCAAGGCTTTTTAAGGACGAAGACCCTCTGGCTATCTTTTTTTAAACCTTACACGATTATGTCTGTTCTTCCAACCCTAATCACATCTGAACAGATGTAGTTAAAGTGGCAATATGTAACTTTTTGGGTGACCTGACCACAGAAATGTGAGTTACAGATCTGCAAGTCTAAGAAGCGGTATGTGCCATATTTCTATGCTTCCTGTTCTAAAGTTTCACTTTTGCATTTTTTTTTACTTTCGGTGTTGTACACCAGCTTCTAACAGCTGAAATACAATATGTTTGGTTATGGAAAATATATTTCACAGTGGTTTAGATGGTACAATGATTCTCTACACTATACTAGCTTAGTTTGTCACAAACTGAAATTAGGCGAACTATTAGAATTTTAGCAACCAGGAAATGGCAGAGCAATTTCTGCATAGTGCAACTACAGATAGAACAATGAGACAGATATTTCACCGGATGTATAAATGTGAAGCATTTGTTTGGAGATGGAGTTTGGCTGACATTCTGCAAATGTTCTCATCAATGAACCATTTGATCTCAATACAGGTTTCTGTTCCCAAAACTAGATTCTGTTATGAACAGAGTGGACTAAGTTTTTTTAAAATCGCTTTGTTTATTAGGAGTGTAAAGGCGAATTGAGTTATTGCACACGCACACTTCACAAGGTAGGTGTTCCCTAACGGAAATATGCAGAAGAATGCTAGAACTGACCAATAGGATCCCGCTAGCTCGTGCTTGGCTCTTCCCACCTCCCTGCTTGTTCTGCCCACTATGACTAATTTGTTCACATTGGAAATGACAGGCTGTGGTCTATCTTGGTTTAATTATAAAATAATCATTGGTGCAACTTTATTTTTAATCTTTGGTGCAACTTTTTTTTTTATCTATGTAAAATATGGAAGTAGATCACTGTTTAGTTTCAACAGGCTCTTCCTAAAGGCACAGACAAGCTGCTCTTTAGAATAGGCAGTTAATTTTTTTTTAACGTGTGTGTGTGTGTGACCACGTTTTTCTCCCCAATTTTGATCTTGTCTCATCGCTGCAACTCCCCAATGGGCTCGGAAGAGGCGAGAGTCGAGTCATGCATCCTCCGAAACATGACCAGCTAAACCACGCTTCTTAACACCAGCCCGCTTAACCCGAAAGCCAGCCGCACCAATGTGTCGCAGGAAACACTGTCTCAAGGAGTCGCTAGAACGTGATGAGCCAAGTAAAGCCCCGCCAGACAAACCCTCCCCTAACCCAGATGATGTTGGGCCAATTGTGTGCCACCCTTATAGGACACCCGGTCATAGCCGGTTGTAACACAGATTGGGATTGAACCCGGGTCTGTAGTGACGCACTGCAGTGCCTTAGACCGCTGCGCAACTCGGGAAGTCCTATTTGTATGTTTTTACCACATTTAAGAACCACAGTAGACTGAAGTGGACTTACATAGAACCTCTGTACAGCTTTAGTAACCATTCGAAAGACTTAGTATTGACCAACCACTTCAAGTTAAGTAGTGGCATTGCATAACATGCATGGATATCTGTAGGCTACTTCAGAACTGTATAAGGGCATTTGTGGGGGCAAACTAAAGGAGGAAAAACACAATTCCTTTTTTTTAAAGACGATATTTGTGTGCAGCATCATGAGCATAAAAAAGCTATATACACGTGGTCACACCTATAACTGCCAGAGCAGGCTTCTCTGAGCCTCCTTTTGATATGATATACAGTCATGACCAAAAGGTATTGGCACTGTTGATAAATACTGTAAAATAAATACTCAGCTATATTGTATGCTTCAAAAAATGGGAAAATGATATTATTTTATACTAATGCAATTGCTCAGAGAAAGATATTTTGTTTAAACAAGTAACAGGTTTTCAGTGGGGTTCAAGTCCATAACATCGAAGATCCACCACCATATTACATACCTACTGTAAAATATGGCCTATTTTGCTTCCACTGGTCCTGGGCCCTTAAGGTCAACAGGCATCATGAACTTTACCCAGTGCTAAGACACTTTAGCCAACCTGGTTGCCTCTGCCAGGAGGCTGAAACTTGGCCGCAAGTGGATGTTCCAGCAGGACAATAACCCCAAGCACACCAAATTTCACAAAGAAATGGTTAATTCATCACAAAATCACATTTTTGTCATGGCCATCTGTCTTTGGACATGAACCAATCTAAAACATTTTAGAAAAAGGCTCAGTGCTATTATCCTTGCAAGGGGAAGGGGCTGGAGTATTGAAAACAGGTGTGGCAATTTTGACCCCTGTCTTGATTACTTGTTAAACAAAGCCTCTTTCTCTGAGAAATTGTATTAGTATTAAATCGTTTTCCAATTTTCTTTATCACACAATATAGCTCAGTATTTATTTTATTTTAACAGTATTTTTTTGCTCATCTTCATCAAGGGTGCCAATAATTTTGGTCATGACTGTAGGTCTGACGAAGCACGCTGCAGCATGCAGCCAGAATGGTTACGCTGTAGAACCTGCCTAAGACCAGTCTGCTCGTCAGTTTAAAATTGGCAGACATTTGATTTCCCAGTGGCTATAGCGGAAATGGAGCCTTTCCTGTCCCTCACCTTAACCAGGGAAAAACACCCCAAAAATCTGATAATGACACAAAATATGTTTTTGTTGTAATTTAAGTGTTTAATTGTTAATAAACATGTAGACAAGTAATATTGCAAATTATATTTTTCATATTATCGTAGAACATGGTCAGCATCATGAAAATGGCTTGTCCATCGAGTCAGGAGACATGGTTTAGTGACATATTTTGAGTCAAAATATTTAAATGTCATAATACAAAGTAAAGTATTATAGGTGTTTAGGGAATTACATAAACATATCAACTAAATATTATAAATAATTTATAATACCTGTCCCTCAATTTCATGTCACTGATGTTACCCTTAATTTTTTTTTTTAAACACCACTTTGAAAAAATGATACATCCTGCCATCTTCCTGGGTCAAAGGTTAATTGAAGTCAGGGCTGTTTTGAAGCATGCACGGTGAGTCTGCACTCTGTTCATATGTTAGCAATTTGAGGATTAATTTGGTAATTTAATGCTTTTAAACCCCTCACTGGTGTTATACAGTTTAAAGTATGGGGAAAGGAAATATGATTGAAATAATTGATCCAATCACGTTATTAAGTGATTTATTTACAATTTAAAAAGTGTGGTTTGTGCTACTGTGGCCCCCATTTTAGATATGCCATCTTGTCAGCAGATTCTTCACTGGTGTTATGTCACTTGTGTTACTGTTCCTGTTGGTAACATCTGTGACATGACAATAACACTGCTAACTTTTACAATGTTTCAATATTGTAATTTGTAACATAATATGGCTTTTCTTTTGATAGATATGGCAAATACAAAAGTATGTACTGCTGAAAAGCTAAGACTCTACAGACCCGGACCGCAGAGAAGCCTATCTTGAAAAAAACAACTTACTTATTTAAAGGATTTAGAGAGTCAAAAAAGAGAGTGAATGATCTCACAGAGAGAAGAAAAAGACAGTAGCGAAAGCAATGTCGGGTCAGACAGGAAAAAAACACGGAGAAATGTTGAGAGCAGGAGAGACGGTGTTGACCCCTTCTTCTGCAGAGCGAGACTCTTTTGGGTGGTGACGCCGCAGGAGAGAGACTGAGAAACTTGCCAGTGTAAGACTCATGAGAACTTGCAGTTTATGGCGGGTAAAATGCACAAACTTGGTCTTTCACAGTCCAGCAGCCACGAGGAGATTGCAGATGGCACAGTTGGTAACGATTCAAAGGCATGTACCTATGGCGAATCCCAAGAATGTGAAGATGCCACTGCGCCACCGGGCTAGACAGCAATCCAACGAAGAGGTGTGGAGAAGATGGAGCAAATGAAGAACAAGAGAAAAGTAGCTTAATCACTGTGAAGAAGGATACAGCCATAACCGAAGAAGAGCTGGTGACCCAGTTCCAGGATAGGCTCTTTAAATTTAGGAGACATCTGTTCAACATCCGATGGCAGTACCACAGCTACCGGACCTTGAGAGAGAGAGAGAACCTGACCAATGACTGCTTGATCCATATAGATTTTTCACATGCAAGTATGCTTCAGAGGTCCAGTCAGTTCACTTCGAGGGTTCACACAAGAAGGTGACAGTCCACACTGGTGTCTTCTATGTGGCAGAGGAGCACCCCCATCTCTTTCTGCACCATCTCACCCAGCAGAAGGCATGACCAAGCAGCCAAATGGGCTCACCTGGACACCATCCTGGACATGATAAAACAGTAGTACCCTACCGTGCAACACTTTCACTTACTCAGTGATGGCCCTGTTTTCAGTGAGGGCAACTTCTATGTGGTTGGCACTGAACCTTTCAAGAAGGGTTTCCAGGGGAGTACGTGGAACTTTTGAGGCCAGTCATGGAAAGGGTGCTCCGGATGGAGTGGGGGGTTCACTAAAGAGGTAAGCTGACCTCTTGGTCCACCACGGGAAAGACGTAATGGATACGATGTCTTTCTATCAAGAGGTAACGGACTCTGACACTCAAATACAGTTGTATTATGCCAGTGATGAAGCGATGGAAAGTAAGGCACAGAAGACTTATGGGGTACCTCTAGTAACCATAAAAGGAACCCAATGCGAATGCACCAGGTTCAGAGTATCACGCCTGGCATCCTAAAGTACAGAGACGTAAGATGTCTCGGCCAAGCAGCACAAAGCGTGTGGGATTTCAAATGTTATGGACTCCAAGAAATCACTCTCCCACCAGTGCCGGCTAATGGCCACGGTCTCTCACCTTCATATCAAACAGATGCCATCTACCCGGATAACTCAGCTCCACTTCGTCCAGATGTCATAGAGGCTCACCACACTGGACAGTGGTGGTGGTGGTATTCCGACAGGTCCACAGATGACGCCATCACACTGCACATTATCCTATCCCATCTGGACAAAAGGAATACCTATGTAAGAATGCTGTTCATTGACTACAGCTCAGTATTCAACACCATAGTGCCCTCCAAGCTCATCATCAAGTTGGAGGCCGTGGGTCTCAACCCCGCCCTGTGCAATTGTGTCCTGGACTTCCTGACAGGCCGCCCCCAGGTGGTGAAGGTAGGAAACAACATCTCCACTTCGCTGACCCACAACACTGGGGCCCCACAAGGGTGCGTGCTCAGCCCCCTCCTGTAGTCCCTCTTCACCCACAACTGCGTGGTCATGCAAGCCTCCAACTCAATCATCAAGTTTGCAGACGACAACAGTAGTGGGCTTGATTACCAACAACGACGAGACAGCCTACAGGGAGGAGGTGAGAGCACTCGGAGTGTGGTGTCAGGAAAACAACCTCTCACTCAACGTCAACAAAACAAAGGAGATTATCGTGGACTTCAGGAAACAGCAGAGGGAGCACCCCCCCTATCCACATCGACAGGACAGCAGTGGAGAAGCTGGAAAGTTTTAAGTTCATCGACGTACACATCACAGACAAACTGAAATGGTCCACCCACACAGACAGTGTGCTGAAGAAGGCGCAACAGCGCCTCATCAACCTCAGGAGGCTGAAGAAATGTGTCTTGTCACCCAAAACCCTGACAAACTTTTACAGATGCACAATCGAGAGCATCCTGTCGGGCTGTATCACAGCCTGGTACGGCAACTGCACCGCCCTCAACCACAAGGCTCTCTGGAGGGTGGTACGCTCTGCACAATGCATCACCAGGGGCAAACTACCTGCCCTCCATGACACCTACAACACCTGATGTCACAGGAAGGCCAAAAAGATAATCAAGGACAACAACCACCCGAGCCACTGCCTGTTCACACCGCTACCATCCAGAAGGCGAGGTCAGTACAGATGCATCAAAGCTGGGACCGAGCGACTGAAAAACAGCAATCACTAACTCAGAGGGGCTGCTGCCTACATTGAGACCCTTTTAATAAATGGATCACTAGTCACTTTAAACAATGCCACTCTAAATAATGCCACTTTATTAATGTTTACATATCTTACACTACTCATAATAAAATAACATTGAAACATGCATGAGAGGACCAGCTGTTCCGGAAGACTGTGATCACGCTCTCTGCAGCCGATGTAAGACCTTTGAACAGGTCAACATTCACAAGGCCGCAGGGCAAGACGGATTACCAGGACGTGTACTGCGAGCATGAGCTGACCAACTGGCAAGTGTCTAAACTGACATTTTCACCCTCTCCCTGTCCGAGTCTGAAATACCAACATGTTTTAAGCAGACCACCATAGTGCCTGTGCCCAAGAACACTAAAGTAACCTGCCTAAATGACTGCCGACCCGTAGCGCTCACGTCTGTATCCATGAAGTGCTTTGAAAGGCTGGTCATGGCTCACAACACCATTATCCCAGAAACCCTAGACCCACTCCAATTTGCATACCGCCCCAACAGATCCACAGATGATGCAATCTCTATTGCACTCCACACTGCCCTTTCTCACCTGGACAAAAGGAACACCTATGTGAGAATGCTAATCATTGACTACAGCTCAGCGTTTAACACCATAGTGCCCTCAAAGCTCATCACTAAGCTAAAGAACCTGGGACTAAACACCTCCCTCTGCAACTGGATCCTGGACTTCCTGATGGGCCGCCCCCAGGTGGTAAGGGTAGGTAACAACACATCCGCCACGCTGATCCTCAACACAGGTGCCCCCCAGGGGTGCGTGCTCAGTCCCCTCCTGTACTCCCTGTTCACTCATGACTGCACGGCCAGGCACGACTCCAACACTATCATTAAGTTTGCCGATGACACAACAGTGGTAGGCCTCTCCCTCAACGTGATCAAGACAAAGGAGATGATTGTGGACTTCAGGAAAAAGAGGACCGAGCACGCCCCCATTCTCATCGACGGGGCTGCAGTGGAGCAGGTTTAAAGCTTCAAGTTCCTCGGTGTCCACATCACCAACAAGCTAACACGGTCCAAGCACACCAAGACAGTCCTGAAGAGGGCATGCCAAAACCTATTCCCCCTCAGGAGACTGAAAAGATTTGGCATGGGTCCTCCGATCCTCAAAAGGTTCTAAAGCTGCACCATCGAGAGCATCCTGACTGGTTGCTTCACTGCCTGGTATGGCAACTGCTCGGCCTCCGACCGCAAGGCAGGACAGAGGGTAGTGCAAACAGCCCAGTACATCCCTGGGGCCAAACTTCCTGCCATCCAGGACCTCTATACCAAGCGGTGTCAGAGGAAATGCTCTAAAAATTGTCAAAGACTCCAGCCACCCTAGTCATAGACTGTTCTCTCTGCTACCACACGGCAAGCGGTACCGGAGCGCCAAGTCTAGGTCCAAGAGGCTTCTAAACAGCTTCTACCCCAAGCCATGAGACTCCTGAACACCCCCTCCCACACCGCTGCTACTCTCTGTTGTTATCATCTATACATAGTCACTTTAGTAACTCTACATGTAAATAAACTCAGCAAAAAAAGAAAAATCCCTTTTTTCAGGACCCTGTCTTTCAAAGATAATTCGTAAAAATCCAAATAACTTCACAGATCTTCATTGTAAAGGGTTTAAACACTGTTTCCCATGCTTGTTCAATGAACCATAAACAAATAATGAACATGCACCTGTGGAACGGTCGTTAAGACACTAACAGCTTACAGACGATAGGCAATTATGGTCACAGTTATGAAAACTTAGGACACTAAAGAGGCCTTTCTACTGACTCTGAAAAACACCAAAAGAAAGATGCCCAGGATCCCTGCTCATCTGTGTGAACGTGCCTTAGGCATGCTGCAAGGAGGCATGAGGACTGTAAATGTGGCCAGGGCAATAAATTGCAATGTCCGTACTGTGAGACGCCTAAGACAGCGCTACAGGGAGACAGGACGGACAGCTGATCATCCTCACAGTGGCAGACCCCGTGTACCAACACCTACACAGGATCGGTACATCCGAACATCACACCTGCGGGACAGGTACAGGATGGCAACAACTGCCCGAGTTATACCAGGAATGCACAATCCCTCCATCAGTGCTCAGACTGTCCACAATAGGCTGAGAGAGGCTGGACTAAGGGCTTGTAGGCCTGTTGTAAGGCAGGTCCTCACCAGACATCACCGGCAACAACGTCGCCTATGGGCACAAACCCACCGTCGCTGGACCAGACAGGACTGGCAAAAAGTGCTCTTCTCTGATGAGTCGCGGTTTTGTCTCACCAGGGGTGATGGTCGGATTCGCATTTATCGTCGAAGGAATGTGCGTTACACCGAGGCCTGTACTCCTGAGCAGGATCGATTTGGAGGTGGAGGGTCCGTCATGGTCTGGGGAGGTGTGTCACCGCATCATTGGACTGAGCTTGTTGTCATTGCAGGCAATCTCAATGATATGCGTTACAGGGAAGACATCCTCCTCCCTCATGTGGTACCCTTCTTGCAGGCTCATCCTGACATGACCCACCAGTCATGCTGCTCGTTCTGTGCGTGATTTCCTGCAAGACAGGAATGTCAGTGTTCTGCCATGGCCAGCGAAGAGCCCAGATCTCAATCCCATTGAGCACGTCTGGGACCTGTTGGATCGGAGGGTGAGGGTTAGGGCCATTCCCCCCAGAAATGTCCGGGAACTTGCAGGTGCCTTGGTGGAAGAGTGGGGTAACATCTCACAGCAAGAACTGGCAAAGCTGGTGCAGTCCATGAGGAGATGCACTGCAGTACTTAATGCAGCTGGTGGCCACACCAGATACTGACTGTTACTTTTGATTTTGACCCCCCCTTTGTTCAGGGACACATTATTCATATTCTGTTAGTCACATGTCTGTGGATCTTGTTCGGTTTATGTCTCAGTTGTTGAATCTTATGTTCATACAAATATTTACACATGTTAAGTTTGCTGAAAATAAACACAGTTGACAGTGAGAGGACGTTTCCTTTTTTGCTTTGTTTATTACCACAACTAACCGGTGCCCCTGCACATTGACTGTGTACCGTTAACCCCCTGTATATAGTCACGCTATTGTTATTTTACTGCTGCTCTTTAATTACTTGTTACTTTTATTTCTTATTCTTATCCATATTTTTTTAACTGCATTGTTGGTTAGGGGCTCGTGTGTAAGCATTTCACTGTAAGGTGAACACCTGTGACTAATAAAATTCGATTTGTCATCTAAAATATAGGTAACACCAGTGACAAAAAGGTAGCACTTGCACTTTATGTAATTTATCAAAAATATTCAAATTAAGGTAGCATGTTGATTTATAATGGTAAAGGCTAATCTATAATCTGACTAAGTTTTGGTTAAAAAAAAATATTTGAATTGTTGGCTCTTCAGAGTCCACCACTTCCGTAGAATTGGAACGCCGACTGCGAGCCAGGCCTAATCGCCCAACATCAGTGCCCGACCTCACTAACGCTCTGGTGGCTGAATAGAAGAAAGTCCCCACAGCAATATTCCGACATCTCGTGGAAAGCCTTCCCAGAAGAGTGGAGGCTGTTATAGCAGCAAAGAAGGGACCAAATCCACATTAATGCCCATGATTTTGGAATGAGATGTTTGACGAGCAGGTGTCCACATACACTACATGACCCAAAGTATCTTGTAGTATAAATCATGTATAGAGGTTCCAGAGAAAAGCTGATTATATGGGAGACTAGAGGACTTGCTGTACATTTGACATCACAGACGGCTCTGAAACGAGATCGAAAGCTAAACTGAGTTTGTTCCAAGATTGCACTCCCACCTAGTGGAGAAAACGAACAAGTTGCTCATATTCAAGGCAAAAAAAAAAAGATGGATTCAGATCATATTGTAACGACCCTGGGTTTATAAGCGTGGAAATCGACTGCCGCACGAGCATGCTTTTGCGGCACAGTCGATAGCGCGCTGGACCTCGGGCGAGGAGGTCGAGGGTTCGAGACCTGCTCCTTGCTGTTTCATTACAATATTAACACTGCGTTTGATCTGAAACATTTAGAAAAAAAGTGAAATTCCATGTTCGTGCAATGCATCAGCACATCTATTTTGAAGTCCAGTTAAGACTAGAGGTCGACCGATTAATTAGGGCCGACTTCAAGTTTTCATAACAATCGGTAATTGGCATTTTTGGACACAGATTGTGGCCAAAAGTTTTTTGTTACACCTTTATTTAACTAGGCAAGTCAGTTAAGAACACATTCTTATTTTCAATGACGGCCTGGGAACGGTGGGTTAACTGCCTCGTTCAGGGGCAGAACGACAGATTTTTACCTTGTCAGCTCGGGGGTTCAATCTTGCAACCTTCCGGTTACTAGGCCAATGCTCTAACCACCTGCCTTACATTGCCCTCCACGAGGAGCCTGCGTGGCAGGCTGACTGCCTGTTAAGCGAGTGCAGCAAGAAGCCATGGTAAATTGCTAGCTAGCATTAAACTTATCTTATAAAAAAAACAATCTTAACATAATCACTAGTTAACTACACATGGTTGATGATATTACTAGTTTATCTAGCGTGTCCTGCGTTGCATATAATTGATGTGGTGCCTGTTATAATTTCTCACCGAATCATTTCTCACCGAATCACAACCTACTTGGCTGTTGTCGATGTGTGCCTGGGGCGAGGAGAGGGACGGAAGCTATACTGTTACACTGGCAATACTAAAGTGCCTATAAGAACATCAAATAGTCAAAGGTATATTAAATACAAATGGTATAGAGAGAAATAGTCATAATAACTACAACCTAAAACATCTTACCTGGGAATATTGAAGACTCGTGTTAAAAGAAACCACCAGCTTTCATGTTCTCATGTTCTGAGCAAGGAACTTAAACGTTAGCTTTTTTACATGGCACATATTGCACTTTTACTTTCTTCTCCAACACTTTGTTTTTGCATTATTTAAACCAATTTAAACATGTTTCATTATTTGAGGCTAAATAGATTTTATTGATGTATTAAGTTAAAATAAGTGTTCATTCAGTATTGTTGTAATTGTCATTATTACAAATAAATAAAATCAGCAGATTAATCCGTATCGGCTTTTTTTGGGGTCCTCCAATAAACTGTATAAAAAAATAAATAATCATAATCGGTCGACCTCTAGTTAAGACAGTACATATTTTCGTAAATTATTTTATTCCAACATATTGATATCCAAATAGGGCACAGGCACAGCAGGGTCTTCATAGAACAGCAGCATAAAACATCAAGTTGGCAGTATGGTTCACTATTAGGTGACTGAAGGGGCAAAGGACCACTCACCGGGAGACACTGGTGTAATTTCGTGCATAAAGCTTAAATGGTGCGTTAAAGGGATACTTCAGGATTTTGCCGCAGAGGCCCATTATCTACTTCCAGAGTTCGATGAACTCATGGATAAAAATTGTGTCTGTGTCTAGTATGAAGGAAGTTAACATTGGTTTGCAAAACTACCTCTTAACTAGTGTTATCACAAGGGCTGCTAGCAGATGCACATAGACTTCCTGCCATTGTTCTAATTATCCAAGTAGTAAGTTAAGCATGTGTTTCATTTCCGATTACCACTTTATCTTCATGTTAAGTCAAACATGCTCTACATACACAAAGACATATGGCTGAAATGCATTCAAATAAATCCCTCGTCATTGCATTTTTCCCTCCTTTCCCAGTTCACTCCCTTTCTTGACGCCATTCTTGACATTGAGCGACTTGACGTGTTGCCATGACCTTATCCCCTGTGGAAACTGTGGCTCCCAGCATGGATGTGTGCAACATCAGCTAATCAGATTCATCTAATATCACCCCTTTTCCCATGAACTTCAGTTAATAGCCAGTCAGAAGAGCAGCTTGATATTGACTAAACCATACTGCCATGCTTGCCAAACTTGGATCACTTGACTTAAAACGCCCCTGGCCTACCTCTACCCCATCAACCCTCCTATACAGGCTTCTCTCAATGGCCATCATCGGTCAAGTCCTCTGGCCAGTACTGGTCCTGCATGTAGTGGTTTGAGGTAGCGGGGTCTGGGAGAGTGCCTGTGTCTCGGTCCTTCATTCTCTCTCGCATGTCCTGTTCCCACTCCCCCTCCACCAGTTTATACAGGTCCAAGGAAGCCAGAGCATCCTCCACTGAACTGTGGCCCCTCCTTCCAACCTGTCAGGGACAAGACAAAGACCACGTGACATCAGACTCAAAATGACAAACGCTAAACGCCAATGACCAAACCAACACAGTCAGACTATTAAGATATCCATCGATCTATTCAGATCCTTAACCTCAGACGCTTTTAAAAACATGGTCACCAAAACATGGCCACCAATACTATGCAGAGAGGAGCGCTCACCTGTATTTTCCTGTTTAGGAGGCTGTTGGCCAGGATCTTGAGTGAGACGCAGCGCTTTGTGGGGAAGCCAGCCAGTCGCCTGAGCAGACGCATACCACTTGTGTCCCTGATCATGTGACCTGGGTGGTTGAAATCCAAGGCCTGGAAGTCGTTGTACAGAGCGTGGCCGATCACCACTTTCCCATCCAGTATTCCTAGTATCTGGACCAGGAAAGCAGACATAGTATTGGTGGCCATTATCAACAGGAACACACATACAAGACAAATAGGAACAATCAAAGTATTAAACAAATCATAAACAGCTTCAATTGCACATCTACTTTCCTTTGAGACCCTGGCTAAATCCAGTTGGGCATTTTAGCATATAGACTACTGTAATCTTTGGTCCAGAAGTCACAAACGAAATAATACTATTAAAAAGGCCAAAGAGTACCAGACAATCTTGTGATGATTAGGAGCTAGTTCTCTTCTTACCTCTGTCCTAGCCTTGGGGAAGGGCAGAGCGTTCTGTAAGTGGTGCCTCTGGATGCCACTCCAACGGGTCCTGTAGTCGGTCACAGCCTGGCACGGACGGATGTACTTGTCGTACAGGACATTGCCATGGTAATCTACCAAGCTGCAGCGTGCCAATTCACTAGTGCGCCCGGCCAGCCCTGTACCAACCATCTCGCAGTCCATTGCCACCACCGTGGTCGGGCACATGGTGAGGCAGGGAGAACTGCGTCCGCTAGCAGGAGGGCTGGCCTCAGACGAGAATCCACTGTCCACCTCCCATAGCTCACTCAGAGCGGCCCCAACCAGCTTTTTGCCTGCTGAAGTCTGCCGGTTGGCGACACGGTTGTCCCCAGAAGCAGCTATCGGTAAACCTTCTACTGTAGGGAGCAATGGCGGTCCAAATTTAGCAACATGAGTCCATGAGTCTGTGGTTTTTAGAGTGCCATCAACTTCTAGACACGTGTGTCTCGCAGGTAATTTGATATTTTTTACTCTTTGGATAGTGTCCCGCGTTTGATTGTTTTCCTCTATCCTTTTTCTCTTATTGGAGATGTTATTCTTCTTTTGATGCTTCTTCCGTTCTCTGGCGTTCTCCACTGCACTGAGGAACATGGCTTTCCGGGATAAATATCTGTAGTTGTTGATAAGTCCCCAAGAATTGCTTTGGGTTTTGCTTCCAATTGAAGTCCATGCTTCAGACATTGCTCTTTCCATGTAGTATCACATCTGCAACAGACCTTTTATTTATTTCATTGGCAAAAACGAACGAAAAGACAAACGACTATATAAAGTTTAGTTATGTCACAATGGCTAGAACTAGCTACCTCAATTGAGAAAGCTCAACAAATTCATAACTAAAGAGTAGAAATGATGCCAAAGATAATGTGTCTAAATGTCACATCTGTCCGTGTTCCGGACCGCGTGTCACCAACGTGGCAAAATCAAATGAACAATCAAAATGTCGAAAAAAAAAATAACATACGGTAATTGCTTAGTTGTATGACATTGACTAACCAAAACATTATACTAACGAATTAATACATAAATGACCTAAAACAGGCATACAGTACCTCTGCTGACACGTCCACCCATCCCGAACACTCGACTGAACAAGCCCAGGCAAGTTTTACTAACTTGGCACTGATTGGCTGGAACGCAAGTAAGCCCCGCCTTCGGCATTCGTTCTCAACTTTGATTGGACCATACAGTTAAACCAATCAGAGAAAAATATCAACTCGTGGCCTGATGTCATTTCACAGAATAACTTCCAGGTTAACAAAATGTGCTGAAAAAGTCCAAAAGATGTTGCCCTCGTCTGGAGAGGAAGATCAGTTAATTCCAGCGTTCAAGTCTGCTTCAAACCGATTGGAACACAGAGAAATAGCCGCGGGAAGTAGGGGTACTAGGGATGCTGCAGCACCCCCCAAAAAACAAAAAACCCAATATTAATACAAAATATATATTTTAGGTTTAAAATACTGTTTCACAATAGTGCACTGGGCCTTTACAAGTCCTGTATTTTTATTAACCAGGCAAGTCAGTTAAGAACAAATTCTTATTTACAACGACGGCCTAGTTTGCGCGAGTGGGTTAACTGCCTTGTTCATGTACAGAACGAAAGATTTTTACCTTGTCACCTCGGGGATTCGATTTAACAACCTTTCGGTTACTGGCCGAACGCTCTACCCACTTGGCTACCAGCCACCCCAAACTGTATTAGCAGTTCGATATAGCTGTCTGTAGAGGTTGAGTAGTACATTATATACACACACACACACCATTTCACAAACCTTTAAAACTAATAACCTAATATTGAGATTATTTGTTTTTGCTGTTCTGCAAATAGGCTCCCCAGTGGCAAGTCAGGGTATGGCTTGGGTAGGCAGTCATTGTAAATACGAATTTGTTCTTAACTGACTTGCCTAGTTAAATGAAGATAACATTTAAAAAAAATTGCATTTCAAAGTTTTAAAATGGTGTATAAGTACAGTAAATGAGCTTCAACTGGTGGGTGTATTTCTACACCCCCTACTTTCCCATACCCTAAAAACACAGCCCCCCCCCCCCAAACTAATTCCTGTGGCTATGCTCAAAGAATATTTCAAAATCTTATTTTTTTGGGGGGGGGGGGGGGGGGGTTACTTAGTCAGGCCTCAACCCCTGGTACCATATGAACACAAGACATGACAAAATTAGTAGAATTACAGGATATGAGCATTAAAACTGCAACTTTTTCTCTTTGCCATCAAGAGTGGTGAAGTCTGAGGTCACGACTTGCAAGGTGGGGGTTTGTTACACCGATAAATGACAATATTAATCCAGACCTTTGCCACCTAGGAAATGTGTGACAGGACCTTCTCATATAGTGCTCAAGTACCCCTGCTCTTAACCATTCAGGTGCTCAATTTAGGACTCAGTGGTCACAGCAGAATTTCACACCTCTGCTCGAAAATCAATGACATTACACTGCAACATCTGCAAAGCACAAACTGTTTTCACAAGAGGAAAATAAACCATTACACTTGACTTTGTTGCAAAAGACTGCACACTGTCGTCTCTGGAAATGGCCTCTCACAATCAAGGCCGGTTTCCTGGAAACAGTAAAAGCCTATTCCTGGACTAAAACACCCTTTCAATAGAGTATCTCCATGGAGCATGCTTTTAGGTCAAGGAGTAAGCTATAAAAACACTCCCATTAAAAGTGCAACATTTTTCTATAGAATGGTCCCCTGTGGTTTTGAAGAATATGTTTTAGATCCTAATTACCATAAAATTCCTCAAGGAATTATATATTTTTTCTATTTTACTACTAGGGTCATACACAGCTTGATAATGTTCTATACACCCGACTCAAAACATATACATTTCTCCATAAATTCAAATAAAAACATGCATTTTGTTTTTGTGGGCCTTTTATTCCCAATCCTTCCAAAATGTACAAAAATGTAGTTAAAAAAAAAAAAAATTACCATAACCACCCCACTTTCAGAAATAACTAAACAATAGACGACTGGAAATTGGTCTCAAACCAAAGTGCATCAGAGGTACAGACCAGGGGAAATAATCTCAATTTCAAAACTGTCCCTCTTTCCATACATAAAAAAAAAAAAACAGGCAGACCCTGGCCACCACCACCTTCCAGTGTTCCCAGAGCAGCAGGACCCAAGGGAGGGTTCAGAGCATTCTGTAGTTCACTAAAGATTGGAATAGAATTTAGTTCTGTCAGTGATTCCCGCCTCGGAATGTTGGCTCCAGTTGAGCTTCTATAGCTCGATCTGAATATTCTTGGACTTCTCTTCTTGAGCCACCAGAGGGTTGGTGGCCTCCCTCTTCAGGTAGGAGACAAAGTCACTGACCTCGCGAGCACCCTGAAAAAAAACCATCATGCCAGGTAAGCTGCTGCATCAACGTGAGACAATGAGGTCTAAGTGGGAGTACCCTTTGAGTCTTACATGAGCCAGATATTATAACCCAAGCCGTATATGTTATGTATACTCGGGACGAACCTCATATTTCTTTGGGCTCATTTTCTGTCCAGCTGGAGCAAAGAAGATGGTGGGGAATCTGAAACAGTGGGGAGGGAACATGAAGATCAGGGTGTAACACAGACAGGACTTGTTTGACATGTAGGTCCAGTGTGTGTCAAGCACTTTCCAAATAGTTATGACTTGAAGACTTATCACTCACCCCCTGACTTCGTATTGAGATGGGACATCATTAGCTGTGGCATCCATCTTTGCGATGACAATGTTGGGATCACTGGACAGCTGTGAGGTAGGGGAGGGAAAGGGTTAGTTTCACGTGCCAATGTAGAATGGCCATGACATAGTCAAGAAGATTTAAAAATCAGCAGCCCTTACCTTCTCTCCCAGCTCTTTCCACTTGGGCTCCAGGCTCTTGCAGTGGCCGCACCACGGGGCGTAGAACTCAATCAGCACGTCCTTTTCCTCGTTGTTCACAATGGCGTCAAAGTTCTCAGCCACCACAGTCTGGAGAACAACAGAGAAGGATTTTTTTTTTTTTTTTTTTTTAAAAGGTTGGCCTGGGTGAGAATGGTTTACACAGACAAACCTTGAGAAAACCCATGCTTTTTTTTTTTTTTAATGGCGTAAACTACGGGAATCTCTCAGACAGCACAACATAAACCTAGGCCCTCCCCCAACACACTCCTCTCATTGGAAAGCATTGAGTTGCTGTGTTTTTCCCCCCGGTTTGGGAGCACCCTTAACCACTTGCAATTTCAGTCTCAAGTGCTGACTCACCTTGACGGGGCCATCGTTGTTCTCAGGGCTGGGCTCAGACTTGAGGTAACGCTTCAGCTTGCCGTCAAAGTAGTCCTGCAGGAAACGCTCCAGGGCCTTGCCGTCACGTCTGTGGAAAACCAAGACAATGGACTGAATCAGTAGGGAATAGCACGTGGGGAAATAAAACCCAGACACAGGACGTTTCTACTTCTACAGAGGTCATCAAGACCATTAGTGCTTCTATACTAGGTGGAAAGTGTACATGATATCCTTTGCTGCAGAGTTTAAATGTCACAAATTTGGCTCCAAAAGCACCAAGTGCTTTTTTAACATTCTTCAAGGGACCCTTGAAATGTTAATGAGTTCAATGGCAGGTTGTACCCACTGTTACATGAAGGTGATGAGTGCTTGTAAGTGAATTCCCCAAGTAAATTACAGGTAGCACTTGTATGATCAATAAACTCATAACCACTAAATCATGAACCAGTCTGTCACCCTAGAGCTGGAACGATAAACCGAAAATTAGACACTCAATGTTTTCCTCTTATCAAAGCATTTTGGCTTACATTGGTCATTTTGTTACACAACATTCCTGTAGATTGTTCTAGTCGCTCTGGATAAGAGCGTCTGCTAAATGACGTAAATGTAAAATTTGGTCAACAGTAATAGCCTATGCATTATGTTTCCTGCTATGAAAGTATCTACCTGTCAGCTGCTGACGCTCACTCCCTCTCCTCACTGTGCACAAAGACAAGGGAGCGATGCATTTTGAGAACCACAAGCGTACAGTGACTTCAAAGGTATTCACACCCCTTGACCTTTTCCACATTTTGCTGTGTTACAAAGTGGGATTAAAAATGGATTTAGTCGTTTGTCAACGATCAACACAAAATACTCATGTCAAAGTGGAAGAAAAATTTCAAATTAAAAGAAAAAATACAATTGATTGCATAAATATTCAACCCCCTGAATCAATGCATGTTAGAATCATCTTTGACAGTGATTACAGCAGTATGTCTCTAAGAGCTTTCCACACCTGGATTATGCAACATTTGCCCATTATTCTTTTCAAAATTCTTCAAGCTCTGTCAAATTGGTTGTTGAACATTGCTAGACAACCATTTTTCAGGTCTTGCCATAGATTGACTTAAATCTGCTTGAAAATCTAACTCAGCCACATTCATGGTCTTCTTGGTAAGCAACTCCAGTGTATATTTGGCCTTGTGTTTTAGGTTATTGTCCTGCTGAAAGGTGAATTAATCTCCCAGTGTCTGGTGGAAAGCAAACTGAACCAGGTTTTCCTCTAGGATTTTGCCTGTACTTAGCTCCATTTCATTTGTTTTTTATCCTGAAAAACTCCCCAGTCCTTAACAATTACAGGCACACCAACATGATGCAGCCACCACTATGCTGGGAAATATGGAGAGGTACTCAGTAATGTGCTGTAGCAGATGTTCCCCAAACATAACACTGTATTCAGGACAAAAAGTTAATTGTTTGCCACATTTTTTCAGTATTACTTTAGTGCCTTATTCTGTAAAGGCTTCCTTCTTTTCACTCTGTCATTTAGGTTAGTATTGCGGAGTAACTACAATGTGTATCCATCCACAGTTCTCTCCTATCACAGCCATTAAACTCTGTAACTGGCCTTCCCTGTGGCTCAGTTGGTAGAGCATGGTGTGTGCAACGCCAGGGTTGTGGGTTCGATTCCCACTGGGGGCCAGTACAAAAAAAAAACGTATCAACTTTACCATGCTCAAAGGGATATTTAATATCTGCTTTTCTTATTTTTACCCATCTACCAATAGGTCAATTTCTTTGCGAGGCATTGGAAAGCCTCCCAGGTTTTTGTGGTTGAAATTCACTGTTCGACTGAGGGACCTTACAGATAATTATATGTGTAGGGTACAAAGATGAGGTAGTCATTCAAAAATCATGTTAAACACTATTATTGCACACAGAATGAGTTCATTCAACTTAGGTGACTCAAGGAAATGTATAATTCCACTTCGTGGGGTGTTGTGTGTAGGCAAGTGACAAAATCCCAATTTAATCCATTTTAAAATTCAGGCTGCAACAACGAAATGTGGAAAAAGTCAAGGGGGTGTGAATACTTTGAAGGCATTGTATGACCGTTGCTCAAAATGCTATTGCGGGAAAAAGACAGAAAAACTAGTGTCGTTCTAGTTACAGAGAGGAGTGTAACAGCTTTCCGAGAATACATCATACACGCCTCACCTCATAATACTGATTTCATGGCGCCACTTTACAGCCGGAGTAGGCTGTAGCGTGGTATGGTTTTGATGTGCCGCGGAGCACACCGTTCGCAGTGAATAGCCCTGCATCAAGTAGCCTAGGCCTAGCGCTGGACAATTTTTTTGGAGGACATTAGCCAACATTTACTGATAGTCATAAATTAAGCAACAATACCATATTTTAGATTTAGCAATCTAGCTAAGTGTTTTGAGTTCCCACTTCTTCGGGTGGTCAATAAAATGCAGCCTTTAGGCCAATGTGCACAAAGAGGTCAGCAAATTCTCTGAGGAGTGAAAAATACATCTGATAATTCTGGATCCTATTTTGACAGGTTGCACATAAAAATATCAATGATGCATTTCCTAGATGAAAGAGTTTACTTTTTTGAATCATAGGCTACCATCTGTTGTCTTGGCACTAGGAAAAAAAAAAAATAAAAAAAATTCTAGAGCCCTGCCGCTTGTAATGTAAAGCAACTGTCAGTTAAATGTTTTTATGGCATTTGTTGTTTTCGAGCAAAAGTTACATTTATCGCGATATAAAACTTTGTCCATATCACCCAGCTCTAGCACTTCCCCCTAAAAAAATAATCGTAATTTATCACATTTGTGTCTATAACGTCCAGTTCTACGTCACCCTAACTTAAAGGATACCTTGTCCGAAGTGCCATTTTGAGTTGCATGGTGAGTGACACTTACGAGAACTCCTCGGCCATGACGTATTTGTCTCCCTTGGCAGTGCGGATGCCGACCACGGGCAGCTCTCCGGAGCTGGCGTCCAGGCCCATTTCAGAGATGTCGTGGCTGAAGCTGTTCTTGCTGGCCACAGCGAAGTTCAGCGTTTTCCCCTGGTCCAGGAAGCTCTTGGCCACCTTCATTACCCTATAGACAGCGAGAGAGAGGGAGTTGGGTTCATACAACAATGCTTTGGAACATTTTGTCAAGGATCCCAAAGAGTCCACTTGTATGCAAATCTGTTGCAAATCTCCATTGAACATGCTTTTCCCCATCCGTGTCCAGGAAACCGGCATTCAGAGTACACAAAATGAGGTACAAGTTTAGTCTTGGGGGCACACAAAGGGGGTTCCCTCCTGGGAATAAGTGTTATTTATTAGGGACCCTACCGGTTCCTCCAGTAGTTGGAGCCTTTGGGGTTCTTCTCATAGTCCACATCATAGTAGGCCACCAGCAGGTCCTTGTCCTTCATTTGGTCCTTATTGTCATCAGTCATGTGGGGGCACATTCCAAAGCTGACGGAGAGAAAAAATAAATAAAATCAGTGTAAGAGGTACAACTCGTTTCATTAATGTCAACATCCAAAATGCAGTGTAAAAGAGGTACAACTTGTTAAAAATGTCCCCATCTCATCCATCTCGACTGTGGGATTGAGGAAAAAAAAATAAAAAAGGCTGATCTTCAGAGAAATTGGTCTTAGCTGGCACATGCATCTCAAAAGAATTCATTAAATAGACCAACAACAAAAATCCATTCAAACTGCCTACGCTGTTTTACTGCTGGCAACATAAACATTTTGAGGTGGTAAAACTCACATGTTGTCCTGGATAAACTTCTTGATCATGGCGTTGGTGAACTTGTCCTCACTGAACTTGATAATGCTCTCTTCAAATTTGTTGCTGAGGCGTGCTGGACGGAACAGAATGATTCCCCTGCAATAAAACAGAACACAAGCAGTCAGATCGGGACACAACAAGTAAGGACACTCAAACATGGTTTATGAACTGATACACAAAACGACACCGGATTCAAAACTGAGTTTTTCAATATGAATTATACATAATTCTTGTAACAAATGGAATATATATATGACACAAGCATAGCAGCTCTGCAGATTTTGCTGTGAAGAGACAGAATCATTAGATCATTTGTTTCGTCCATATGTAGCTTGTTTTTGGTCACAGGTTCAGGAACGGCTGAACAATTACAACAATTACCTGGAGCCAACTCTACAAATAGCACTGCTGGATGATTTGGAAAGTCATAGTCAATCGATCAATTATACTCGTAGCAAAAAATTGTTCTATTTAATTTGCAATCTGTAGAAACTATGCGACTAGAAAGGTTCAGAACTTTAGTGAAACATCACAGCTGACTAATATATAGCATATAATCTGGATGGTATTCAGAGATAGGAGGGGTTGAGGGTAGCTGAAGGATGAGACTAAAAACAAACAAAATAACTAATGTTGGATTCTGAGAATATGATATATACTTATTCATGTCACTGAGGGAGAGAGGGTAATGTATAACGTTTACATGATATCAGGTATCCTATTGAAATATTGAGTGCAGGGAAGCGATCACGTGGCAGGCATTGATAAGGGGGGAGAGCCATGGATTAGTGATGGGGGGGGAGAGAGGTCGAGATCAGGTCAGGTCACGTTAAGTTAATGGCCCATACCTCCTAGTCTGAGTGTCCTGCCTAGCAGTAAAGACAATGTTTGTACAGATGTGCAAGTGGACACTCAGCCTAGGAGGAAGGGTTAAATATCAGTGCTTGTGTGAAAAGGTTGTATTGATCCTCTGGGAAGAATAAACTTGGTTGAGCTTTCAAAGAGTCCGTTGAGTTTTTACTCTGGAAATTAGAACCTAACACTGTAAAATATAGTGTTTGTAAAATGAATATAGTATGTATGAGCTGGAAGTAGAAGCCTAAGTGTTGTTGTTCATTAGTTTACTCTAACTAGGGGAGGGGTGGTAGGGTTAGGGAAATATAATAAACACAAACATATGGGGAATTGGAAATTATACAGACAATTACATTGATAGAAGCCACAATCTATCTGCAATATTAAAGCTGGTCTACCCTTGAGGTAAGTGGAGAAAACACAATGTTAAGAGGAGCACTCACTCTCCCTCCACGCCATTTTTCTGGAGAAGCTCCACAGAGTTGGTGTGTGCAAAGCGGAAGGACTCTCGGAGGGCACTGGCCGACTTAAGGAACTCTGCTTGGGCTGGGCTTCCACGGTCAGCAAAGAAACCTGGACAGGACAGACACAGGAAATAAGCCATACAGTCAAATATGATTGACAACAAAGGCAAAAGTAGAAAAACTTCACTGTCATTTAGTTTTGTTTATTTATGCAGAGGTCGACTTCCAAAGGCCATACCTACCCACAACACTTGCGTCACGGTCTCCGACATACTTCGTAAAATCTGCCTCGGTCTTGAGCTCTATGGAAGACGGGCCAGCCTGCTTCTTTAGATGGCTCACAATCCCATCTGACAGAGAGAGAGACCATTGAAATACCTGGTCAAAACATGCAATAGGTGGATGACAGGCAGTTATTATGCTTTTGTATCTAAGCGCATCAGGTCAAGACACGGCATGTTCAGTCCAAATACCTGCAGTTCTGGGCCCATCGTAGGCACCGGCATCCTCTCCGTCTTTGAAGATCTTCAGTGTTGGGTAACCGCTAACTCCGTACTTCTGGCACACATTGTTTTGGACCGTGCAGTCGACCTAAAGCACAATGACAGGTGGCCATTACTTTGTGAATGTGACAAAGAGCACAAACTAGGTGACTAACTCAGTTTATAAACCTTGTAGACATGGCTGCCTTTACAGGAGTATGGGGATTTCACACAACCGGTTGTAATCCAAAGGTAACATTTTAATGTACAAACGGTAGGTGCATTAAGTGACTAAAGTACCTTGGCCAATGCGACAATGCCTTTCAGACGTGTGGCTGCCACCTCAAACTCCGGAGCTAGTCGTTTACAATGGCCACACCTAAGGGACACACAAGTGAGGTAAACTGAGATCAGTAAAACAATAAAAGCTTGACCCTTATGTTGCCGTTAATAATCCATTCAGACCTTAGTTTGAAATCTAGAGAGGTGGGCTTTAAATGCAGGTGGAATTTGATACCACCGTGATGGATGGGTGTAAATTGACGTTTAAATAAATGCAGCCGCAATGTTGAGGAAAAAGGAAAACCACATTATTGCTGGAAAATACAAATCTGTGAATGACTTTATCAAATCTTAACTATGGTTCTGATCATCCGAGGAAGTCTTGCTCAAGTTTGACAGCAATGAACTACCTGC
The DNA here is from genome assembly GCF_901001165.1 of Salmo trutta. Lineage (NCBI taxonomy): Eukaryota > Metazoa > Chordata > Actinopteri > Salmoniformes > Salmonidae > Salmo > Salmo trutta. Next base: position 20,117,064 of record NC_042963.1, on the reverse strand, counting down.
TAACTGTTCTGGGGACCAATCAGGAGTAGCCACCAAAACTTCACTGGCCAATCATAAGGTTACAAAAGTGGTATCCCAAGCCTGCAGTTAGGTGATTTTAAACCCATTTTAGCTCGCTTATAGCCTCCTAGTTAAGTTTGAGAGGTAAACAAGTTCAATTTGAGGAAACTCATGATCAACCTGAAACTCTACGAAATAAAATTCAATTTCCTATTATATGAAACATTGTGGCTTGCCAGGCCACATCCAAAGTAGCCAACTTAGTTACATACTAGCCATGTCCATTCTACACCCAGCTAGCTAGTATAACGTGATATTTGATAACGAGCAACGCTATGTAGCTAGCAAAGTGCATGTAAGAAATAAGCAGAAACGGGTCACTATGGCTAGGCTGTGGCCAATTTGACATTCCCTTCCTAACTTGCTAGCAAATGTTGTGAGCTAACCATTAAGTAGGTAACGTTAGAAAAGTGTTTGTTTCCTCAACTAGCTAACGTTAATACATATAGTTAGCTAGTAGCTAGTTAACAGTTAGTTGACAGCCAGAAAGTCAACTATTCAATTCTATAGAGTATTAACTTTTTTTTAACCTATTGCTCTTGCGCGAGTAGAGCTAGCTAACAGTGTCTGTTCACTGGAGACAAACTTGTAACAATTTAGCCTCAGAATGTAGTTAGCTATGCGTTTCTGTAGACCTTACCACGGCGCAAAGAATTCCACTAGAATCATCCCGTGATCTCCAATTTTACTGTCGAAATCATCATCAGAGAACTCTATCACATCACTCGCCCGGGCAGCCCCGGCGAGAACAATGAAGAAAAACAACTTCAACATTGCAAAACGTGCCGAAAGAGGAGCAAATTTAAAAAAAGTCAAGCCGGTTTTTCTTAAACCCTCCTAATGTGATAATGTGCTAGGTCCAATGTTGGAGGCACTGTTCGGAAAAAGAAAGAGAAAGCGCTATTAGTGGAGACGGTAAGGATGTGAGTTACTGGGCTTCTGAACAAAGTGTGGCGTCTCACCATTGGATTTTGAACAGCGTCATACTGTCTGAATCAGCCAATAAGAGCCAGGCACACATGATTTCCTTGTTCACTACCAATCCCCATTCATTCCTTTATCATACTTAAATCGCAAAAAATAATACTGATGATATTGATCACAAGAGTTCAATTCATCTAAATACACAGCACAACAAACGTTATTTGTTGTGGGGAAAATATAAAATCACAGATATTAAAATAGTATGTGTTATAATGTTCATTGCTTATTCATTACTATTGGTAAATTGGGTTTTTCTTTCCAAACAAAAATGTTCTGTGTCAGATGATACAGTACTTTTACACGTATTAATCACTACAGTATTTTAAACTAAGAGCCGGACAGAGTTGATTGATTTATGAAGTACAGACAACATCAAACACGTTTTGATGAACGATGTAACAACAGGTGAGAGATTACGCTCTAGAACGATTATACTGTTGTGACGTCACACATAATAAAATACCATTTCGATTTATGACAAACTTGTGTTCTGTTGAAGGGAACATTTCAGTCATGTCAAACTGCTTAGGTGAAATCATGTCAAACTGCTTTCGTTTTGCTTAGCTGAACGATATTCATATAGACAAATGGGGACACAGGTAAGTAATAATTTAACAAGACTGTTTCATGTTGTGAGTTTATGGCTATCCAAATTGTCATATTAATGGCATTCTTTAAAAACTTTACTGTAAATTCAGGGTCTAATCACTGACAACAATTGCTGTAATTTGCATGGTCATTTTCCAGGAGCCCCCCTCCATGGATCTTCCCTCCTACAACAGCCATAATGAAAGGGGCAAGTCAACCACTGAGAAGTTCCTTCCCAGAGCAGAGGTGGTCAGGTCCAAACTCATCCAGAGCTTTTATCTGCTGGACCAGTTACAGGAGGAGCAGAGAGGAAGCCCCAAATACTGCACCAATGATGTTTTAGGTAGCCCACATAGCTTCCAATTTGGTCTGAATGAAATCGGCCTCAGTTGTTTTGAGATTAGAGGTGTTTGTCTGTGAAGAGATTTGTAGAAGTATGTTTACTTCAGATGATTACACACTTTGGTCCTGCTTGGCCTACACTTTACAATACAGGAAAACTGTGATTTTATCGTGTGTGTTGTTTTTAAGAGGCATTGCTAAATAACAAGGATGCTTTTCTCGTGTCTGTCTGTCTGTCTGTCTGTCTGTCTGTCTGTCTGTCTGTCTGTCATGTGTGTGTGTGTGTATTTGACAGACGAGGAGAACTACACCAGTCTGATGGGGAAGGACACACACCAGCTGGTGCGCTTCGAGATCTCCCCCCAGAGGGACAGCACCATCACCATGGACCGCCGTCGCCAGGGACGACTGGAGAACCTTCATGCCAACTATCCGCCCTTGAACATGTTTGCCCACTGGATTCTAGAGAGTATCCTTACACCCAGTCCTGAATGGAAAACCAAAGCCTTGGGTTTTAGTTGTACCTGTAAATGTAATGGAACTGCAGTGACGTAAAGTGATTAACCCTATAGATGCAAGCCATTTCAAAACAAACCCTAAACAAACTCTACCTATATATATAAACTCTTTTTTTATATATATATATATATATATATATATAAAAACCTTTTTGGGGGGGTGGGTTCTACTACAGTGATGTACTTGAGACTCATGTATGTCTTTTTTGTTGTTGTTTGGGCTCAAGAGTTTTTCAATGTTTTTCATGATTATTCATAGGAGCATTACAAGTGAACAAGTGTTTTTCTCAGGAAATAGCTTTGCACATATTCCTTTCAAGTGTGCTGTTTACTTGACAGAATTCTCTAGGTAAAATATTTATGAATATCATTGTCATCCTCATCATTCTGAACACCATTGTATTGGAGATACAAGCAGGTAAGAAAATATCAAAGTCTCTCATCATATCAATTCAATGTCAAATAATCATTAACATTTGTAATGCATTTTATCCCCTTATTTCCACAGCCGGGTGTATGAGCATTGACTGGAATTTTCAATGACATAAGATGTTTCACTACGTAGATTGAATGCCTACTATATTTCAAAGTGTACGGTCCGGGTCTGTTAGTGCTCCAGTCCCCCCTGTCATAGTTAGCAACAGAGGACATGGAAAGCATGTTATTTCCCGTAGAAATGGTTGTGTGGTCAATGTAAGTAACCTAATTTATGTTCCTCTAACTCCCCTGAATACCACTGTCATCCCAGCGATAACTCTTGTCAGCAGATAGCGCTTAGCTCGACCAGTGCAATTAGTTCCTATGTGAATTCCACAAATGGATACCCCCTCAGTTTTCAAATCAGTTAGAGGGCTTGGGCTGTTGCACATGAACGTCATGTCAAAGATGGACCTTCTTGATTTCAGGGTGCATGACACCTACCCTGATATTCTGTTCCTCACAAAGACCTGGCTCAGTGGTCTGATTATGAATACGGACATTGGAATTGGGGATTACAACACCTTCAGGTGTGATATCCTGAAAAAAAGACTGAGGGGTGGCTACACATGTGAAATCAATGCATGTTCTCTAAGTGTCACTATCCACAAAAAGTGTGAGTGTTTGGTTATAGATGTGGCTTTATGCCAAAATACTAACTTGTTTGTAGCAGGGATTTACTGCCGTCCTGCTGCATTGGCGGATGCTGTTGGTACTATTTCTGAGTATTTATAACATTTTATGTCATCTGAATTAGTTATGTTAGAAGATTTGAACCTGAATTGGCTTAACATGGCCTCTGATCATTTGAAGAATATTTGTCTGGACTATAACCTGACTCAACTAATCTCCAAACCTACACTGATTCATGTAAGAAACCCAGCAAAGTCCTCGTTGATTGACCTCATTTTGACAAATAGCTCCCACAAGTTCTTAAGTGACGTTTTGCTAATGACATCAGTGATCATTGCACGTATTAGAGATACGAAACAAAACACTTTGATCTTCATATAATTATGCAGATGAATTTAAAAAACTTAACTCCCCAAGTATCTCTTCAAGATCCTACTGTATGTTTTGCTCTGAGCTTTCCTCTATCGGCTGCATGCCTGACCCTAAACTGGCTCTATAACTTTTTTCATAAATGTTTATACTGTGTCTCTGTCACGGCTGTCTGTAAGAGGGAACCAAGGTGCAGCAGAGGATGTGCTCATCATTAGAATTTTAATTCAAAACAAACAAGAGAACACTACAAAATGAACAAAACGACAGCAAACAGTCCTGTTAGGCAAATACTCAAACAGAAACAATTACCCACAAAACCCAAAGGAAAAACATGCTCCTTATGTGTGACTCCCAATCAGCAGCAACGAGCTTCAGCTGTGCCTGATTGGGAGCCACACACGGCCCAAAACAAAGAAATACCAAAACATAGAAAAAGGAACATAGAACGCCCACCCAATGTAACACCCTGGCCTAACCAAAATAAAGAACAAAAAACCCCTCTCTATGGCCAGGGCGTTACAGTCTCTGGCAGACAAACTGACTCGGTAGCTGATTGGCAGTGTTTCAGGCAATTGAAAAATAGATACACTTCCTTAATTAAGAAAGCTAAATCAAGCTACTTTCTAAGTTCTATCTCAGACTCTGCTGGTGAGCCGTACAATTTTGGGAAAACAGTTAATGCGCTGAAACGTGGAAATTCCTCTCCTTCCCTGCCTAAGCAAATCGTGTCAGACTGGCGTCATTACTGAGAAAAATTAGATAAGCGATGCTTTTACTCAGCATTTTATCTCGGCAGGCTTTTAATTTGAAATAAATGGTGGTTTAACTGACCCTTGGTCAGTTAGTTGACTGCTCTTCCCTCTCCCAACCTCCAGTAGGCGCAATTAAAGATCTGTCAACTTCTAGTGAATCTTCTTCTACTGATTTTCTACTGAGATGTGCTTGATGTGTAAAAAAGTTATTTTTTTTAAATCCACTGGGGCTGATTTGCTTAATCCTTTCTTGCTGCATCTTTCTGCTACCCTGATTGCGGAATCATTGAAATATTTTATCTTGGGTGCTGTTCCTAGGGTTTGGAAGGCTACCCATGCGCACCATCTCAAAGGTGGTAACCCTTCCGACATTAATAACTATCACCCAATCTCAAAACTATTTTTCCTGGCAATTAAAAAAAAAAAATGTAATCAACACTCAGCTTAGATCTTTCTTCGCTTCAAAATGTATTCTAAGGTTTGCAGATGATTTATCTTTGCTTTAGCCAACTCATTGATTGTTGTTGGCTGGACAAGAAGCAGACCTGGCAACCTGACTATTCTTTCTGCCCAAGAGGTGTTTGACAACATGGACCCCAATCTGGAGATTGTGAAATTGGTTCTGGAAATGTTGGACTGGAGCATCCTGGCCATCTTCTTCCTGGAGATCGTATTGAAGTGGTTGGACAACTTCTGGAACTTCTGGAAAAGCACCTGGAATATCTTTGATTTTGCTGTTACCATGCTGGTAAGAGTCAAACCAGCAAGGAATTGAATAATGTGAATGTACTGTAGATGTGATGCAGATAGACGCACATAAATAAATACAAACCTATATATAGGCCTATGCATTATGTATATATACATACAGTGCCTTCAGAAAGTATTCAAACCCCTTGACATTTTCCACATTTTGTTGTGTTACAGCCAGAATTTAAACTATATTAAATTGAGATTTTGTGCCTACACACACAATACCCCATCATGTCAAAGTGGAATTATGTTTGTAGACATTTTTACAAATGCATAAAAAATGAAAAGCTGAAAATGTCTTGAGTCAATAAGTATTCAATCCCTTTGTTATGGCAAGCCTAAATAAGTTAAGGAGTAAAAATGTGCTTAACAAGTCACATACTCAATCAAATGTATTTATAAATCCCTTTTTACATCAGCTGATGTCATAAAGTGCTGTACAGAAACCCAGCCTAAAACTCCAAACAGCAAGCAATGCAGGTGTAGAAGTGCGGTGGCTAGGAAAAACTCCCTAGAAAGGCCAGAACCTAGGAAGAAACCTAGAGAGGAACCATGCTCTGAGGGGTGGCCAGTCCTATTCTGGCTGTGCCGGGTGGAGATAACAGTACATGACCAAGATGTTCAAACGTTCATAGATGACCAGCAGGGTCAAATAATAATTATCACAGTGGTTGTACAGGGTGCAACAGGTCAGCATCTCAGGAGTAAATGCCAGTTGGCTTTTCATAGCCGATCATTTAGAGTTAGAGACAGCAGGTGCGGTAGAGAGAGGGAGTCGAAAACAGCAGGTCCGGAACAAGGTAGCACGTCCGGTGAACAGGTCAGGGTTCCATAGCCGCAGGCAGAACAGTTGAGACTGAGGCAGCAGCACGACCAGGTGGACTGGGGACAGCAAGGAGTCATCAGGCCAGGTAGTCCTGAGGCATGGTCCTAGGGCTCAGGTCCTCCGAGAGAAGAGAAAGAGAGAGAATTAGAGGGAGCCTTCTTAAATTCACACAGGACACCAGATAAGACAGGAGAAATACTCCAGATATAACAGACTGACCCTAGCCCCCCAACACAAACTATTGCAGCATAATTACTGGAGGCTGAGACAGGAGGGGTCAGGAGACACTGTGGCCCCATCTGACTATACCCCTGGATAGGGCCAACCAGGCAGGATATAAGCCACCCAGTTCGCCAAACCACAGCCCCCACACCACTAGAGAGAACTTCAACCGCCAACTTGTCCTGAATACAAAGCGTTATGTTTGGGGCAAATCCAATATAACACATTACTGAGTACCACTCTCCATATTTTCAAGCATAGTGGTGGCTGCATCATGTTATGGGTACGCTTGTAATCGTTAAGGACTGGGGAGTTTTTCAGAATAAAATATAAAGCTGAATGGAGCTAAGCATAGGCAAAATCCTAGAGGAACACCTGGTTCAGTCAGCTTTCCACCAAACACTGGGAGATTAATTCCTCTTTCACCAGGACAATTCAGCGGGACAATAACTTAAAACACAAGGCCAAATCTACACTGGAGTCGCAGTGAAAGTTCCTGCGTGGCCAAGTTACAGTTTTGACTTAAAATCATCTTGAAAATCTATGGAAAGACTTGAAAATGGCTGTCTAGCAATGATCAACAACCAACTTGACTTAGTTTATATAATTTTATATTGTACAATCCAGGCACGCAAAGCTCTTAGAGACTTACCCAGAAAGACTAATTTCTGCCAAAGGTGATTCTATGCATTAACTCAGGGGTGTGGATACTTATATAAATGAGATATTTCTGTATTTCATTCTAGATAAATGTGCAGCAATTTCTAAAAACATGTTTTCACTTTGTCACGATGGGGTATTCTGTGTCGATGGGTGAGAAAAAAATTGATATTTAATCAATTTTGAATTCAGGCTGTAACACAACAAATGGAATCCGTGAATGGATGTGAATACTTTCTGAAGGCACTGTACATACAAGTCCAAATCCAAATCCCAGTTACAGTACTCAGGTTACCTCTCTCTCCTCCCCCAGTCTGTTATACCAGAGATCGTGAAGGTTTTCAAAGGGGTGGACACTGACGACTTGGAGATTGTGGCACTCCTAAAGAAGTTCCGTATCCTCCGCTCCCTGAAAATTATCTCTAAATTCAGGCAGATCCGCCTTATCGTGTTGGCCATCTCCAAAGCTTTCAAGGTAGGGAACCAACCATAGAATTACAGTATAATTATTATTCTATGTCTATGGATCCAACAGTTTTACACTCCCTCTGTATTGGTGTCAGCATTTATTGTGCAGTTAGAGACTGAGTGATACAGACTTTGGGAGTCGGACAAACATGAGTGACAAATTTTTCAAAGGTACGTGTGCACGAAAAGGACTCAACCTTGCGCGTCAGTTTTCACGCAAAGGTTGGCATTTATCAATTTCTACTTGACAGCAAAGTGTAAGTATTGGGGCAACAGGGTAGCCTAGTGGTTAGAGCATTGGGCTAGTAACCGAAAGGTTGCAAATTTGAATCCCCGAGCTGAAAAGGTACAAATCTGTCGTTCTGAACAAGGCAGTTATCCCACTGTTCCTAGGCCGTCATTGAAAATAAGAATTTGTTCTGACTTGCCTAGTTAAATAAAGGCAAAAAATCTCCACGTTCAGCTCATGCATACGCTCAACATCTAGTGGTTGATCAGTTGTATTGCAAGCAAATATAGTTATTTTTTGGGAAATGGAAGTGTTTGATGCATGGGAAATATAGAAATAGTAGACTAATAAAAACATTAAAAGGTAGGCCTAATGATAAAACATGCATTTGCTGTCAGTAGATCGCATTGCAGCAATTAGCCTAATATGTTTCTTTTACTTGTATTATATAGGCCTAAATCATAATCGTATTGCAGGGCATCTCTCCTTTCTGACATGACTTGCTTATTTCCGCTACACAACAAATTAGGCTAACATTTATCCATCGCTCAATAGCCAAGCATGCTTGAAAGTAATTAGTAGCCTACTTAAAATAATTGTGTGATAAGAGAGCGACATCATGGCCTGTAATCTCAGAGTTTATCCCAAGGCTGGAGATTATACCAAGGCTGTATAATTTATTTTGAAATTGTTCAAAATGGCAATCAGCCCTCCAGAATGCGCGGCCAGTATTTGGCACTCGCTATAGATGGCATGCATTTTTGGTTTGAAAAAGTCACTGCAAAGGATTTAAACACTCTGCTCATGGCCCAGTTCCAACATGTCCAAATTATACAGCAAATGAGAGTGTTTTTGTCAACATAAAAGGTGAATGGATGACGTTTTTCAGGCGGGTATGTGTCTGATTTATCAATGAAAACATGCATATATGTTGTGTGTGACAGTTTGATGAATCCCAATAATTTGTTGTGCACTTAAATCCTAGAATCTCCATGTACGCCAGATTTTAGTGAGACATTTACACAGGGTTGATAAATGAGGCCCCAGGCAGGTAACATGGTCAACTTCTAGCCATACTATTATCACATATGACTGCCAAGCACTTCTGGATATCAGATTGACAGTTACTAACCTCGATTTCAACTTCAAATACGACTTCAACTCAGACTCAGCTGTTCCACTGCTCATACTGGACCATATTTCTTTGTTCCATGGGCTACCAAAACGTGGGAGACGAGGTGGTGTCCTGGTGAAATTGAGGCGAAGAGAAAAACTGAAAGGCTTTTCGGTCTGTTCTATTGGCAAATGCCTAGTCACTCGAGAATAAGATGGATGAGCTTCGTTCCAGAGTCTCCTATTATAGAGACTTTAAATGCTGCAATATATGTCTTACTGAAATATCACATTTACATAAGTATTCAGACCCTTTATTCAGTACTTTGTTGAAGCACCTTTTGGCAGCGATTACAATCTTCTTGGGTATGACGCTACAAGCGTGGCACTGTATTTGGGGAGTTTCTCCCACTCTTCTCTGCAGATCCTCTCAAGTTCTGTCAGGTTGGATGGGGAGCGTCACTGCTCAGTTATTTTCAGAGATGTTCGATCTGGTTCAAGTCCGGGCTCTGGCTGGGACACTCAAGGACTTTCAGAGAATTGTCCCTAAAGCCACTCCTGCATTGTCTTGGCTGTGTGCTTACGGTTGTTGTCCTGTTGGAAGGTGAACCTTCGCCCCAGTCTGAGGTCTTGAGTGCTCTGGAGCAGGTTTTCATCAAGGATATCTCTGAAATGTCCTCCATTTAACTTTCCCTCGATCCTGACTAGTCTCCCAGTCCCTGCCACCAAAAAACATCCCCCACCGTAGGGATGGTGCCAGGTTTCCTCCAGATGTGAGGCTTGGAATTCAGGCCAAAGAGTTCACTCTTGGTTTCAATAGACCAGAGAATCTTGTTTCTCATGGTCTGAAAGTTCTTCAAGTGCCTTTTGGAAAACTCCAAGTGGGCTGTCATGTGCCTTTTACTGAGGAGTGGCTTCTGTCTGATCACTCTACCATAAATGCCTGATTGGTGGAATGCTGCAGAGATGGTTGTCTTTCTGGAAGGTTCTCCCATCTCCACAGAGGACCTCTAGAGCCCTGTCAGAGTGACCATCGGGTTCTTGGTCACCTCCCTGACCAAGGCCCTTCTCCCCGATTGCTCAGTTTGGCCAGCCGGCCAGCTCTAGGAAGAGTCTTGGTGGTTCCAAATTTCTTTCATTGAAGAATGATGCAGGCCATTTTGCACTTGGGGATCTTCAATGCTGCAGATATGCTTTGGTACCCTTCCCCAGAGATGTGCCTCGACACAATTCCATGTCTTGGAGCTCTACATGCAATTCCTTCGACCTCATGGCTTGGTTTTTGCTCTGACATGCACTGTCAACTGTGGGACCTTATACTCAGACCTCATACTTTTGTTTATGTAGTCTATTTACCTCAAATACATCATACCTCTGCACAGGTGTGTGCCTTTTCAAATTAATTGATGACAGGTGGACTCCAATAAAGTTGTAGAAACATCTCAAGGATGATCAATGGAAACAGGATGCACCTGAGCTCAATTGAGTCTCATAGCGATGGGTCTGAATACTTATTTAAATAAGGTATCTGTTTTTATTTGTAATGAATTTGCAAAAAATTTCTAAAAACCTATTTTTGCTTTGTCATTATGGGGTATTGTGTGTAGATTGATGAGCAATAAAATGTATTTAATACATTTTAGAATAAGGCTGTAACATAACAAAATGTGGAAAAAGTCAAGGGGGGTTGAATAGTTTCCGGATGCACTGTACATACCATATGCACACTCTATAACAAGTGCGCTGAGAGTCGGGAAGCAAGTTCATGAAGTGAGTGTTTCAATAAATAAGCGCAACTAAATACAAAACAAGAAACACAAACAACACACCGACATGACACTGGAACAGAAACAATAACACCTGGGGAAGGAACCAAATGGAGTGACATATATAGGGAAGGTAATCAGGGAAGTGATGGAGTCCAGGTGAGTCTGATGATGCGCAGGTGCGCGTAACGATGGTGACAGGTGTGTGTCATAACGAGCAGCCTGGTGACCTAGAGGCCGGAGAGGGAGCACACACTACATGGTCACTCCCCCAAATTCACATACACTACACACGGATACCGACACAACACAAACACACATGCATATTCACACACTCTTTATTTTACTCATATGATTATCTATCTGGATGCCTAGTCGCTTTACCCTGCCTTTATGTACATACACTATATATACAAAATGTGGACACCCCTTGAAATTAGTGAATTTGGCTATTTCAGTCACACCCGTTGCTAACAGGAGTATAAAATCGAGCACACAACCATGCAATTTCCATAGACAATCATTGGCAGTAGAATGGCCTCACTGAAAAGCTCAGTGACTTTAAACGTGGCACCATCATAGGATGCCACCTTTCCAACAAGTCAGTTCATGAAATTTCTTCCCTGCTAGAGCTGTCCCGGTCAACTGTAAGTGCTGTTATTGTGAAGTGGAAATGTCTAGGAGCAACAACGGCTCAGCAGCAAAGTGGTAGGCCACAGAACAGAACCCCCGAATGCTGAAACACGTAACGCGTAAAACTTGTCTGTCCTCAGTTGCAGCACTCACTACCAAGGTCCATACTGCTTCTGGAAGCTTCCGGAAGCAATGTCAGCACAAGAACTGTTCGTCGGGAGCTTCATGAAATGGGTTTCCATGGCTGAGTAGCCGCACTAGCCTAAGATCACCATGCTCAATGACAAATGTCGGCTGGAGTGGTGTAAAGCTTGCCGCCATTGGACTCTGGAGCAGTGAAAATGCATTCTGTGGAGTGATGAATCACGCTTCACCATCTGGCAGTCAGACGGACAAATCTGTGTTTGGCAGATTCCAGGAGAACGCTACCTGCCCCAATGCATAGTGCCAACTGTACAGTTTGGTGGAGGTGGAATAATGGTCTGGGGCTGTTTTTCATGGTTTGGGCTAGGTCCCTTAGTTCCACTGAAGGGAATCTTAACACTACAGTATACAATGACGTTCTAGACAATTCTGTACTCCCAACTTTGTGGCAACAGTTTGGGAAAGGCCCTTTCCTGTTTCAGCATGACAATGCCCTGTATACAAAGCGAGGACCATACAGAAATGGTTTGTCGAGATCGGTGGGGAAGAACTTGACTGGCCTGCACAGAGCCCTGACTTCAACCCCATCGAACACCTTTGGGACTAATCGGCCAACATCAGTGCCCGACCTAAGCAATGCTCTTGTGGCTGAATGGAAGCAAGTCCCCGCAGCAATGTTCCAACATCTAGTGGAAAGCCTTCCCAGAAGAGTGGAGGCTGTTATAGCAGAAAAGGGGGGATTAACTCCATATTAATGCCCATGATTTTGGAATGAGATGTTTGACGAGCAAGTATCCACATACTTTTGGTCATGTAGTGTATTTACCTGAAATACATCATACCTCTTCACATTGATCTGGTACTCCCTGTATATAGCTCCACATTGATCTGGTATTCCCTGTATATAGCTCCACATAGATCTGGTACTGGTACTCCCTGTATACAGCTCCACATTGATCTGGTACTGGTACTCCCTGTATATAGCTCCACATTGATCTGGTACTGGTACTCCCTATATATAGCTCCACATTGATCTGGTACTGGTACTTCCTGTATATAGCTCCACATTGATCTGGTGCTGGTACTTCCTGTATATAGCTCCATTCTTGTGTATTTTATTTGATTCCTTGTGTTAGTTACTATTTTATTTTGTATTATTATTTTTAAAGGTTCGTAAGCAAGCATTTCACTGTAAAGTCTGTACCAGTCGAATGTAATACATATGATTTGATTTGATTAGTCCTACCTGTATACATGTGTGGTCCTTTTGTGACCTGATGGAACATAGAAATGGCCCCACTGTTATGAAGTGCCTCTATTCTATACTATTCTACAGAAGGACGACAAAATATCTCTGTGTTTACAGGCTATGACCTTCATCTTCTTACTGCTGCTGGTGTTTGCTTATATCTTCGCTGTGGTTGGAGTCATCCTGTTCGAGAGTTACACTCGCTCCAACGTCGAGGGCCTGGTCTACAATATGAACTTTAAGTGTGTGACATTTGCTCTTACTATGAAAGCTTGATTTCTTTGGAAGTATTTAACAGTAGTATTTCTCTCATTCTCAGTTATGATAAGATAATATGATATTAATGTGAACAGTGGTCATTGAGAAACATGACATTTTCCTAAATCTCAGGCCTTCAAGAGTAGAATGCAAACACTTGATATTACATTACAGATAAGGTTAGAGTCCAACCAGTCAGAATCCATTTCTGTTAAGGAACAAAACCTACAGCCATGTTACATCTTTGAAGATTTTTGACACATTTTCATGAACTTTCATCATCTCCCAGAGATATCTACAACTCCTTCATCACCCTCTTCATCCTCTTCACCATGGATCACTGGTACGCTCTGCTCGCCGACACCCGCAAAGTTCCAGAACTGGACAAAGCCATATGTGGCCTATACATCATCCTCTGGCTCCTCATAGGCTCCTTCGTATTCCGCAATATCTTTGTGGGTATTATGGGTAGGTACTTTCCCGTAATGCTTTGATAAAGAGCATCCATTTAGCTATTTCATTTTCTTTTTTTATATTCTCAGACTTGACTGTTTGTGGGTCTTTATCTTTTATCTAGATATTTCACATTAAAATGGAAATTAAAAACGTTCTCTAACTTTGTGGGCCAGTTTGATATAAACGGTTTTATTTCATACTGTTCCAATGTCCATACTACTTGCATAAGTACTACTGAGCATGCAGTCTAAGTGGTACGCTAATGTGATAATGCTCAGATGTTTTTTACCTAATTGTCTGTTTCCTTTTTGTCCATCCAGTGAATAACTTCCAGGCCATCCGGAGTGACCTCTCTAAAGAGGTACAGCAGATTGAGATCCAGGCCAAAGCTGATCTCTTTAAAGCTGAGATCATAAACAGGTGAGGGTGGAGATGTTCTATTGGATGCTACAGACCGGTGTGATTGGCGAATAAGATGTAGCATTACAGTAAAGAAATGAAACAGTATTATCTTTTTCAAGATAGAACGTCTTTGATGTTGATGTTCACCATTACTTTCTGGGCCAATATGTGAGAAACTAACCAGTATATTACAGTGAGGGAAAAAAGTATTTGATCCCCTGCTGATTTTGTACGTTTGCCCACTGACAAAGAAATGATCAGTCTATGCAAATCAATTTATTTAACATTTTTGACATGCGTTTTTCTGGATTTTTTGGTTGTTATTCTGTCTCTCACTGTTCAAATAAACCTTCCATTAAAATTATAGACTGATCATTTCTTTGTCAGTGGGCAAACGTACAAAATCAGCAGGGGATCAAATACTTTTTTCCCTCACTGTACCTTTGTTTAGAATAAATATGTTCATGTCATTGAAATGTCTTTTGACAAATATCTTGAAAAATGTATGTTTTTGCTTTTCTTTTTGTAGGAGGATAAGTCATTTGAAATTTGCCAGGTAAGACAGTTTCTTTTAAGGTTTCATGTACGTTCTCGTCCCTGTCATATCGTAAAATGTATAAAACAATTTGATGTCGACACAATTGAATTAATTTCATTTAAATTCACAATTGAAAAAAGTTCAAGTTAGGTCTAATATATTCAAATATACATTTAGGCTGAGCAAAGTGGCAGAGGGTGATGAAGAGTCATTTTCCACTGAGGATCTACTAAAGTTTACAAGATGTAATATTCCAGAAAAAGGTGGGTTCTTTTCAAACCTAACCACCATTGGGACACCGTAATATACTCGTCATACTTTGAATAGGGACCATTTCTTTGTGATCCTAGAATGAGACAAAAGAGCAATTTATGTTATCTAAACATAGATATAGAAAACAGGAAAAAAACACAAAACACCACCTGTCACGCCCTGACCTACTCTACCATAGAAAATAACATCTTACTATGGTCAGGACGTGACAGAACTTGACAAAAAATGTTTTATTTCATTACTTTAACAGAACGTTTCCTAAAAGTTCACACATGGTTACATTTAATTACATTTTGATAATATTCTAAGAATGTTCTCTAAATGGTTTGACATTGGGAATGTTCTCAAATTGTTTAATGTTAAGAAACAATGGTCTTCTTTGGGAATTTCAGTACTTCAGCATAACGTTTCTTACAGGTTTCCTCATATTTCTATTTAAAGTAATGTTCTTAAATTGTTCAGAGAACTTTAAGAAACAACGATCTTTTGTCGGAATTTCAGTACAGAACATTCTGCACAAGTTCCCATGAGGTTCTATTTAATGTAATATTTTGACTACATTCTGGGAACATTCTCAAAAACAGTGTAACTTAAGCAATGTTCTCAGAACTTTCGGAGAATGTATGGTTCTCTTTTATGTCCGTTCTTGGTAATATTCTGGGAATGTTGTAAAAAAAATGGAATTCTAAATGTTACCAAAAACATTACCATCAATAAGCTCTAAATTCTGTTCTCAGAACATGGAGAAAACTTTCCATAAAAACCACAGAAACTTAGGTAACTTTCAGAGAACGCTCTAAGAATGTTATTTACATATACATTCCATTCTCAGCGTCAACAAAACTCTCTAATCCTCCATCTTAAGTGTGTGCAAGATCACACCTACTGTAATTGTAAGCAAACTTTCACTAATAACTAAACAAAACTTTCATAGCATTTACAGAATGTTCTCAGAATGTTATTTAATTACCTTCAAATAAACTATAATTTCTGTTCTCAGAGAGTTAATATAATCTCCCAGAAACTCAAGTGAAATGTTTTCAGAATCTCCCTGCAACCAAAAAAATAAACGTTCCCATAACAGTCTGGAATGTTTGGTTTTGTTCTAAGATCGTAAAAAAAAAATGTTCAGTTATACCCGTCAGGAAACTTAGGGCTCCGTTCCTGGAAACCAATCTGAAACCAAAAACACACGTTCCCACAACTTCCAAGGAACCAAATTTGTGTCAAAATGTTGGTGATACCCAATAAATCATAGGGAGTACATTTGGAGCGTGTGATGATATTTGGTACAGTACATCAATTCTGTTAAGAATTTTAGTGAACATACCAACATGCCCCGGACACTGAGATCTCATTACTATGATGCACTCTAAAAGAGTAGTCTGAGCCATCTGGATCATCATAAAGGCACCAAACTTAAAACAAACTGAAACAGAGAGGGTATCCCTGGACTCGTTTTCTGCTGCAAACAGTTTTACAGCATTTTTCTGTTTCATGCCCTAATGAACTGGTTTCCTCGTATTACCCCCCTCTGTTAGACTGGGAGTCGTACGTGGAGGAGAACATGAAGGTGATGCAGGAGCAGGAGGAGAACGAGAAGGTCACCTGGCCCCGGGATTCCCTTTTCAGGTACTTTGAGCTGCTGGAGATGCTCCAGCACAACCTGGACGAGAGGAAGAGGCTGCAGAACTTAGCAGGTAAGGAATCACACGGAGGAGGAGGAGGAGTAGTAGTCGTCCCCTCCCGGACTGTATTTAGATGGCGAAGAGACTAAAAGGTTTTGCACGTGGGGTGGGGGCCCCCCAACCAAATCTCTCATAGGGCCCCCAAAAGGCTAGAGATGGCACTGAGTGCAGATGAAGGAGATGAGATAGGGAGAGGAAACCACTTGAGACTATGCACTTTGTAATAGTCTTGATAGCCGAGACTAGTAGAAATGAGTCTGAACTATTGTAACAACAGCTCCCTTCTGAATAGGTTTCTTGTGTTTTTGTCAGATGCCTTAATCATGTAATAAGTATGCCTCATTTTAGAACCTCATTGTAAAGTACATAATAGACACAGTAGACCTACAGTATGTTTGAGTCAAAAAATGTTTTTCTCTCTGTCACTCTCCCTACTCTCTCTGTCTTCTCTGACACAGTTCAGGCTTTGCTAAACCTGCACGACTCATAGGACCCCACATCGACATCTATTCAGAAGAAGAAGAGCCACCATATTTTGAAGAAAATAAAACATGTTTTTTTCTCTTCCCAGTATTGTCAGTGTCCATGTTCAATTAGTCATCTAGTTTACCCTGATGTGGAGGGCAGAGAGAGCCAACGATAGCCTGGTTAAACCATACTGAATGCTGCGCTCACCTTTGTTTTACTTCACCTCAGTTTGGATGCCAGGCTAAGGCAATGAGGTCAAATATATTTATTCCTAGTAGTAGTCAACTTGAATGGTCTCACAGTTCCACCCAATATGTAATAGGGGGCACTCTTACACAGTGTCACTGAGCCCCCTGGGAGGTCATGCACCGTGTCCACCACAGTTCCCCTTAAGATTATTCCCTGCCATTTTAGATTGACATGTGACATCTTAGACACATCAAGGTTACATTGGTACTGTCCTATGCAATAGCTGGTGGACAATAACAATTGGTTTTTTTTAAAAACAAGGCTACATTAAGTTCTCAGCGCAGAGGTGACTCTCAAAGTAGTTAAGAAATGGCTGCCAGACCTTAGAAAACTTTTGAGAGGAGCCACGGGTGGAATATTTTACCTTCTCAAGTTTGAGATGTGGCATAACAACCCTAACTCAGTGCGCATGCGATGGCGGGGTATCGGATTTCCACTTAAAAAGGAATAAGTGGTCGGGCCAGAAGGGACGAGAAGGCTATGGCCTCTGCTTGGGTAATGCAGAAAGTAATCCCTTCGGGGGCGCCCCAAAAATAGGGACAAAAGGGAGTTGGGGCAATTTTTTTATTGCATATATATGATAAAGTCTCAAAGATAGAGCACCAGAATGGACCTAGTGTCGGGCATGACCAGTACATGTGATACAGAGTGGTGGTTAGCTGATGGCATCTAGAGCAGGTTGGGTCTATTTCTGTTTACAATCTGGCAGGTCTACTCCTGCAAAAGTGTAGGCGATGAAATACTTTATAACTGTAGTAACTCATGTCTAATGCAGATAGAGGATGAGTGTATCCTGTCAATTGCAGAATGCCAGGTGATATCGGAGATCTCGATTCCAAACCCTTCCTCCCATGAACGATTTACATGGTCTGGCAGCCATTTCTCGACTACTTTGAGAGTAACCTCTGCTCTGAGAACTTAATGTAGCCTTGTTTTATAAAAACATTCTATTGTCCACCAGCTATTGCATAGGATAGTACCAATGTAACCTTGATTGATGCACATGTCTATCTAAGATTGGGACACGCAATATTCAGAATAATGTCATACGGCATAGAAATGTGTCCCTTTATTTAGGGATCCAGGATCAGACCAACTGGTGGGTGGGAGAGATGGGAGGGGAGGCATAGACTAAAGAGACCGGGATGATGTTTGACATGAGTGCTTTTCCATAAGTGGCCACACCAGTTGGTTCTTCCCCCTCTAAGCACGTAGAGACCCAAAAGGTTATCTTGTGAATATTGACAGGCCGGTAGTAATGGAGGAAACTGGGTAGAGCAAGACCCCCCCTCTCCTTTATGTCTTTCCAAAAATGCTTTACGCAACCATGGGATCGTTTTATTCCAAATGAAAGTACATATACACTCAGTGTTCAAAACATCAAGGACACCTGCTCTTTCCATGACACAGACTGACCAGGTGAATCCAGGTGAAAGCTATGATCCCTTATTGATGTCATTTGTTAACTCCACTTCAATCAGTGTAGATGAAGGGGAGGAGACAGGTTAAAGAAGGATGTTTAAGCCTTGAGACATGGATTGTGTATGTATGTCACTCAGAGGGTGAATGTGCAAGACAAAAGATTGAACGGGGTATGTAGTAGGTACCAGGCACACTGGTTTGAGTGTGTCAAAAACTGCAATGCTTCTAGGTTTTTCGTGTGTATCAAGAATGGTCCATCATCCAAAGGACATCCAGCCAACTTGACACAACCGCGGGAAGCATTGGAGTCCACGTGGGCCAGCATCCCTGTGGAACGCTTTCGACACCTTGTGGAGTCTATGGCCCGATGCAAGGCGGTATTGAATGTCACTGTCTGTCACATCAAATGTGTCTCTTGACCTGTGTGCACCTACGTTGTAAACTTTCATTCATAGGCTAGGTTGTAGCAACCTCATGATGGGTATAGGGAAAATGAAAGTATCATGTAGTTGCCTAAACCTATCGATGTTACATTTAACTGGGTGAATGGAATATGAATGAGTCTTTCAATACGCTGTAATAGAAATAAGGCCATGCTCATGAAAAAAATGTGTCCTCCTTCATCTGAAACGGCACTGACCGCAACCGCAGTGTATGTGATATGAGGAGTGTCGACCAGCGACTGAGGTCCTGCTTAGATTTCTCCAAGGCTGGCTTGAAATTAAAATTGAACAGGTCTTTGAATGTCCGAGTCACACAGATCCCTACATAGGTGAAAGTATTGGGGGCTACCGTGAAAGGAAATGAATCAAAAGATACACGGCGTATACAAAACAAGAACACCTGCTCTTTCCGTGACTTTATCCTTATTCAGACGGGATACCTTTTACTGGGCGAGCTCAGGTAATGTAATTATGTGTACGAGCACAAATCACCACATCCGTAATTTTAGTCCGTCCGATTCAGAAGATTAAATTAATTACTTGTCTGGAAGGTTATTATACCATCCCTAAAAACCTACTGTTTTTCGGCAAACGCTTTCGACACGTTGAGGTGTCCATGCCACGACGAATAGAGGCTGTTCTGAGCGCAAAGGGGTGGGGGGGTGCCGACACATTGCAACTCAATATTAGGAAGGTGTTCCTAATGTTTGGTGTACTCAGCGTATATCTATTGCTTCGTTATTGATCGGAAAGAGTATGCTTTTTGTCAAATTGATTTTGTAACCTCCACCATTGACAAAACACTAGATTATATCGAGAACGATTTAAGAATTGAGATAGACCCAATCACGTCTGAGACATACAGAGAGTTTGTGGACCTGTCCTCGATCTATACGTGTCGTCCCCGCGCTGCCTTTCAGGGAGATGCTTAGGGTTTCGATGACTATCTCAAATAGGAGAGCCCTAACAATTTCCTCTATGCAGGGAGAAATATAGTGAGAGGGTGCTGTTAGTACGAACATACAATATGCTTGAGGAGCTGAATACAGGGCCTTTTGTCCAAGAGACAAAAGTGAGGCCAAATATTTCAAGAGCAGTAAAAAGGTATTAAAATGCAATACGGTCAAATGCCATCCAGAGAGATTAGGGCTTCTGGAGTGGGGGAATAATTTGGTGAGTAAATAATATTGAATAAGCGCCGTAGGTTACTGAGTGATTAAAGCCTGTCTGGTCGGCGGGGTATTATTGCAGGCATACCCGCTTCTAGTCGGATAGCCAGAGCCTTAGTAAGTATATCTTATAGTCACAGCAAAGCAGACTAACAGGGCAGTAGGACCCACATTTCAGCGGGTCTTTTTCAGACTGATATTATGGCCTGTGACATGGCTGGGGGGAGTGACCCCTGCTTAAGTTTATTTCTGCGTAGATGTCGCATAATACGGGTGTCTGTTTAGAAGGTCCTCCTCAAAATGTTTGAATTGAGCATTGATGCACTTTTGGTCTGAGGTGGTCACATCTGCTGAGGTTGTGATTTCAGGTATTAGGTCAGAGGCTGATGATTGCCTCAGTTGATGGCAAAGAAGTTTACTGGCCAGTTCCTCATGCTCATAGTGGTTTTGTCTGGATTTTAAATGGAGGTCCTCTGATAAAATTCCATCTGTAATGTGATTCTCTCCTTATAGAGGTCTGCAGATGGCGTGGTTGAGTGCCTCTGATCAATGTCGTTTATAAGGTTAGCAAGTTCTGTAAGATGCCCTGACCTGTTATTCATGCCGGCGTTATATGATATGATCTGGCCACTTAGGTACGCTTTCAGCGCTTCCCATAGGGTGAACATTAATGTCTCTGAAAGCCGATTGACCTCAAGGTAAAAATCATTTTGGGCAGATATATACGTATGTGTCCAATTCTTCATCTGAGAAGAGACGTGGATTGAGTCGCCAAGTGCGTAGTGGGAGAACGTTATCAGGAAAACACAATACCATTACCACTGCGCTGTGGTCCGAGATGACAATACCCTCATAATCAGTGGACCTTAGTATTGGAAGCAACTTGTTGTCTAAAAGGAAACTATCAATTCTGGAATACGTCTGATGGACTGGGCGAAATAAAGAATATTGTTAAGATGTAGGATTTTTAAATCTCCAAGGGTCTGTTGCACAATATTCCTGGTTAAAATAATTAACAAAACATGCTGATTTAGAAAGGGACCCTGATACCGCTTTAGAGCGATCTAATGTGGGGTGCAGGACACAGTTCAAATCCCCCGCTAGTATAAATTGGTGAGTGTTCAGATCAGGGAGGAGTGGAAGAAAAACAACTCCCATAAAAACTGGTCATTGGCCCAATTAGGAGCATAAATACTGGCTAATACAACTGGCATGTTGAATAGTTTGCCCTGCACAATGACAACACATTTGACCTGGTGGTTCAAACTGCACATGTTCCAACTGACAAATTGAGTTGCTGCCCTGCCTAGCCTATTTGGCAATGCCAGAGTAAGGCTATTCAAAACCTTTGAAAACCTCTGCAAGGGGGACTGGGAGGTGAGGAAGTGAGTGGAAGAAAACAACAAAATAGAAAAAAAATTTGGCAAAAAAGTAACACATTCACATCGAGAACTAACATGCACAATAACACCCCAAGTGCTAGCCTCATCTTTACTAGTCCTGTATTAGCGGAGCCATTTCATTTTTTTCAGCATTGCCAGCATGGTCTAGCTGGTTCTGCTGGCCGACCAGCATGGTCTAGCTGGTTCTGCTGGCCGACCAGCATGGTCTAGCTGGTTCTGCTGGCCGACCAGCATGGTCTAGCTGGTTCTGCTGACCGACCAGCATGGTCTAGGTGGTTATGCTGGCCGACCAGCATGGTCTAGCTGGTTATGCTGGCAGACCAGCCTCTGTTGTGTTTTTGCTGGTGACCAGCCTTTCACAGTTTATTTTCCTGGTGATCAGACTTCAGTTGTGTTTTTTCAAGTGAGCAGTAGTGACGTGTAGTTTTGCGAACGATTCATTCTTTTTGAACAACTATTTTCACTGACTCGAGAGCCATGATTTATTTTTTTCTGAGTGACTCGTACAGTTTCGTGGTTCACTTGACCTTCTGGCCGCAATAAATCCTACAGCAGGATGAATACGCAGTCCTCCTCCGGTAACACTGGAGACGTGCTCCGACCAACAACTGTCTGTCATATATGTGCGCAGAGAAGAAGAAAAAAGAGTTTAGAACTCATAATTGATTGCATGGTGTGAGAATGAATGCAATGCATTTTGACTACTGAATGCTATGATGGACTATGAATAGAAACTCTCAGGATGGAACAATTGAGTTACAGTTCATGTAAGGAACTCAGTCAACTGAAATAAAGTCATTAGGCCCTAATCTATGGATTCCACATGACTGGGAATACAGAGATGCATCTGTTGGTCGCAGATACCGTGAAAACAAAATGGAGGGGCGTGGATCAGAAAACCAGTCAGTATCTGGTGTGACCACCATTTTGCCTCATACAATGCGACACATCTCCTTTTGCGTAGAGTTGATCAGGCTGTTGATTGTGGCCGGTGGAATGCTTTTCCACTCTTCTTCAATGGCTGTGCCAATTCGCCGGATATTGTCATTAACTGGAACATGTGGTCGTACACGTCGATCCAGAGCATCCCAAACATGCTCAGCGTGTGAGATGTCTGGTATGGAACATTTCTGGGATCTTTTATTTCAGCTCATGAAACATGGGACCAACACTTTACATGCTGCGTAATGCTCAGTGCACTACTTTTGTGTGTGTGTGTGTGGGTGGGTTACTAGTTTCCGCGTCTATGACTGAGTGTACAAAACATTAAGAACACCTTCCTAATATTGAGTTGCTCCCCACCCGTTTGACCTCAGAACAGCCTCAATTTGTCTGGGCATGGACTCTACAAGGTGTCGAAAGCATTCTACAGGGATGCTGGCCCATGTTGACTCCAGTGCTTCCCACAGTTGTTTCAAGATGGCTGGATGTTCTTTGGGTGGTTGATCATTCTTGATACACACGGGAAACTGTTAAGCGTGAAAAACCCAGCAACGTTGTAGTTCTTGACACAAACTGGTGTGCCTGGCACCTACTACCATACCCCTTTCAAAGCCACTTGCATTTTTCTTGCCCATTCACCCTCTAAATGGCACACATACACAATTCATGTCCCAATGGTCTCAATGCTTAAAAATCCTTCTTTAACCTGTCTCCTCCCCTTCATCTACACTGATTGAAGTGGATTTAACAAGTGACATCAATAAGAGATCATAGCTTCCACCTAGATTTACCTGGTCAGTCTGTCATGGAAAAAGCAGGTGTTCTTAATGTTTGTACACTCAGTGTATGTGACAAGTGGTGCCATCCCCCTACAGGCCCTGGTTACATCTTACATCTGGTTACATGTGGTTTTTGTGATCTAATCAAGATGATCCAGCTACAGCAAGTCCCTGTCTACCTCAGTAAGTGGTCAGGAAGATCATCAAAATCAGTCATTTTCATTTTCTACACCGGTCTAAAAATGTGGGCACAATTTTAACACCAGGCATAAAACAGGGCTTCTGTGTGCTATGATGAGTCTGTGTTTTCTGGCTTGTCATTGTTCCCGTGCGTCCTGCAGCTCCACTGAAGGCTTGAGGATTAGTTGGCTGTGCACAGACAAAGCCCCCCTTGGAGTTCCTAGTTCCCGTTCCTCCATAAGACTGTTGCCATGGCAACGCACCATTTTTTCCCTGTGAGATTTGGGAGGAGGACCAAGATCTGCAGACTGCAATGCAAAGCTGGCGGGGGGCGCTTCAAGTAGCTTGGCTGTATTGTACAGGGTTCAGTAGGCACCAAACGGAAAAAAAGACCGGGAGGAACTGCTCATTTCTGTTTTCCGTTGCAAAACATTTTGCTATGGTGTCAACAACCCAGATTTCAGTAACACAACATGCCACTCCAATGCTTTTCAAACAATCACTGGTTGGATGGAGAGAGGGATTCTTAAAACCTTGTAATACAAACACTTCAGGGTTTATTTGCAGCTCTGAATAACACGGATGCTGTTGCAATGTCAATGTTCAGCATTAAGGAACAAGACAAATTGTTCCCCTAGTTTTCTAGCACATATTATGTTACGATGTCAAATAGCCTGGCTGGCAGATCTGAAGTCAGTCGTACGAGACAGTGCTCTTGTTAGAACATCTCGTATCAAAACATGTTATCACTCCTTTACCAGTCTTTAATGAGCAAGTATTAACGATTGTAGTAGTTGTGCAACGTTGTGAATGCTACTCAGATTTATGACCTTAAACTGCACGACAGATTGGTGTATTGGCTACACATTATCAGAGTTTGTTCACACTAATCAGTGATTTACAGTAATTCAATCAAATGCATAGAAAACTAACTCCCTTTGGCCATAAGTCTTGGCAGAGTACAGCGGTTGGTTATAGCACAGTGCACTGTTAAGAAGAGGATCAGTATTGTCACATGACCCCAAACCCTACCAAGCTGATTACAATCAAGCACTGAGAGTTTGGTTACTATGGCGCCCATCCACTGTAATAAGTCACTCAAAGCATTGCTTTCATGATGGGATGAAATCACGCACACGCAGACACACACACGCTTTAAACAGTTACAGGTTGCAATGTGGTCAAGTTCGACACAATTCTATAAGCCCGTGGGTCAACAACGCACGGGCACGTAAACAGGTTTATAATATTAATGACGAATGAGAGAGGAAATGTATTAAATACATGGTTCCTTTAATAAAATCTGTCCGAGAATGACATTCAATGGTGGGTTGAAATGATATTGCTGCTTGATACATACAGTACATCACGGAGCACAGTAGTTTAGCATGAGTTATTATTAGCACGACTTAGTTTAACCCGTGTCTTACTAAAACTTCGACATAGAAGTCTTTTCAGTCCAACATGGTCGTTGTGCTGCATTCAAGTCGTCATCTATCACTACACGGTTACACTCTGGGTGTAGACTACCACAAATGGATGGATTACACTACCGTAGCAGTATCAGTATAGCATATAGCCGTGTTCCTCCACATCCCGATACAGAGGGAAGACGAGGAAGTAGCAGTATCGGACACATAGAGTATAGGACATGCTGTAGTCTAGGTGTAACAGGCCTAGGTGTCAGGTTGAGGGCTATTAAGTAGAAGGAGTCCCATTGCATATAGTTGCATTGGGATTAGCGCTATAGGTATGCACTAGAACATTCTAAATGTGCATTCCTACCGGGAGTGTAACGTTCTCGGAACATCTGGTGCCATTTAAATTCGACATCTCAAACGGAGTTGGACTAAATCTGGACATTACCTACGGCTCTGAATGGGGATGAGACAGACGGGTCGGTAAGAAGAGGTATATCTGGGCCGGAGGGGGTTGGGTGGTCTACTTCTTGAACGGCGGGGGAATCTTGATGTCCTGACCCTTCTCCAGCTTCTTCTCACAGTCGATCAGGTAGTTGACGCCGTCCACCACCGTCTGCACTAGCTGGACCTGATCACACAGAGAGAGTCAGTGGGCGCGTTGGGGAGAGAGAGAGAGAGAGAGAGAGAGAGAGAGAGAGAGAGAGATGACTGCGTCGCAGACCGCGCCAGATCTCACAACATCCAGTTAGGTGTTTAACATATCAACTAAGCGCATCGAATGACATTGTCCGAGCAATGTGATGCCCGGCTGCGCAGTTGATGACGTGGCACAGGACCAATGGTTGCTGCAACATCGGCAATGAGGTCTGCCTGGAACGCAGCCACGGTGTGCGTGTTTGAGGTCGACCGCCTTGCAGCCAGAGTGTGCAGAATCACTGATCGACGGTTCATCTTGCATCCCGAACAACTGCCCGTTATGTCGTCAAGATCAGTGATTCGGATTCTGAGCCCTGCTTAAACCGATCACCTCAATCACGCGGACAGAGACTGTGGACGGTCGAGAGTTGTCGCTCTCTCTTGCTCGCTCTCTGTTTCTCACCCTCTTACTCTTTTGTTCTCTCAGTCCCGCGTTCTTTCACTCCCAGACCTTGCATTCCTCACCGATTGGTTCTGGAGAGCTGCAGTGTGTGCGTCCCCCACCTTATTGAAATAATCAACCACATCGTGATTGATGTGTGTGTGCGTCTAAATGCATGGTTAGCAGAGGATCTACAGGTAAGTGCCATAATGAAAGGAAACACCGACATAAAGCGTCTTAATAGGGCGTTCGGGCCACTACGAGCCGCCAGAACAGCTTTCAATGCGCCTTGGCATAGATTGTACAAGTGTCTGGTACTCTGCACACATTGTGGCTCTCCAGGACCCACACCAGCAACACACAATACAGAATAGTCCCATTGTCTTCTTTTATCCATGTCACCATCTCGCATGCAGACACAGGCATGACAGCATGACTGGGTACACAAGGGGGTACACAACACACAAACAGAGGCAAGACGCTCTCTCTCCTCAAGACACTGTTCAAGCCTTCCAGTACAACCCATGGCCACATCTCAGTAGTCTAAAATGGCTTCCTCGCTCGTGTCCTCTCATTTACTATACAGGGCTGTAAAAGCAAATGCATTTGGTACTCTTCACCGTATTGTTTTGACCTACCTTCTCAGATTCTGAATAACAGCGTTTGACTTGCCTTCTTAAGCCCTCGGCTCCTAAGGGGCTGAGGCTATTGATGAACGTCCGCCATCTCAGTCAGCTCCTGGCAAGTTTTTCCAGGTAGTACCTTAGTTGTAATATCCTCATTTGGGATAATAACTGTTATTGCATTGCCTTGTATTGTAGGCGCAGGTAAAGGAGAGGAGTGCGCCATTTTATACTATTTGAGATGCACCCCGTGGCTGTGTGTGTGTGTGTGTGTGTGTGGGGGGGGGGGGGGGGTGAAGTTTCCCCTAGTACAGATCTAGGATCAGCTTCCCAATCCAAACTGACTCAAGATCAGTGTCCAAGAGAAACTTCACCCTACACTATGTATTCCTTATTACCTCTGACTGTCCCAGTCTGTCCAGGTTGGAGATGTCAAAGGTGCTGCCCACGGCTGCAGTGTCCACTCCTCCGGTACCTCTCTTCTGCAGACGCAGGTTGTCCAGAATCTTTGCGAAGCGGGGGTCCTGCGGGGGGGGGGGGGGGGGGGTGTACAGACACAAGCTTTTACAGATGCACCATTGAGAGCATCCTGTCGGGCTGTATCACCGCCTGGTATAGAGACTACACCGCCCGCAACCGCAGGGCTCTCCAGAGGGTGGTGCGGTCTGCCCAACGCATCACCGGGGGCACACTGTCTTCCCTCCAGGACACCTACACCACCCGATGTCACAGGAAGGCCAAAAAGATCATCAAGGACATCAACCAGCCGAGCCACGACCTGTTCACCCCGCTACCATCCAGAAGGCGAGGTCAGTACAAGTACATCAAAACTGGGACAGAGAGTCTGAAAAACAGCTTCTATCTCAAGGCCATCAGACTGTTAAATAGCCATCACTAGCCAGCCTCCACCCAGTACCCTGCCCTGAACTTAAGTCACTAGCCGGCTACCACCCAGTTATTCAACGCTGCACCTTAGAGGCCGCTGCCCAATGTACATAGACATGGAATCACTGGTCACTTAAATAATGTAACACTAGTCACTTTAATAATGTTTACATACTGTGTTCTACTGTATTTTAGTCAATGCCACTCCGACATTGCTCATCCTAATATTATATATTTCTTAATTCTTAATAATTGATTTAATATTTCTTAATAATTGTGTGTATTGTTGTGAATTGTTAGATATAACTGCACTGTTGGAGCTAGGAACACAATCATTTCACTACACCCGCAATAACATCTGCTAAATATGTGTATGTGACCAATACCATTTGATTTGATTTGATTTTGATGGGGCACAAAACGTAGGAAATGAAGAGATACTATCTGAACTTGTCCAACAGGAAACACTCATTTCCGATGTAAAAACGTTTTGCTAGGGTGTGCCCTCACAAGCACGGCCCTGGTTAGCGAGGGGAGAGGAATGTTCAGAAGACAAATGGGCCTTGAATGACTGGCAAGTGGGGATCTTGTTGGTCGCTGGTGTGAGGGTATAAAGGTTTGTGTGTTTGTGAGTGTGTGAATCTGTATAGGGGCAAGACAAAGATGTATTATCTTAGTAAGATGTCTTATTAAGAAAAAATGATCTTGAAACAAGATTAATTATCTTACCCCACTTGTGTCAAGCTTTTTTTTAGGTCAAAATAAGCAACATTATCTGCCAATGTAGTCAGATAATGTATCTTGGTAAGAAAAAAAGTCATTTTAAATGTATTATCACTCAATACAAGATTGAAAAAAAATCTAGGTAAGACCGTTTTTGCCGTGTATTCTTTTTGAGGCTCCGAGTAGATATTGCAGTGTGTGTGTGTGTTACCTTGCTGAGCTTGGGCAGGTTGACGTGTACTCCAGCACGGAGCCCAGTGCCCAGGTTGGAGGGACAGGTGAGGATGTAGCCCAGTCTCTCATTCCACATGAACTCCCAGCCTTTCTCCTGGATCAGCCTCTCCACCTGACCAAACATTACATGAGAATTTGAGATTAGATGGAAAACTAGATTGCCATTTTATTTCCCCTTGAAATGAAATTTGTCTTGCAAACATAGACTGTCGATCAGCAGCCATACAGGGATCGGGGGTGTGCACCTTTGTCTTGTCCAGACATGTATGATCTTCGAAAAACCCAGGTTCTTGTACGCTACCATGTTTTATTGTGGGTCCTTCACATGGACTGTCAACTGTGAGACCTTATATATATACTGCTGAAAAAAATAAAGGTAACACTAAAATAACACATCCTAGATCTGAATGAAAGAAATAATCTTATTAAATACTCTTTTCTTTACATAGTTGAATGTGCTGACAACAAAATCACACAAAAATAATCAATGCAAATCCAATTTATCAACCCATGGAGGTCTGGATTTGGAGTAACACTCAAAATTAAAGTGGAAAACCACACTACAGGCTGATCCAACTTTGATGTAATGTCCTTAAAACAAGTCAAAATGAGGCTCAGTAGTGTGTGTGGCCTCCACGTGCCTGTATGACCTCCCTACAACGCCTGGGCATGCTCCTGATGAGGTGGCGGATGGTCTCCTGAGGGATCTCCTCCCAGACTTGGACTAGAGCATCCGCCAACTCCTGGACAGTCTGTGGTGCAACGTGGCATTGGTGGATGGAGCGAAACATGATGTCCCAGATGTGCTCAATTGGATTCAGGTCTGGGGAACGGGCGGGCCAGTCCATAGCATCAATGCCTTCCTCTTGCAGGAACTGCTGACACACTCCAGCCACATGAGGTCTAGCATTGTCTTGCATTAGGAGGAACCCAGGGCCAACCGCACCAGCATATGGTCTCACAAGGGGTCTGAGGATCTCATCTCGGTACCTAATGGCAGTCAGGCTACCTCTGGCGAGCACATGGAGGGCTGTGCGGCCCCCCCAAAGAAATGCCACCCCACACCATGACTGACCCACCGCCAAACCGGTCATGCTGGAGGATGTTGCAGGCAGCAGAACGTTCTCCACGGCGTCTCCAGACTCTGTCACATGTGCTTAGTGTGAACCTGCTTTCATCTGTGAAGAGCACAGGGCGCCAGTGGCGAATTTGCCAATCTTGGTGTTCTCTGGCAAATGCCAAACGTCCTGCACGGTGTTGGGCTGTAAGCACAACCCCCACCTGTGGATGTCGGGCCCTCATACCACCCTCATGGAGTCTGTTTCTGACCGTTTGAGCAGACACATGCACATTTGTGGCCTGCTGGAGGTCATTTTGCAGGGCTCTGGCAGTGCTCCTCCTGCTCCTCCTTGCACAAAGGCGGAGGTAGCGGTCCTGCTGCTGGGTTGTTGCCCTCCTACGGCCTCCTCCACGTCTCCTGATGTACTGGCCTGTCTCCTGGTAGCGCCTCCATGCTCTGGACACTATGCTGACAGACACAGCAAACCTTCTTGCCACAGCTCACATTGATGTCCCATCCTGGATGAGCTGCACTACCTGAGCCACTTGTGTGGGTTGTAGACTCCGTCTCATGCTACCACTAGAGTGAAAGCACCGCCAGCATTCAAAAGTGACCAAAACATCAGCCAGGAAGCATAGGAACTGAGAAGTGGTCTGTGGTCACCACCTGCAGAACCACTCCTTTATTGGGGGTGTCTTGCTAATTGCCTATAATTTCCACCTGTTGTCTATTCCATTTGCACAACAGCATGTGACATTTATTGTCAATCAGTGTTGCTTCCTAAGTGGACAGTTTGATTTCACAGAAGTGTGATTGACTTGGAGTTACATTGTGTTGTTTAAGTGTTCCCTTTATTTTTTTGAGCAGTGTATATATATGGTATGTACTTCAGGAAAGTATTCAGACCCCTTGACTTTTTCCACATGTCGTTACGTTACAGCCTTATTCTAAAATGGAATAAAACAATTTATAATCCTCAGCAATCTACACACCATACCCCGTAATGACAAAGCGAAAACAGGTTTTTAGACATTTTTGCAGACGTATAAAACATTTAAGTATTTTATATATATATATATATATATATATATATATATATATATAAAAATATATAGACCCTTTGCTATAAGACACAAAATTGACGTCAGGTGCATCCTGTTTCCATTGATCATCCTTGAGATGTTTCTACAACTTGATTGGAGTCTGAATTTACCTATGGTAAATTAAATTGATTGGAAAAGCACACACCTGTCTATATAAGGTCCCACAGTTGACAGTGCATGTCAGAGCTAAAACCAAGCCACGAGGTCGAAGGAATTGTCCTTAGAGCTCAGAGACAGGATTGTGTCGCGGCACAGATCTGGGGAAGGGTAACAACACATTTCTGCAGCATTGAAGGTCCCCAAGAACGCAGTGGCCTCCATCATTCTTAAATGGAAGAAGTTTGGAACCGCCAAGACTCTTCCTAGAGCTGGCCGCCCGGCCTAACTGAGCAATTGGGGTAGAAGGGCCATGGTCAGGGAGGTGACCAAGAGCCCGATGGTCACTCTGACAGAGCTCTAGAGTTCCTCTGTAGAGATGGGAGAACCTTCCAGAAGGACAACCATCTCTGCAGCACTCCACCAATCAGGCCTTTATGGTAGAGTGGCCAGACGGAAGCCGTTCCTCAGTAAAAGGCACATGACAGCCCGCTTCGAGTTTACCAAAAGGTACCTAAAGACTCTCAGACCATGAGAAAGAAGATTCTCTGGTCTGATGAAACTACGATTGGACTCTTTGGCCTGAATGCCAAGTGTCATGTCTGGAGGAAACCTGGCAGCATCATGCTGTGGGATGTTTTTCAGCGGCAGGGACTGGGAGACTAGTCAGGATCAAGGCAAAGATGAACGGCGCAGAGTACAGAGAGAACCTTGATGAAAACCTGCCCCAGAGCGCTCTGGACCGCAGGAGTGGCTTTGGGACAAGTCTCTGATTGTCCTTGAGTGGCCCAGCCAGAGCTCGGACTTGAACACGATCAAACATCTCTGGAGAGACCTGAAAATAGTTGTGAAGCAACGCTCCCCATCCAACCTGACAGAGCTTGAGAGGATCTGCAGAAAAGAATGGGAGAAACTCCCCAAATACAGGTGTGCCAAGCTTGTAGCGTCATACCCAAGAAGACTCAAGGCTGTAATCGCTGCCAAAGGTGCTTCAACAAAGTACTCAGTAAAGGGTCTGAATACTTATGTAAATGTTATTTTTCAGTTTTTCTTTTTAATAAATGAGCAAAACAATCTTAAAACCTGTTTTTGCTTTGTCATTATGGGATATTCTGTGTAGATTGATGAAGGAAAAAAACTAATTTGATACATTTCAGAATAAGGCTGTAACCTAACCAATTTGGAAAAAGTCAAGGGGTCTGAATACTTTCCGATGGCACTGTAGACAGGTGTGTGCCTTTCCAATTCATGTCCAATCAATTGAATTTACCACCGGTGGACTCCAATCAAGTTATAGAAACATCTCAAGGGTGATCAATGGAAACAGGATTCACCTGAGCTGAATTTAGAGTCTCATAGCAAAGGATCTGAATACTTATGCAAATAAGGTATTTCTGTTTTTTTATTTGTCATAAATTTGCAAACATTTCTAAAAACCTGTTTTTGCTTTGTCATTATTGGGTATTGTGTGCAGATTGATGAGGAAAATGTTTTATTTAATTCATTTTAGAATTAGGCTGGGGGTCTGAATGCTTTCCCAATGCACTGTGGTAATATCTGTGTGTATTTCTGAGTGTGTGTAGTGTGGTCATTGCTTCTGTTTGGACATTACTACTGTTCAATAACAGTCCTTGCTTAACAATTTGGCGTCTCCTGCATCTAATGAGGAACTTGGAACAATTAGATAAATAACTAAAGTGTGTGAGTGTGTGTGCACCTCTTTCAGGCCTGTGCAGAAGCGGTCAAACACTCTCTTCATGTTGCCTCCCTTCTCCATAGAGATGACCCTGGTGTGATCCTCTTCATTGATCCAGATGAGGAAGGTCTTCGTGTTGTTGTGCCTGGGTTTGGTACAAATGAGTGGAGACGGTTTAAAAATCACAAAACACTCTCTTAAATCAATACTTCAATTGATATTGAAATCAACGGATCCCACCGCTGCCACCAGCGTACGTAGACTATTTTGGAGGAGCTGATCTCAACCATTGATATCGATGCGTTTCCTTAATGTTGGTGAAAAGAAACACAGTGCTTGGATAATGGATTGAGTTAGACAATATCAATATGACTAAGAGATCATTTTCCTATTCTCCATTGCACCAGCTAGAGTTGATGTCCCGGGTTCCATTTACCATACATGTACCTACGTTATAACTTCATGCACAAAACACTGGTCGCCGTATACAGTATTGCCATATACGCAATAATCTCACAGTAATGCATTGTATTGAGTTGCATTCAGTAAAAACTGACTTCTTAAAAACAATTAGAGAAAGTAATGGATAGGTCTGGAGCAAGGAGAGCGGAGGGCAGGATGAAAGGAGGAGAGCTGTCAAACGGAGAGAGAGAGGGTGAATTATAAAGGAGAGGAGAAGAGTTTGGTATGATGTAGGCACAGACGGGGGGGGGGGGTAAGAGGAAAGCTGGTGATCGATGCTGGAGCAGCACCAGGCTATTTCTGGACACCAGGCTATTTCTGGGTACCGGCTGAAACTCAATGTGGAGAGGGCATTGTTTGCAGGGCCATAGCCGGGTTCTGAGTTCTAGCGAGGTCTTGGGGTGGGGGGGGGAAGAGGGGAGAGGTTAACTTTCTTATAAACGTAAAGAAAGTTGAAGCTCATTTCCTGCATTTCTATACAATTTACAAACTCTAAAATGTCATTTGGAGAAAACAAGCAACAATGACCCCAGCCCCACATTGGTTGCTGTACTTCATTTACCTCAGTCAATCTACAAACACATTGCCAATTGACTTTTCCCACATTTTGTTATGTTGTAGCCTCAATTTAAAATGAATTAAATTGAGATTTTTTTTGTCACTGGCCTATAAACAATACCCCGTAATGTCAAAGTGGAGTTATGTTTTTAGAAATTTGTACAAATGAATTCAAAAATAAAGATGAAATGTCTTGAGTCAGTAAGTACTCAACCCATTTGTCATGGCAAGCCTAAATAACTTCAGGAGTACAAATGTGCTGAACAAGTCACATAATTAGTTGCATGGACTATGTGTGCAATAATAGTGTTTAACATGATTTTTGAATGACTACCTCATCTCTTTACGCCATACATACAATTATCTGCCAGGTCCCTCGGTTGGGCAGGTAGCCTAAGGGTTAGCGCGTTGGGCCAGTGACCGAAAGGTTGCTTGGATCGAATCCTGAGCTGACAAGGTCCAAAAAAAAAATCTGTTGTTCTGCACCTGAACAAGGCAGTTAACCCATAGTTCCCCGGGAGGCCGTCATTGTAAATAAGAATTTGTTCTTAACGGACTTGCCTGGTTAAATAAAGGTTCAATAAAAAATACATTTAAAAAAAGCTGTGAATTTCAAACAGATTCAACCATAAAGACCAGGGAGGTTTTACAACGCAGCCAGCTATCTAAACTTCTAGTTATCATGGCCGAATTACTGACTCGCAAAGTGCAGATATTGCATATACCTTTGAGCATGGTGAAGTTATTAACACTTCGGATGGTATATAAATACACCCAGTCACTACAAAGATAATGGCGTTCTTCCTAATTAAGTTGCCGGAGAGGCCAATGGTGACTAAAACAGTTACAGAGTTTAATGGCTATGACAGGAGAAAACTGAGAATGGGTCAATGACATTGTAGTTACTCCACAATACTAACCTAATTGACAGAGTGAAAAGAAGGAAGCCTGTACAGAATAAACGTTTTACAAAACCTGCATCCTGTTTGCAACAAGGCACTAAAGTAATACCACTAAAAAAAATGTGGCAAAGAAATGAATGTTGTGTTCAGAATAGAACGTCTTATGTTTGGGGCAAATCCAATACAACACATTACTGAGTACTACTCTCCATATTTTCAAGCACAGTGGTGGCTGCATCATGTTATGGATATGCTTGTAATCGTTAAGGACTGGGGAGTTTCAGGATAAAAAAATTATGGACCAGACACTGGGAAAGAAATTTATCTTTCAGCAGGACAATAACCTAAAACACAAGGCCAAATCTACACTGGAGTTGCTTACCAAAAAGATTAGACTTAAACCTACTTTAAAATCTATGGCAAGACCTGAAAAGACGTACCCAGAAAGACGCACAGCTGTAGTCGCTGACAAAGGTGCTTCTATAAAATACCGACTCAGGGGTGTGAATACTTATGTAAATGAGATATTTCTGTATTTCATTTTCAATTAATACATTTGCTTTACAGATTCAATTTTTTGTTGTTGCAGTTTTACAGCTAATTTCCTGCAATTCTACACATTTTGCCATGCCTTATGTCACGTTCATATGGTACCTGAGCAAGAGTGACTAGCTAAAGCAATGGGGGCCCCATGGAGGTCAGGGCCCCAGGGCATGTGCCCTGCGTGCCCGGTCAGTAATTCACCCATGATAACTAGAAGTTTAGATAGCTGGCTAGACTAACTAGACTCATTTACCAATTTAAAACATTTGAACTGACATGGGCTAATTGAGTGACTTCCTATAGCTAGGTTTCCATCCAATTGGCAACAGATTGTAATGTGAATATTCTCAAATCCGCATTAAAAACAATAAGCGTGTTTTCCCCTCCAAAGATGTTTCCATCAAATTGGCTCATTGCAGATTAAAGGCTGTGTGTGATGAGGTAGTGCACATAAAATACCTTTTGCATTTTCAACTCTACTGATGGTTTTTGTCACAGAAAAAAATGGCATTATATAGCAAGTGTGCCCACTCTGGTATTAGCAAGTGAGCGCACCGCTACCTGCACACTGTTGGCTAGAGTGCACCTGTAGCCTACCGGATGAGATTATTATTATTATTATTATTATGGACAAAAGAGCAAGATTACTTCTATTTGACGGGCAGCCAAGCATCGATTATCATGTCATCAGAATAAGACCCTCAATATTTATTGGAAAGGAGCATCAAGCCCATCACCTTGCACTTTCACCACCCTGTGAAGTTCATCGTCATTTATTGAATCTATTGCCTAATAAACAGCATTCTTTCCCAACAAATCAGTGGGAGGACCACACAACATGTCATCGTGTGACTCCAAGTTAACTTCGATAGGATGGTTATTTTATAAATATTTGCGCATAAAAGCGTTTCCGCTGATATTTCCCGCATAATTCATTTTACTGATACAAAACAAATCCCACTTTGTCTAGCATATTTTGTTTTGCCGACATTTAGAAAGTTTACCGAAAAATTTTCTTCAGACCTGTCATGAAATTGTACTTTACGCGCATAAAAAGGTTGGATGGAAACCTGGTTAGTGAGTGACATATAACAAGAGAAAAATAGTCCAAATTAATTTAAGATAAATCAGGAAATCTGTAATCAATTTTGCTGTTTTTGCCCAGGAGGTCTCAGTCATGTAATTTTACATCTAACTAAGATGTTAGTGAGTTAGTTGGTGCAGTATTTCTAAAGTGAACAAAATGTACATGAAAACTAGTCTTCTCTCATTGAATGACAACAAACACGTAATTAAAGAATCCCTACTGTTAACCAATCACAGACGAAAGGGTGTAGACTTCCTCTACCGAAATGCGACTACCCTCAAGAAAAAATGTGCTCGAACAGCAAAAAATGTAATGAAAAAAATGCACCAAAACCAACACAAATTTCACAACATTTTGTCAGAATATATGCGCAAACAGTATCAACTGGGAAGCATACGGTAAGCTATAGTAGTACGGTGGCCCTGGAGCAAATTAGGGTTAAGTGCCTTACTCAAGGACACGCCAATTGATTTTTCACCTTGTCGACTCGGTATTCGAACCAGCGACCTTTCGGTTACCCGACCGACACTAACTGCTGGACTACATGCCACTAATGCACGTTTAAGGCTCAATCTAGAGGAGCTACAAGCTAGTGGGCATTATTTTGCTAGAAGGGTCATGGTGATGTGTAGCATGAACTGTATGCAAATAACTGTGCAACAATCAAAATCACCTCTCACTGTTATGACTGTTAATGACCACTAAGGGTCTATATCTATAACTAACAGGTGCTTACCAGATACCGCGTGCGTCTGGCCAATCACGAGCCATCCCCGAACAGGTCAGCAGAGGAGACACGGGTTTGTCAAACAGGAAGTGGTCCTGTGTCAACATAGTAGAGACAGGAGATGCTGTATTAATGAAAGTGGAGCAATATCAATGTCCCCTAAAAAAATCCTTGCTATTATTTCCCTTTTCTCACTCTCCTTTATGTCCTTACAACACGCAAAATGGATTGGCCTCTTGACTCACGTCAATGAGCTGCTGCTGCTCCTGGTCTGTCATGTGGGTGAGGCTGTAGTAGGTCCCTGCCAGGTCCCCCTTCAGACCAGCCAGGGCGTCAACCACCACCCTCTCCACCTCGCGGCGTTCTGCCCGGGTACACGCCGGGGGCAGGCTCAGCCCCCTGATGCTACGGCCAGTCCTGACCCGCGACGACAGCACGTAGCGCTCGTCAAAGTTGCCAGACGTGAGCTGCAAACGGAGAGAAATAGAGCAATAATGAATGGCGTTTAGTTAACAGTATCACAACACCAACATTGATGGAGGAAATTTGTGAATGATCTATGATCCCCAAAGAGCAAAAGGGTTTTAAGGCAAGTTAAGACATGATTGTTTCTATATTTTGTTCCCTTAACAAATGATTTGTATGCAATGTAATTAATTGTAGCTTATAATATATTCACGTAACATAACATTCCAGTATGCGCAATGCATGTACTGCATAATTGTATAATATTAGCTGGTATAACTGATTAGTGTAGTGCATTGACTGTATATGAATGGACAAAGACAGCGTCACACCATTCATTGCTATGTGACGACTCAATGGCGCAATTGAAGCTCAGGAAGTCTGTTTTATCTTGGTAAGAGTTCTCACGGGTGGGATTCTCAAGACATAACATTTGCAGCTTGAGTTACTCCAGGAAGTGATGTTGCAAGCTGTGACCAGGGGAGAACGACTGCCCCGTCTCATGGAGCATCTCAAGTTGAAGCCCAACCGGGTTACTGCAGGCTGCAACTAAGCTATCCTTATAACTTATTCTGTGTGCGATTTTAAAATAATTGGTTCAGGGACATACATCTGGTGTAATAGAAGCAATTATTGATACCATGATTGTCTTCGAATTTGGTCTTTATTTGCATGAAGATTGCGATTTTCCCATTGACTATAATGGGGGACCCTGCTTTATTAAAACAACAGCCTCGGTCGGCCTTCATGGCTTCACTGAAAGGAGGCTGTCGTTCTCCCCTGGTGTAGTGTCCAGTGAGTGAATCTGTCCACCTTCTAACTCCACTGTCACATCTAGGCGGCGTCCCAAATGGCATCCTGCTCCCTGTGTAGTGCACTACTTTTGACCAGGGCCTGCACCCTACTCCCTATGGGGTCTGGTCAAACGTAGAGCACGATCCAAGGAATAGGGCGCCATTTGGGACGCAACCCCCACACTGTTGTTTTCAGTGAGGTTGCATCTCTATACCTTGCTGGAGTCCAAGTCGGTGGGATGGGTCATAATCTGAGGGTCGTAGCCATTGTGCCGCTCCTTGATGACTGGGTCAAGGAGGTCTGCAAACACCTGAAACCCCCACATCCACATCAGAAGTCTGACCATATAACATCATCATATAGCCTACAACAGTTCTCACACCTAAGCTGAAATGATGGGAGTTCTTTAAATGATCATTGTCACTTTATAAACTACTAGACGGGCTTACGGTATAGTATTGTAATGCAGTTTAGTTAAGCAATAAGGCCTGAGAGGGTGTGGTATATGGGCAATTTTAATTTTATTTAACTAGGAAAGTCAGTTAAGAACAAATTCTTATTTTCAATGACGGCCTAGGAATAGTGGGTTAACTGCCTTGTTCAGGGCAGAACGACAGATTTGTACCTTGTCAGCTCAGGGATTTGACCTTGCAACCTTTCGGTTACTAGCCAAACGCTCTAACCACTAGGCTACCCTGCCACCAATGTCCACTCACTGGGCGGGGAAATAATGCAGACCACAGTCATAGCCACATGATGAGACAGAACATCATCTGCATACGAGTGAGGAAAATAATAATGATATCACTTTTTATTTTGAGAACTTTTCAAGTTCATAGCAAGCAATGAGATCCCAAATGACACGGTCTCCTTTATCGCAAAACCAGCACCCCACTGGTGCTTTGGAAGTGGGCCTCAGTCTAAAACAGAACTTGAGGCTTGGATGTGCCTGTTCTCCATTGTCAGATTAAGAAGTGGCTGGGATTGTAATAGAATGTGGTCCATGAACCATTTCGCTCACTACTGATCGTTTTAGATGCCAAAAGTGTTATATAGGCCACAGGGTAGTCATTCATTCTCAATTCCTCTGAGATAAATGTAGACCATTGACTAAATTGGCTATTTATGGCTAAAGCGATTGCTTTTCTTTGTCGTTAAATATGCTCCACAACTTGACCTTCAACCATACATTTAGGGGGTGTCTGAAAATGTTACTAGCTGTCAAATCCTTTCTTCCTCCCCGTGC
This sequence comes from Salmo trutta, assembly GCF_901001165.1. Lineage (NCBI taxonomy): Eukaryota > Metazoa > Chordata > Actinopteri > Salmoniformes > Salmonidae > Salmo > Salmo trutta. The sequence continues at coordinate 20,077,901 of NC_042963.1, read as the reverse complement.
TCATTTCCCCAAATCCTCATCTTCCTCTCAAAGCTCATTGGAGGATGAGGTCCAAAGGAGGGACTTCAGATCCTCTCCTCCTACTCTTTGAGAGAACAAACACAGCCTATGGCTTCACTACACTGACCTTGAACTACTGCCTCCAACTAATTCCCCTTGCTCTGACCTCGTATGACTCCTCGTCCCCTGCCACCATGCCCACAGTCTTGATGAAGGGGTGCCCGGGGTTGTCCACGCCAGTCTGGATGGCCTGGTCCAGGGAGTACCCGTTGGGCGTGGTCTTGTCCACCAGCTTGGCATAGATGGCTGGGGTCAGGTGGCTGGCCATGCAGTTGTTGTGCTTGCGTAGGTCCGGGTACTCCGCACTGTCAGGACACAGTCAGTCACTCACCAAAAAATTGCTATATCACTGTAACTGAGAAACAACAACAAGGACAGTTTAAAATTCTACATGAAATTGGAAATGTGCACATGACTATTTAGCGTTCATTATTATGATGCTCCTGAGAATTATAACCTAAGACTCACTGCAAGTCAACACCTACACAGATTTCCATCTATGTCTCTGATTGTTAAGAGCTAGCTATGATTATCGGTTGGTTACCTGTGATTTTCTTTGACAGAGCCTTACCACTAGGCTTTTGGCATGTACTGCGTGTATGCGCTATGTATACACCTGGCACCGAGCGCTGTCTTCACCGACGACATAACATTGTATAGTAGCCAAACATGATACAATCTGGTCACACCAGAAGTTGAGCATTCTTTGGAAATGGACTGTCCAATCATTCTTAATACACATGCATGCAATCCGATTTTCCAGTTGAGCATTTTGCCTACAGCAGTGTTGGGTTTGTGCTTGATTCTGCCTATCATTAGGCCTATAAAGTCACAAAAGCAGAGTTTTCCCTGACCCCATGCAGGTCATACAAGGTCACATCTAGACAATTCCACCATGGTTCTGGAAAAAAAAAACCTGTCTCATCAACAACTCAATTAGAACATATCAATGTGGCCTAGTATTTTGTTGGCAAAACATTCCCTCGTGGAACCATGTAGCATTCAGAGAATGATTTAGAAAATATGCATATTTAATTCTTTATATCTATATTAATTATTCATCATTAGGCATAAAGAACATGTGGTGCAATATAAGTTAAATATATCTCGAGAATAAACAGGCCTAGGTCGGTTATAATGTTCACACATAGGTTCGTTTATGATCGAAAGACTCGAAATACCACATTCGTCTCCCAGTCGCGGGCATTGCTTTGATAGCGAAATGATTTCACCGAGGTCAGCATAATATTCACGTATTAGGCTACTCTATCTAAATCCTTAATGACAGTATGGCACTACGCTCTCGCACCTGACATGGCTGAATTGAAAATGTCCATATACAGCAGGAAAGGGCGTCGCGGTTTACCTGGCGGGGTACACTCTCCGTGCTTGCGCTCCGGCGGTGACACGTTCACGATTGAGCAGAAAGCCCGCTGTCAAAGACCCGGCTCCAATTAATGACAGAATCCTCACATTTCGTTTGGAGGACAACATCCTGGCGAAGTTGTTTGCCATTCTTTAATTTCCACAGTTGAAGAGGCAGGGATGGATGAAAGGGAGCCTTGCTGATGCCGAGCGTCTAAAAAGAAGGGATGCAATCAGAGAGAATGGATGAGTGAGACTGGAATAGAGGAAGACTGCGTGGTGTGAATGCTAAGGGGTCCAAGAGAATACAGCAATAGACGAAGCCGCCTACACTACACTAAAGGAGCTGTAGGCTACGCTGGATTCTGTCTGTATTTCCCCCCCTCCCATAGGCCTACACACTGGACACATAATTACTTCATTTAGTTGTGGCTAGACCGTGAAAGCAGGGTGCAAAGTGCATCTGTGGATTTTTGAATATGCTCACGGACAAACGTCCCACAACTACAAGTAACCATGCAATGCGTCATGGATGGGTGTAGTAGGCTATAGCAAGCGCTATAGTTGAATCATTCATGTGAAATTGGAGCAAATCGATATCTCTTGACATTTCCTTAATTGGATTATCAATCAATGTATTGGGGTTTGGGTTCGCGTAATTACCGACCAGTCAGCATGTATTGCAGGAACCAAGAGTTTAGAAAGGGGCAGATTTTTTACCAGGGATTAAGGACAAGTATAGTGACTAAATACCTTGCTTTTGAGATATAAAACTTTTAAAGAGGCGTAGAAAAGCATACAGCCCTATTCAGCTACAGCCTAATTCAACTGAATATATAGGCTATGAAAGGGGATATTATTACAGTACTGTATTGCCTTAAGAGATCATTTTATGGTATTTAAACAGGCTTTATTGAGTGGAAATCCCTCTTAAAACGATCTGCATGGGTACCTACTTTATGCCATCATGTGGGAAATAACAAGAGCATTACTGTAGAAAACCAAAGGCATTATTCTGAGGGAGACTTGTAGGGAAAGCTATTTAGTAGGGGATAATTCAGTGATCAAGACATGAAATTAGGAAATAGCAAGCTTACATGGGTTATCTGATCAAAGTTCACAGGAGGAAATTATGCAAGAGTGTTTTATATACAGGCCTATGGCAATTCCATTGCAGGGTAGATGATTGCATAACATATGCTTTTGCAATATAAGTTAGCTAGTATTATTAAAAGACGAAACGCATATGTTACATGACCAAAAGTATGTGGACACCTGCTTGTCGAACATCTCATTCCAAAATCATGGGCATTAATATGTAGTTGGTCCCCCTTTGCTGCGATAACAACCTCCACTCTTCTGGGAAGGCTTTCCACGAGATGTTGGAACATTGCTGTGGGGACTTGCTTCGGGCACTGATATTGGGTGATTAGGTCTGGCTCGCAGTCGGCGTCCCAATTCATCCCAAAGGTGCTCGATGGGGTTGAGGTCAGGGCTCTGTGCAGGCTTGTCAAGTTCTTCCACACCGATCTCGACAAACTATTTCTGTATGAACCTCGCTTTGTGCACGGGGGCATTGTCAAGCTAAAACAGGAAAGGTTCTTCCCCAAACTGTTGCCACAAAGTTGGAAGCACAAAATCGTCTAGAATGTCATTGTATGCTGTAGCATTAAGATTTCCTTTCACTGGCACTAAGGGGACTAGCCCGAACCATGAAAAACAGCCCCAGACCATTATTCCACCTGCACCAAACTTTACAGTTGGCACTATGCATTGGGGCACCAAGCGTTCTCCTGGCATCCGCCAAACCCAGATTCATCCGTCAGACTGCCAGATGGTGGAGCGTGATTCATCACTCCAGAGAACGTGTTTCCACTGCTCCAGAGTACAATGGCTGCAAGCTTTACACCACTCAGGTCGACTCTTGGCATTGCACATGGTAATCTTAGGCTTGTTCAGCCACGGAAATCCATTTCATGAAGCTTCCGACGAACAGTAACAGTTCTTGTGCTGACGTTGCTTCCAGAGGCAGTTTGGAACTCGGTAGTGAGCGTTGCAACCGAGGACAGACGATTTTTACGCCCTACCCGCTTCAGCATTCGTTGGTCCTGTTCTGTGAGCTTGTGTGGCTTACCATTTTGTGGCTGAACTGTTTTTGCTCCTAGACATTTTCAGTTCACAATAACAGCTCTAGCAGGGCAGAAATTTGACAAACTGACTTGTTGGAAAGGTGGCATCCTATGATGGTGCCACGTTGAGTCACTGATCTCTTCAGAAAGGCAATTCTACTGCCAATGTTTGTCTATGGAGATTGCATGGCTACGTGCTCAATTTTATACACCTGTTAGCGATGGGTGTGGCTGAAATAGCCAAATCTACTAAATATTTGGTGTAACTGCAATAAATAATAATCGTTAAATATAATACAGTACAGAAACAATTGCAATTGAGTTAACATTCATAGAAAACCAATTCTAAAAATGTGTACATTTATACTTTGGAAGTCAATTCTTGTGGCACACTACAAATGTAAAATATATGCAGGATAGTCTCACCTTGTTGCAGTACCCAGGTACTGGATGGCACTGCCCGTTGATGCCTTTGGCTGCCTGGCAGACCTGTGAGAGGCGTGGTGTCTCCTTATCTCCCTTAGAGTTGATTGTGCCTACCAGAGCACCTGATACACACATCATGACTAAGACTTTACATGCTCCCCTCCCCCCAATACCATAATATCTACCCTGAATGTAATAAATAAATATATATATATATATATATATATATATATATATATATATATATA